>NC_091476.1:4105472-4448388 GCF_036971445.1 Narcine bancroftii
TGGAGCATGAGAGGGGAGGGGGGGAGCATGAGAGGGGGAGGGGAGCAAAGACCACTGTGTAAATTTTATGAGATATGTTTGTACATATGGTTCACAGTGTGAAAAATAAAAAAATATTTTAAAAAACCGACAAGAACCTTCCTGAGCAGGGACCATTTACCTTTCAAGCAACAAAGCCTGATGAACTTTATAAATGTTAAATTCTGTGCACAGTCTAAGAATTCCCTGCAACCAGTGAACTTGGAGGAATGAGAAGTGAGATTGGACTGTGAACCAAAGAACTTTCTGAACTTACACACACATTACATACATGTGTGCTTAGAATTAGAAGGGGATTAAGTTAGGTTAGTTAAGTCAATAGTGATAAGTTAAAGTTTGATTCTATTTTCATTTTTAAAGATAATTCAAAGCAACTTTTGTTTAAGTAACCATTTTTTTGTGACTATCTATTGCTGCTTGGTTTTGGGGTCCTCTGGGCTCGTAACACAATGGTGCAGGAGTAACGGTAGAAACCCATGGAGACTGCAGTCAAGGGACTCACACCAGGCTAGAGACTTGCTTGAAACTGGCTGAAGGGCTACATCGTGTTGGGACTGGGATGCAAGAGGGTGCCAAGACCAAGGGTTCCTATTCTTATTGGAGATTTGGACCTAGAGCTTGGGTTGCTGATGGTTTGGACTGGACTCTTGCTAAGGATGCTGTGGGTGCACTGGAGGCGAATCTAAAGGCACTTGATGACTCGGGGTGGGGGTGGGGGGAGAAGACAATAAATTGAATCTTGAAACTCAGCAGGCCATGCAGCATCCATAGGAAGTAGAGGGTAACAATTGGGCAATGAAAGAGACATCAATCATACCAGTGTCCAAGAATAGCAGGGTGAGCTGTCTCAATGACCATCACCCAGTGCACTCACATGAAATGCTTTGAGAGGTTGGTACCAAAGTGAAAATCTGGACCCATTGTAATTTGTTTACCATCAATCTCACCATCACTCCACAGTAGATGCAAGATCTCTGGCTCTCCACGCAGCCTTGGATCATCGAGACAACAGCAGGCCTATTTTTCATCAGCTTTTAACACCATTTTTCAACATTAGTGGTCAACAAAGCTCCAAAACTTGGTCCTTTGCACCTCTCTCTGTAACTGGATCCTTCATTTTCTCATCGGTAGACTATAGTCAGAACAAATCAAGGATGCGAGCTTAGCCTACTGCTCTACTTACATTCCAACCATGACTGTGTGGCTACACACAATTCAAATGGCATCTACAAATTTTCCAATGACACTGCGGTCATTGGCCAAATCACAGATGGCAATGAGGAAGTATTCAGGGGAGAGATAGATCAGCTGGTTGAGTGGTGTCACAACAACAACCTTGCATTCACTGTTGGCAAAACCAAGGAGATAATTGTGGACTTCAGGAGGGAAAAGAAGGAGAACACAAACCTATCCTCATGGAGGGGTCAGCAGTGGAAAGAGTTAAGAACTTCATATTCCTGGGTGTCAACATCACTGAAGATCTGCCCTGGAACCTCCATGTTAATGTAATCACAAAGAAGGCTCGCCAGTGACAACACTTTGTGAGGAGTTTGAGGTGATTAGGTATTTCACCAAAGACGTCAGCAAATTTCTACAGGTGTACCTTGGAAGACATTTTGACCATTTGCATCACTCTCTTGTATGGAAGTGCCAATGCACAGGATGGGAAAAGACACAGAGAGTTGCGAATTCGGCCAGCACCATCATAGGCATCAGTCTTCACTTAATCAAAGACATCTACAAGAGGTGTGTCCTCTATCCTCAAAAACCCTCACCATCCAGGCCATGCCCTTTTCACACTGCTATCATCAGGAAGGAGGTACAGGTATCTGAACATCCAAAGGCACAAAATCACCTTCCTCCCCTCTGCCATCAGATTTCTAAATGGACAATGAACCACAGACTTTCTCTCTATTTTAATATTTTCAATAGTTTTAGCATACACAAATGACATGGGTACATATGGTAATAATGATAAATTAATATCAAATTACAAATATCAAATAACAGTGCACATATGGAAAAAGGGGGGAAAAAACCATATCTTGCCAAGTTAAGAATCTAGCCCCACCCTATGTGGGTAGCTGGCCAAGCCAAGGAGTCCACTACTAATAATATTGATAACAATGGGGTTGAAAAAAAAATCTATAAGTTAAAGAATGCTCACTCTCCACCTCTAATCACCCAATGATCACTGGATTGTGTACCTCTGGTTTTCCCCTCACGAAGGAGATAGATAAGCAGATAACCTGCTGTGTGTAATGTTAGAGTTAACCAGTTGGTCTGTTTGAAGAAAGACTAGCAATTAAGTGACAAATAAATAATAAATGGTAGAAAGTTAATTTTAAGAGGTGTATTGCTCTTTGATGAACTCAGCTTGATTTATTTAATTTTAGAAGAGAATCATTTGTAGTCATAACTTCACACATGAAGATTAAATTAGGATTTGAATATTTATAGCCAGCAGGAGAGGAAATAAGAACTATATTTTCAGGCAAAGAATGTTGTGATCTGGAGCTTACATGTGGGAAGGTGGCATAAACAGTTTTACCTGCAGCATCAGATGGTGAATTAGATTTATCTCCCAACAAAGAAACATTTGCAGGTTAAGTGTGGCTGTTTTAATTAACTCTTTTCATTCAAGGATCATTACAGTTCTTGGACTGAATGGCTTGCTGAATCATTTCTGGCTGGAGTTATACAAGAACCCAGGACTGGGTTAATTAACCAGACCAGTCATCCAGACATCTGAATTTAATTCCTAACAACTCATTCAACTGTTTAGTTGATAGTCTGGAGTTTTTAAACATAAGACACATAAGAAACAGGGAGCAGCAGTTTGGCCACCTGGCCTGTGGAGCCTGCTCTGCCATTCCATAAATTCATGGCTAATCTGACTGGGGACTCATTTCCATCTGCCTATTCCTTTATGCAAAAATATCTCTCTCTATGTCTTAATATATTTAATGAGGCCGTCTCTACTGCTTCTTTGGGCAAAGAATTCCATGGAATCACTAAAATAGTCTTCCTCCTCATTCCAAAATCGACTCCCCTGAGTCTGAGGCTGTCTCCTAGTTCCACTCTCCCCCACCAGTGGAAACATTTAAATAGAGGTATCTCTCCGCTTCATTATTTTACATGTCCGTAACATCCCCTCACATTTATCTGAATTGCAGTGAGCATTGTCCAAGGGAACTTAATCTCTCCTCATAGGCTTATGCCTCTGTCCCTAGAATCAATCTGGTGAACCTTCTCCGCACCATGTACAAAGCCAGTATATCTTTTCTCAAGTAAGGTATAGGTTCCACTGTTGTCACGTAAGACTACATTTAGAATGTTACATGAATGAACATGCAGACAGAGAGACCCCACTTTGTCCAGTGCCCCTCACAGAAACCTATAGCCCCTGGTGTCCCCAGGTGGTCTCCCCTCCAAGTGCTGACCAGTCCTGAACCTGCTTAGCTTCCGAGATCAGACCATATTCACTGCACAGAGTACTTTGGGTGTGGCCTCACCAGTAGTTTGTACAATGGGAGAAGAATCTCCCTGCTCTTAAATTCAATCCATCTAGCAATGAAGTTTGCTATTCCATTGTCCTTTTCGATTACCAGTTGCAACGGCAATTGACCCTTTTGCAATTCATGTACAAGCCCTTTCGAGTCCATCTGCACAAAAGGACATGGAGTCCTTCAGTATTTAATAATCACCTGATCTTCTATTTTCCCTTCAAAAGCAGACCACCTAATTTTCACTAACATTATACTCCACCTGCCAGACCCTTGTCCAATCACTTCATCTGTCTACGTCTCCCTGCGGAGTCTCTGCATCCTCAGCATGATTTGCTTTTCCACTCAATGTGGCGTAATCAGCAAACATAGATGCACCTCACTTAGTCCCTTCTTCCAAATAATTGGCATATCATGACCCTGAAATCGTTAATGTACGTCATGAACAGTTGAGAACCTAGCACCAACCTCTGCAGCACTCTGCTCACCACCCATTGCCAACCAGAAAAGCACCCATTTATCTCTGGCTTCCATTAGCTAACCAACCATGTGAATACATTACCCCCAATTCAACTTTTCATTTGAACCTTACACTTTCTGGAAATGTATGTATACAACATCCACCTGTTCTCCTCTCTCCTCATTATATCTCCACAATATATTCCAGTATATTTGTCATGCCCTTTCTAAATTCATATTGTATCTGCCCGTTGGAAACATTTCCATCCAGGTGTCTCACTATTTCTTCCTTAATGATAGCTTTAAGTATTTTCCTGACTACAGATATTAAGCCAATTGGCCTCTAGTTCCTTGCCTTTTGTCTCCATCTTTTTTTAAATAATAGTGTGATGTTTGCTGTCTTCCAATCTGCCAGGACCAGCTCACAATCCAGAAAATTTTGGTAAAGAATTACAAATGCCTCTCTACTCTCTGGACCAGGACCAGGGGACTTATCTACCTTTAGACCAAGTGCTAGTTTGTTCAGCATTATCTCTTTAGTAATAGCCATTGTATTGAGGTCAATACCTTCCTTTGCATCCACAACATCACTCTTTGACATGTTAGATGTCTCTTCCACCTTGACTTTTGTTCAATCCTTCTGTTATTTTCACATTAACCATGATGAATTCCCCCTTCTCTCTTCCAAGAGACCTACATTTACTTTAGCCACACATTCTACTTTATGTAATTATACAAATTTAATTATCTTTATTTTCCTCCTGTGCTAGTTTACTTTCAATATTCATCTATTGCTTGCTTAGATGTTCCTTAAAGTTTAAAAAACTTTTTCCTGTATTCCATTGCCCCTACTCTTGGTGACTTTGTACACATGAGCTTTAAATTCAATGCCATCCATTATGTCCTTAGTTATCCAAAGGTGTCTCTCCCCATCCTTCTTCTCCTTGCTTTTTTAACTGGAATATACTTCTGTTGAGCACTGTTAAAGGTCTTTTTGAAATTATTCCATTGTTCCTCAGCTAACCCATCATACAGCCTGCTTTCCCAGTCAACATTAGCCAACTCCTGCCTTACTCCATTGTCGCCTCCCTTATTTTGGCATAACGCACTGGCTTTAGATTGAACTACTGGACCCTCCATTTATTGAATCGTACTATGAATGCTTTTCCTGGAAGAATCCCTCTTTACAAGATCATTAATTTTAACTGTTTAGTTGCACAGGACCAAATGTAAGAGAGCAGGTTTTCCTGAAGACTCAGTAACACTGTTTTAAATAAAAAAGCTATCATGGAGACATTCAGTGAAGCCCTCTTCAAGACTGCCTAGAGCAACTTTGCCCAATTAATTTATTGATTATTAAATCAGATTTACCACCCTCTGGCTGAAGAAATTCCTACACATCTCTGTTCTAAGTGAACACTATTCAATCCTGAAGTTACGACCTCTTGGCCTAGACTCTCCCATCATGGGAAACAACCTTTCTACATCTACTCTGTCCACTCCTGGCAACATTTGAAATGTTTCAATGAGATCCCCCTTTATTCTCATAAATTCAAATTTATACAGGCCAATAAATGTCATATAACAGTCCTTTCATTCCCGGAATCATCCTAGTGAACCTCCTATGTACCATCTCTAATGTGAGCACATCTTTTCTTAAATGAGGAGCCCAAAATTCAAGAAAGTGAATGAAGGGTGGGTCAATTCTGGTGCCCTCATTTAGTTTCTTACCTTGCCTTAGATGTAAGACACCAACCTTGTAAAATTGGACTGATTCCCTCCCTCCTGCCCCCTTCTCAGTCTGCACTAATGTCAAAGTGTGAGGTGAAGGCTTGATCAGCATTAGGAGGTGATGGTTCCCTCAGCTCTAACTCCTCTTGTCAGCGGTTATTGAAGTAGCAGAAAGACGTGCTTTTTTAATTGCCCAAGGGTTCAGAATATTTGAGACAATTTCTTGATGAACAACACCAGCTGCTTCTTTGTTGAATTACTTCCATATTCAATGTACAATTAGGAATAATTTTGCTATCGATAGAGCAATAGATAATCATGAGATATAAAAATGATTTCCAGCAACAAATCACATGCTTATTGGACTTGACTGCCCTCTGGTAATATAATCAAAGTCCCTAGTCAATGCTACAATCCCTGTAAACTGTAAATGCAATAATCTCACTGTCTTTAAACAAGAGCACTGTTTCCATGGAGACATAAATTGCACATTGGTCATGTGAAACGAAATAAATTTCAGCATGTTAGTTTATTTTTCTGCAAAAAAAGTTTTAATTTGAGCCACACGGTGACGACATGGTCACTTGAGTTACTGTCATCAGTAAGGACATCAGTAGGTCAGCAGGAGTAATTCTACAGAGAGAATGAGTGTATTCACTGAATGCCTTTCCACTGCAATTGAAACAGAAGGAATGTTACGGCTCTCTGAATATTCACAAGATAAAGGAACAGAAGCAGGCCACTAAGCCCATCGAGTCTGTTTCGTGACTCTACACTAAGCTGAACTGTGCTCACCCCTAGTTTCAATTTCCAGCCTTTTCTCCTTACTAATAGGTACTTATCAATTTCCTGTTTAAATTCTCCCAGTGATCCGGCCTCCACCGCTGTATGCAGCAGTGAGTTCCACAGATCCACGACCCTCTGACTAAAGAAGTTCTTCCTCATCTCTGTTTTGAATGGATGACTTCTAATTTTAAGACTCTGACCTCTTGTCCTTGATTCACCCACCAAGGGAAACATCTGTCAAAACCTTTCAAAATTCAAAATGTTTCTATGAGATCCCCTCTCATTCTCCTATACTCCAATGAATACAATCCAAGAGCTGCCAAACGCTCCCCATACGCCAGCCCCTGCATTCCATGAATCATCCTGGTAAATCTCCTCTTCACCCTCTCCAACAATATCACATCCTTTCTAAGATAGGAGGCCCAAACTGCACACGGTTACTCCTAATGAGGTCTCACCAGTGCCCCACTGTCTCATCAACACCTCTCTACTCTTATATACTAGTCTTCTTGAAACGAATGCCAACATAGCATTTGTTTTCTTCATTGCCAATCCCACCTGGTCATTAACTTTTAGGTTTCCCTGCACAAGGTCGCCCAGGTCCCTTTGCACTTCTGAGGTTTGAATTTTCTCCCCGTCCAAATCGCACTCTTCCTGTTTATTTCCATGACCAAAATGTAGAACCGAACATTTCTCAATGTCATATTTTTGCCCAGTCCCCTCATCTGTCTATATCCTTTTCCAACTTTACGATTTCTTCAACACTTCCTGCTCCACCACCTATCTTGGTGTCATCTGCAAATTTGGCCACAAAACTGTTCATTTCACAATCCAAATTATTAATAGAAATTGTAAACAGCAGCGGCCCCAAGACCGACCCCTGCGGAACACCGCTTGTTTCAGGCTGCCGTCCTGAACGGATCTCTTAATTTCAACCCTTTGCTTCCTGCCTATCAGCCAATTTTCTATCCAGTCTAATATTGTCCCAGTAATTTCACAGGCCCTCATCTTATTAAGTAGCCTAACATGTGGCACCTTATCGAAAGAAAGCCTTTTGAAAACCCAAATATACGACATCCACAGCCTCCCCTTCCTCTATTCTACTTGAGATATCTTCAAAAATCTCTAATAGGTTGGTCAGGCAGGATCTACCCTTTAAAAAAATCACACTGACTTGGACCTATCCTGTCGTGCATCTCCAGGTATTTCATCACCTTGATCGACTCCAATATCTTTCCAACCACTGACGTCAGACTAGTAGGCCTATAGTTTCATTTTTTCTGTCTCCCACCTTTCTTAAACAGCGAACCACATTTGCAACCTTCCAATCCCCTGGAATCATGTAATGTGGTATGAAACTGGATAAAATTATATGGTTAGTATGGAGCAATGTGATAGAGGAAATTTAAAATGAACAAGCAAAATGTAAACAGAAGTCAAGTCAAGTCATGTTAAAGTTCATTATCATCTGATTACACAAGAACAACCCGACAAAAGAATGTTCTCTGATCATCAGTAGCAAACATGCAGGCAGGGAACCAGACTTAACACCCATACAAACAATATATCTCATTCCCTCTGTCTTCGTCCTTCCTGCTCTCCACCCCTTATTTCTCCATTCAAAGAAACTTCTCCCCATTTGTTGCTGTGTCCTCCCTTCCTTATGTACCTCCTTCCCCCATCTCTGAACACTCCCCACAGCATCATTTGTTCGGGTACCTGCCCTCATTTTGTCACATCTTGATGAAGGGCTCAAGCCCGAAATGTTGGTTCTGTGTCTTTATCTTTGCTCTATAAAGTTCACTGAGTTTCTCCAGAATTATCTTTACTTTTTAAAAAATATATGCAGACAAATATACATAAAGAGAGAGAGAGAGAGGGAGAGTCACGTGATGGAGTAGTGGCCGGACGGTGAACTCCAGCCCTCTCCAGAAAAGTCGGGAAAAACAAGAGAAAACACAAAGGCACAGAAATAAAAGTTACAGAAAAGTGAGTATAAAGGTGGAAAGAAGATGGCGACAAAAAAAGAAAAGTCGAAAGCAACGGTAAGAAGAGAGGAAGAGAAGACAAAGGAGGAAAAAGGTGAAGGCCTTACCTGTCCGAAGAGGCCCGCTGCGGAGAGAGAAACCCGCTCCCTCAGGTCGGTAAATAATGGACTACAAAAATGGCTCGCAGAGCCGAGCAAAAGTGCGCAACCGCGCATGCGCGAAGTTTCGCGCATGCGCGATGCGAATGAAAAAAAACACACCGACGGGAGGGGGGACCAGCTGGGGAGTCGATCTCCACAGCCGGCAACGACAGCTGCAGAACACCTGCAGCAAGAAGAGACCACAGAAGACAATAGAAACAAGATAGAAGAGGAGGAAAGGGCAACAAAGAAACAACAGATGGTCAACCCAGAGGAAGAAGAAGAGGAAGAGTATGGTGAAATAGAAGAAGAAAAGAGAGGCAAGGTAAAGGATATACTTGCTCTTATTAGAGGATACATGGAATCATTTAAAGAATGGCAAACACAGGAATTTAAGGATTTAAGAAAAAGAATAAACAACACAGAGGAGAAAATAATTAAAATGGAGATGACCTTAACAGAAATGGGAAAAAAAATGGACAAGATGGAAGAGCGGGCAGTAGCAGCAGAAATGGAGGTAGAAGACTTAAAAAAGAAATTGGAGAAATCTAATAAAAAAACTGAAGAGACACAAGAACTACTAGCTCAAAAAATAGATACAATGGAAAACCATAACAGAAGAAATAACATAAAGATAGTGGGCCTTAAGGAAGATGAAGAAGGCAAGAATATGAGGGAGTTTATAAAAGAGTGGATCCCTAAGACCCTAGGATGTCCAGAACTACAGCATGAAATGGAAATAGAAAGGGCACATAGAGTATTGGCCTCTAAACCACAACCACAACAAAAACCAAGATCTATTGTAGTAAAATTCCTAAGATATACTACAAGAGAAAAGGTACTGGAGAAGACAATGGAAAAAGTAAAAGAGGGCAACAAACCACTGGAGTATAAAGGGCAAAAAATCTTCATTTATCCAGATATAAGTTTTGAACTCCTAAAGAAGAGAAAAGAGTTCAATACAGCAAAGGCGATTTTATGGAAGAAAGGGTATAAATTTATACTAAAGCATCCAGCGGTATTGAAAATATTTATTCCAGGACAGCAAAACAGACTATTCTCGGATCCAGAAGAAGCACGAAAATTTGCAGAACAATTACAAAAATAGACTGAGGGAGGAAGACGGGTAATGAGAGTTAAAATGATCATGACTGATATGTATGTGGGTAAAGACAAAAATAGACTGAGGGATGAAGACGGGTAATGAGAGTAAAAATGATCACGATTGATATGTATGCAGGTAAAGAGGTATAAGAGTGAATAGAGACAATGAGCATACATGAATGTATCTGTACTTAGAGGAAAATATAGATAGTATAGACAAGAATTAATAAGGGAAGGTAATGGAATAGAGAGAATAAGGAGGGAATTAAAAGAGGGACCTTTGTGACATATGAAAAGTGAAATCTTTTCTGGGGGAGGCGGGGTGGGGGGAAATAGCGGTCACTGCACAATCAGTTGACGCTTGCGAGTGGATTCGCAAATCCAAATGGAGAGGGGAGATGTGGTTGTCCGACAAGGGATAAAGGACAACTCAGGAGGTGAAGGGGAGATTGGGGATAAATAAGATAGAAATAGGAGAATAAGGAAAATGTTAGATGTTGTAGGAATGTTGTCTTATGAAGAGTTGAAAATAAGAAAACAGAAATGGAAAAGGAGGAAAGGTAATGATGGAAAAACGGAAAGAGAAGATAAACAAAATATAAAAGGGCTACGCTGAACTATATGTCTTTAAATATTAATGGAATACATAACCAAATTAAAAGGAAGAAACTACCAAATTTAAATGAATAAATGTATTCCATTAGAAAAAAAATAACATATTGGTTAAGAAATAATATTGAAATATTCGAACAAGTATAGGAGCCTTACATTAAATACAATAGCGAAAACCTACCGGGGACAAACATTACCTAAGTTGATAGAAGGAGAAGGAAAGAAAAGAATGGACTCAGTAGAATTTCTGGTGTAATTTTGTTGAATGACAACATTGTCTGACTGGATTAATGCAACCTAGATTGTATACCTAAAATGGATGAGAGGGGGGGGGTGGGGGGGTGGTTTGGGAGGAAAGGGGGGGGGGGGAGAAAAAGTCACTGTATATGTGTGAAAAGAAATAGTGTATATCATGGCTAATGTGATTTATGGTGTGAAAAATAAAAAAAATTAAAAAAAAAAAAAAAAAAAAGAGAGAGAGAGAGAGAGAGAGAGAGATAAATAAATAAATATTGTTCAGTAAATATTAGAGTCCCAGATGGTCAGTGTGAGCAGTTCCTTTGGTGGTTCAGCATTCTCACTGCCCATGTAAAGTAGTTGTTTCTCAGCCTGGTGACACTGGCTCCGATATTCCTGCATCTCTTTCCCGAGGGGAGTGGTTGAAAGATACTAGGTTCTTTTAAACTGCAGCCCCTGGGTAGTTCTCCTGGGACCCAGGTGCAATTACTGGGGCAAAGGTGCTACCTCTCAAACTGCAGGGGGATCTTCCCATTAAATTGCCAACCCAGCGATTTAAGGGGGAATTCCATCCCCACGATGATGTGATAAGTGACACATCACGCAGTCATAGGAACTATTGGTTTGTCTCCCCCACGACCCGACTGGCCGTCAGTTGCCACTCGTGTGTGTGTCCCCCCCCCCACCACCGTTAGTCACCACCCAGTGTCAATTACCACCCTCCCCCAGGTCAGTCACCCTCCACCCCATCAGTCGCCACCCCTACCATCAGTTGACACCCACCTCAACAATCATGCACCCTTCCCACAATGTCCTGCTGCCATGAACGTTGAGCCAACACTGAAACCAGAGTGGCATTCACAGCAGTGACATTTTGCACGACCTCTCTCCCTCCCATGGCAGCGACCCATCTCCTCCCCACAGCAGCGACCCCCACTCTCCACCCCACAGCAGCGACCCCTCTCCGCCTCGCGGCAGTGATCCTTCTCCCCCTGCAACAACGAACCCCTCCCCCCATGCCGTCGACCCCTCTCCCCCCACACCAGCGACCCCTCTCCCCCATGGCAGTGACCTCTCTTCCCCTCCCTCCGCAGCAGCGACCTCTCTATCCCTGCAGAATCGACCCCTCTCCCACTGACTGTGGCACCTCCCCCCACAGCAGCGACCTCACTCCCCCCGATTGTGATTCCCCTCCTCTTTCCCTCTTGCAGCAGTGACCTCTCCTGGCCTGCAAAGATTGAAACCTTGTGTTTTTGATTCCTAGTTAACTTTGTGTCTATTGCTTTAAGAAAAGGTGCTGTTTGTAGTGTTGCCATAGAGTCTATGATGTCATATGTTGTAATAACTGGGCGGGCAATGAGGTGGAATCTCATTCTTTGATGAACTATGAAGGAGACATGAGCTCAAGATAATTTTCTTTGAATTCATCTTATTTCTTCTTGTATATCTCTTTAAAGTTGAATCCTGTTATATCTTTAAATACAGCGTAAGCTTTGCTTATTCGTCGTAATGAAAATCTTATTGCAAAGTTATGCAAAATGTTTGTCTGTTTTATCCACGAATTAAAGCTACACAAAGCTGCATCTACAAAGTTTGGTTTATTGGATTAATAAGATAGTAATTTGGAATATCGTCCTCACATTTCCTTGAATAGGACACGTTTTGAAATTAGGAAATACTAGAACCTGGAAAGTGTCATCTATACCCCCCACCCCCACCACAGGCCCTACGGCAGTGACCCCTCTCTCCCCCCCCAATTGCGGCAGGCACTTCAGTCAGGGGTTTCCCTGTGATGTCAATGTGCAAACGCTGACAACACAGGAGTAACCGGGTTGGCCATTTTCCTTTTCAAGTCACTGATAGATGTGACCTAGTTAAGTTTAACTGGGTTCCCTGACTACCTCTGAGAAAATCACCAAGACAGTGTTATTTTTAAAACAACATATTTATTAATAAGTTAATGTGTGTGTGTGTGTGTGTGTGTTTGGCGGAGGGGGGAGGGGTGCAGTGGTACTTGAGATGTGGCCTGGGAGCCAAGGGGCAGCAGCCTGATAAAGTTTGGCAACCACTGCTCTACAGCAGCTCAAGTCTTTCTTCCATTGCAGGGATGTTGTCTGAGCAAAACATAATGTAGCGCCAGCAATCGGGACCAGGGTTCGAATCCTGTGCTGTCTGTAGGGAGTTTGTACGTTCTCACCGTATCTGCGTGGGTTTTCTCTAGGGGCTCCGGTTTCCTCCCACACTTCAGAAGTGTATGGGGGAGTAGGTTACTGGAGTGTAATTTTGGCAGCACAGAATCATTGGGGTGAATTGGCCTGTTACAGTACTAAATGTCTCATTAAAAAAATATATCATTATATATTAAATGAAGCATGAGCTTATTTACATTTTATTTCAATGAATCAGCCCTGTAGAAACCCAGTTAAACAGGAAAGTCTGGAGACACTGGGATTGAAGTGCAATACACAAAGGTTGGAGAAACTCATCAGGTCATGCAGCATCTTTAGGAAGTAAAGGGTAACCAACATTTTGGGCCTGAGCCCTCCTCCCCCTGCCTCTTCCTCCCTCCTCTCCTCCTGCATCTTTTTTATTACACCCTTCTCTTCCCTCTGCATTCAGAGCGAGCTTCTCCCCATCACTTATCAACTTTTCTCTTCTACTGCCTGTGAGCTGTACTCCTCCTCCTACCCCTCCCTCCCTTCCCATTTTTATTTTATCCCTACCCTTTCCTCTCCATTCAGAGAGCTATGCCACACCCCTATCATTTTCTCTTCTCACCTCCCACCCATATCCATCTATGACCTCATTTCAGACCACATGCATGACATCACATACAGCCCTGAGATTCTTTTTCCTGCGGGCAAGGCAGAATTACCACTAATTGGTAATGTGAAAAAAAACTGTACACAGCGTAAACAGGTAAACAAATAAAGAACTGCAAAGAGATAACAAATGTAAACAAACCAACTGTGCAATGCAGAGAGATTTTAAAACATCAATAAAATGCACAAGAATGAGTCCTTAAATGAGTCCTTGATTGAGTTTGTTGTGAGGAGTCTGATGGTGGAGGGGGAGCAGCTGTTCCTGATCCTGGTGGGGCAAGTCTTGTGGCACCTTGTGTACCAGCCCATACTCCTTCACTCTTCCCCTTCCTCCCTCCTCTCCTCCTCCCCCCCCACCTATTTATTCAGGCTGTTTCTTTTTGCTTATACCTTGCCAAAGGGCTCAGGCCTGAAACATTGGTTAGACTTTACTTGGTGTAAATGTTGCGTGACCTGCTGAGTTTCTCCAGCACTTTTGTGTATTGCACAGTAAAAGCCCAGTCCGGCCATTGAAGCTGGTGCCATCCAATTACATGCGATTAACCTACCAACCCCATACGTTTCGGAGGGTAGGAGGACACCTGAATGCTTGGGAAAAAATGCACGGAGGTCAAGGGAAGAGCATCTAAACTCCTAAGAGAGACTGCTGGTTTCGAACCCAAGTCGCTGGCGCTCTAATAACTTTACGCTAAACACTAACTGTGCTTCCTTTTGAAAGGCGACTATTTGGTTCAGTGTTGAAGTAGTTAACTCTAAGATGGAACAATTTCCACATTCCAAGTGATCTGACAGAAAGTAGCTTCTCTGAAATCTCAAGGACTTTGATTAAAGAATTGTGAGGGGAAAGACTGATGAAGACAAAAAAGAGAGCATTAGGGAGGCAGCTTAAATAAAGTGAAAATAGTAATCGAATAAGTTAGGAATTTTAGTGCAAGGTGTTAAATAATTTAAGTCATAGTACAGTCGTATTCACAACATTACCAGAGTAGTAAGATATAGTAAATTAACCAAACAGAGAATGACAAAATGAAAAGGATGAGAATTACATGAAATCGATGGCTGGGGTATGAAAATAATGAACAATACTCGGACACAAATGGATACTTTTCTAAACCTGCAACTCATTTGTCTGAATTCCAAGAAAAATCAGAAACCTGAATAGTTACTTAAAGTGACTAATAGTTACACAAAAAGTTATAAAGTATTTCCGTTTCTTTCAGAATGCAGTCAGGTTGATAGGACACGCCCCTTCCCCAAAGCATCGCCAGGATGCTGCTGGTTGCTGTGGTTTGGTAGCTGTCCATGATGAATCTACATAATGTGGGTGATTTCCCCCATACTGTTTATTGACACAGATACAAGAACAATGTACAGATGCAACAACATTTCTATCTGCTACAGACACACAGGTGTGTAAGATACTGCATCTCCTTTATCTAGCCTGCAAAGATGCTGGCTTTGGCCTATCTTGTCATGTGCCTCCAAGTACTCCATAACCTCAGCCTTTACAATCCACTCCAACATCTCCCAACCACAGAGATCAGGTTAGCCGGTCTATCATTTCCTTTCTGCTGCCTCCCTCCCTTCTTGAAGAGTGGGGTGATATGTGCTATTTTCCAGTCTTTCGGGACCATTTCAAAACTATTGACCCTGAAAGATCATGACCAATGCCCCCAGAATCTCTACTGCTACTTCTTTCAGAACCCGAAGGTGCAATCCATTTGGTTTGGGAGACGTAGCCTAGCCTCTCCGAGCCATTTCTTTCTTCCTTGAAATAGTAACTGCACTCACTTCCTTTCCCTGATTCCCTTTGACATTTGACACACTGCTAAGGCCTTCTACAGTGAAGAGTGGTGCTAAATACTCATTTAGTTCCTCTGCCATTTCCTTGTTCACCTTTATTATTTATCCTGCTTCATTTCCTGGTGGTCATATATCTAAATTCACCTCTCCTTTAACCTACATCTACTTGAAGAACTTTTTAGTATCCTCTTCGATATTATTTGCTAGCCCACTTTCAAGCTTCATCTCTTTTCTCCTTATGAGTCTTTTAGTCACCTTCTGTAATTTTTTAAAAACTTCCCAATCCTCTATCTTCCCACTAATTTTTACCTGTATACTCTCTCTTTTGCTTTTTTGTTGGCTTTGATTTCCCTCGTCAGCCACAGTTTTCCATTCGAAGATTTCCTCTTTTTTGGTCTGTATTTATCCTGCACCGTCCTCATTTCTTGCAGAAACTCCATCCATTGCTGCTCTGCCGAGTTCCAGCTTGTGCCCTCCTTCCATCTACTTTGGCCGGCTCCTCACTCTTTTCTCCACTGAAACATTGACACAACTCACTTTATTTTCTCCTTCTTAAAACTCAAATTGAACTCAGTTAGATTGTGATCACTGCTCCCTAATGGTTCCTTTACTCTAATCACCTCTGGTGCATTAGACAACACCCAGTCCAGTACAGACAATTCCCATGTGAGCTCATCAAGCTGCTCTAAAAAGCCATCTTGTAGACATTCTACAAATTCTCTCTCTTGAGATCCTGTCCCTACCTAGTTCATCCAATCTACTTGCATGGTAAAATCACCCATAAACACCTTAATATTTCCCTTCTGTCATGCCTTTTTTATTTGCTCTTGTAATTGTTGTCCATATCCCAACTACGTGTGGACATCAGTATTTAATGGCCAACAGTGCCCTTTTACCCCTGCCATTTCTTAACTCACCTCTCAATGATTTGATGTCTTCTAATCCTATATCACCTCTTTCTGATGATTTATTCCTGATCATGTTGTTCCTTCCCAACAGAGCTACAGCACCTCCTCTGCTTACCTGCCTATCCTTTGGATACACGGTGTATCCTTGGACATTCAGCTCTCAATGACTCTGTGATGGCCACAACATCATACCCACCGATCTGTAGCTGGAACTAGAAAGGTCACCACTTTAGCCTTTAGCCCTGCTTTTGTTACTTTTTTGACTCGGTGTCCCTGTTGCATTGCAACACATCCCCGTGGCTGCAATTTTGCCCTCCCTGCCTGTCCTTCCACACAAACTCCCAACCAGCTTGTGTGCCAACTGCTTCCTCCTCTATTTCTTAATTTGGCTCCCACCCCACTGTGAATCGAGTTAAACCCGCCCCTCCCCCCCATAACATTCACAAACCTCCCAGCCAGGATATTGGTTCCCCTCCAGTTCAGGTGCAACCTGTCCCATTTGGACAAGTCACCCCTTCCCCAGAAAATGTTCCCATGATCCAAGAACTTGAAACACATGCAAGCTCAGACTTGGCATCAGATTGACTGGGTGAGAAGAATGAGCACAGAGGTGGGAAATAAAATTAGGGATAAAAATAGGTGATGTTAAAGATAAAAGTTTCAGGGTCGAAAATGCACCAATCTATTTCAAAGATGGAACGCCGATATGAGGGACCTGGTGAACCGATTTTTGGTGCAAAGGAAAAGGAACAGTTTTCCTGTCTATTGGTGAGCATCAAGGCAAAAATATTCTCAAAGTTCTGATAAAATAAAAGGACTATCCTTGAATGTAAGGTGGAATTATAGGGGCACTCATAAAGAAACTAACATGGTATAGGAAGTGGAAAGGATGTATCATGTTTAAGTCATTTCCTTTTCGGGTGGCTTTCCTGATTCTATAATTAGACGAGTTTCTTTCCCCTGTTCGGTCAAATTGGTGAATCGGAAATGCTACACTGCCATCAAACAATTAACATGCCACAATATGTGTGTGTGTGTGTTTATAGACGTGAGTCGGTGTGTAAATGAGTGCGCTGTGTGTGTAAATGTGTATGAGTTCTGTGTGTGGGTCTGTATATGGGACCGTGTGTAGTTCTGTATATGGGACCGTGTGTGGGTCTGTATATGGGACCGTGTGTGGTTCTGTATATGGGACCGTGTGTGGGTCTGTATATGGGACCGTGTGTGGTTCTGTATATGGGACCGTGTGTGGGTCTGTATATGGGACCGTGTGTGGTTCTGTATATGGGACCGTGTGTGGGTCTGTATATGGGACCGTGTGTGGGTCTGTATATGGGACCGTGTGTGGTTCTGTATATGGGACCGTGTGTGGGTCTGTATATGGGACCGTGTGTGGTTCTGTATATGGGACCGTGTGTGGGTCTGTATATGGGACCGTGTGTGGTTCTGTATATGGGACCGTGTGTGGGTCTGTGTATGGGACCGTGTGTGGGTCTGTATATGGGACCGTGTGTGGTTCTGTATATGGGACCGTGTGTGGTTCTGTATATGGGACCGTGTGTGGGTCTGTATATGGGACCGTGTGTGGGTCTGTATATGGGACCGTGTGTGGGTCTGTATATGGGATAGTGTGTGGGTCTGTGTATGGGACCGTGTGTGGTTCTGTGTATGGGACCGTGTGTGGGTCTGTATATGGGACCGTGTGTGGGTCTGTGTATGGGACCGTGTGTGGTTCTGTATATGGGACCGTGTGTGGTTCTGTATATGGGACCGTGTGTGGGTCTGTATTTGGGACCGTGTGTGGGTCTGTATATGGGACCATGTGTGGTTCTGTATATGGGACCGTGTGTGGGTCTGTATATGGGACCGTGTGTGGTTCTGTATATGGGACCGTGTGTGGGTCTGTATATGGGATCGTGTGTGGGTCTGTATATGGGACCGTGTGTGGTTCTGTATATGGGACCGTGTGTGGGTCTGTATATGGGACCGTGTGTGGTTCTGTATATGGGACCGTGTGTGGGTCTGTATATGGGATCGTGTGTGGGTCTGTATATGGGACCGTGTGTGGTTCTGTGTATGGGACCGTGTGTGGGTCTGTATATGGGATCGTGTGTGGGTCTGTATATGGGACCGTGTGTGGTTCTGTGTATGGGACCGTGTGTGGGTCTGTATATGGGACCGTGTGTGGGTCTGTGTATGGGACCGTGTGTGGTTCTGTGTATGGGACCGTGTGTGGGTCTGTGTATGGGACCGTGTGTGGGTCTGTATATGGGACCGTGTGTGGTTCTGTGTATGGGACCGTGTGTGGGTCTGTATATGGGACCGTGTGTGGGTCTGTATATGGGACTGTGTGTGGGTCTGTATATGGGACCGTGTGTGGTTCTGTGTATGGGACCGTGTGTGGGTCTGTATATGGGACTGTGTGTGAGCGTGTCAAATCCATTCACCCTCAGTATCGGCATTCCTCAAAGGGACATATTGACTTTGAGTTGATCCTCATCCTGGGCTCTGAACATAACTCACTCAGAAGGGTCTGCCTGTCCCTTTAAAACACTGATTGACTCAATTCATCCCGCCAAATCGCTCCGATTGCGAACCGGCTCCGAACCTCCAACGAAAGAATGAGCCACACATGTTTGTTTCAAGACGTCTGACGCCAAATTCCGGAGTTGAGGAGGACAGATCGCACCTTCCCTCGGTTTACTGAACGTTGCATTGAATTGAGCTACCAGGTCAGACCATCTGCCGGCGGTGAACCGCCGCCCGCCCTCCCCGACTGACCTCCCGCCCTCTGACTGACCTCCCGCCCTCCCCGACTGACCTCCCGCCCTCCCCGACTGACCTCCCGCCCTCCCCGACTGACCTCCCGCCCTCCCCGACTGACCTCCCGCCCTCCCCGACGGAGGCCCCGCCCTCTCCGACGGAGGCCCCGCCCTCTCCGACGGAGGCCCCGCCCTCTCCGACGGAGGCCCCGCCCTCTCGCTGTGACGGTGCCCCCAGGATTGGAGCAGGGAATCTTGGAGGGCGGATGTCATGTCCACGGACATCGCCCCGGCGTTTGAGATCCTGCGGAGAAGGAACATTTGTTGGCCACGACCCCATTGTTGCCTTGATGGACGCAGCTGATTCCCGGGTTCCCCAGTGAGCGAGTTGGAATTGCACGGGCGGGTCGCGGCGTCAGAGCTGGGGGCTGGAGCACAGACGTCAAGGGCCGGCCGGAGACGTGGGCAGGAGCAGCGAGCATGGGGCACCCGCCGCTGGAATTCAGCGATTGCTCTCTGGATAGTCCGGATTTCAGGGAGCGCCTGAAATCTTATGAGCAGGAGCTGGAGAGGACGAATAAATTCATCAAGGAAGTGATCAAGGACGGGAACTCGCTGATCAACGCCATCAGGAGTGAGTCCAGGGCGCCGGGGGTGGGGGTTGGGGGGGGTGGGGGTTGGGGGGGGTGGGGGTTGGGGGGGGTGGGGGTTGGGGGGGGTGGGGGTTGGGGGGGGTGGGGGTTGGGGGGGGTGGGGGTTGGGGGGGGTGGGGGTTGGGGGGGGTGGGGGTTGGGGGGGTGGGGGTTGGGGGGGGGGACGACGCGCTGCCTTGCGAATCGTTTCATTTGTCAGTCCATGCGGGAGGAGACGAGCCGTTCGGGGTGACGCAGAATCCGAGGTTCTTTCCTCTGGGCTGAAGTGTGCCAGTCTCTCGCCTCCTCCACAGTCCTCCCGCCCTCCGGTCGGAGGGGCTTCTCCTTTGACGGGGTCCCACCTCGGTCTGTCACCAGTGATGAGTGGAGGGCGCGGAGCGGGAGCCGGAGCATCGCCCCAGGTGGGTGGCAAGTGACGTGTTGGCTGCCGCCCCAGGTGGTCGCTTCCCTCGCGACGGTCTGTCATCTTTCACCTCTGGCTGCTGCCGCAGTGAGAGGGAGCGCGGATGGGCGATGCGAGAGGGAGCGCGGATGGGCGATGCGAGAGGGAGCGCGGATGGGCGATGCGAGAGGGAGCGCGGATGGGCGATGCGAGAGGGAGCGCGGATGGGCGATGCGAGAGGGAGCGCGGATGGGCGATGCGAGAGGGAGCGCGGATGGGCGATGCGAGAGGGAGCGCGGATGGGCGATGCGAGAGGGAGCGCGGATGGGCGATGCGAGAGGGAGCGCGGATGGGCGATGCGAGAGGGAGCGCGGATGGGCGATGCGAGAGGGAGCGCGGATGGGCGATGCGAGAGGGAGCGCGGATGGGCGATGCGAGAGGGAGCGCGGATGGGCGATGCGAGAGGGAGCGCGGATGGGCGATGCGAGAGGGAGCGCGGATGGGCGATGCGAGAGGGAGCGCGGATGGGCGATGCGAGAGGGAGCGGGGCACCCCGGCGAGATGCTTGCAGAGGCTGGGCAAGGACTTCAACACTCGGCACATGGTAACCTTTCAAATCCCTTCCCGCTTCGCCAGATATTTTCCACACTGTGAAACCAAAATATACCCCGAGGTTTCTCATTACATTTACTCAGTGGCATTTCTCCCCCCTCCTTTCCCACCCCCTCTAACCAATAAAACCAGAAAACAATAAAAAATAAACAAGAACAATGTCTCATCTACTTCTACACACTGGATCAAGTCCTTTTATCTTATCATTTTAGGGGGTGGAGGTCCTCAGTAGGCCCTCTCTGTTGTGTTCCATGTACGGTTCCCAAATTTGTTCGAATACTGTGACTTTATTTTTTAAATTATATGTTATTTTTTTCCAATGGAATACATTTATTCATTTCCATGCACCATTGCTGTACTCTCAGGCTCTCTTCTGATTTCCAAGTTGACATTATATATATTTTTTTGCTATCGTTAAGGCTATCATAATAAATCTTTGTTGTTCTTCATCCAATTTGAGGCCTAGTTCTTCACTTCTTATCTTACTTAGAAGAAAGATCTCTGGATATTTTGGTATGATATTTTTTGTGATTTTATTTAATATCTGATTTAGATCTTCCCAAAACATTTTCACTTACATGCCCAAATTGCATGCTCCCATTACCTTCTTACAGCGAAAACATCTATCTGATAATGTTGGATCCCATTCTTTTAACTTTTGAGGCATGATGTAACCAATGATACTGTATCATGCATAACCTTGTGTTTATTATATTCTTCATAGTTCCAGAACATAACTTTTCCCATGTTTCATTTTTTATCTTTATGTTTAAATCCTTTTCCCACTTTTGTTTGGGTTTTTAGCTTATTTCATCATTTTCCTTCTCTTGCAGCTTAATGTACATGTTCGTTATAAATCTTTTAATTATCATTGTGTCTGTAATCACATATTCAAAGCTGCTTTGTTCAGGTAATCTCAGTCTGTTTCCCAATTTATCCTTTAAATAAGCTTTCAGTTGATGATATGCAAACATTGTACCATGAGTTATTCCATATTTGTACTTCAACTGTTCAAATGTTAATAAATGATTTCCCAAAATAGAATTTTCTATTCTTTTGATTCCTTTTCTCTCTCATTCTCTAAAGGAAAGGTTATCTATTGTAAAAGGGATTAGTGGGTTTTGTGTCAATAACAATTTTGGCATTTGGTAATTCATTTTTTTCCCTTTCTAAGTGGATCTTCTTCCATATATTAAGTAAATGATGCAATACTGGTGAGCTTTTATATTGCACCAGCTTTTCATCCCACTTATAAAGTATATGTTCCGGTACCTACTCCCTTATTTTATCTAGTTCTATCTTAGTCCAGTCTGGGTTCTCCCTTTTCTGGTAAAAATCTGATAAATAAATCAATAATAATTTTTAAAGTTTGGTAACTGCAAACCACCTTAGGTTTACCTCTCTGTTAATTTATCTAACGCTACCCTCAGTTTTCCCCCTTTCCACAAGAATTCCCTTATTATTCTCTTTAGTTGATTAAAGAATTTCTCTGTTAACAATTGAAATAAGTATTGTATTCTTGGGAAAACATTCATTTTAATGCAATTTACCCTCCTTATCAACGTTAGCTGTAATTTTTTTCCAATGTTCTAAGTCTTCCTGCAATTTCTTTATTAGTGGCTGATAACAAACCACTTGTACAAACTAAATTATTATCTAACCTGATCCCTAGGTATCAGATTGCTTGTGCTTGCCATTTAAATGGTGATTCTTTTTTAAATTCTGTATGATCCGCGTTACTCATTTGAATCACCACTTTTATTTGCATTGATCTTGTACCCCGATATTTCTCCATACTCCTTCAATTTCTTATGTAATTCTTTTATTGATATTTCTGGTTCTGTTAGGTATACTACGATGTCATCTGCAAATCAGCTGATTTTATACTCCTTCTCCTTTATTTTTATCCCTTTTATTTTATTTTCTGTTCTTATCAGTTCTGCCAATGGTTCTATTGCTAAGGAGAACAATGAGGGGGATAATAGACAATTTAATTTAAATTGGCTCGATACACGTCCATTTACTGTTACCTTTGCCAATGGTACATTATACAATGCTTTAATCCAATTAATATATTTTTCTGGTAGATTGAACCTCTGAAATATTTTAAATAAATAGTTCCACTCTACTCTGTCAAAGGCTTTTTCTGCATCTAAAGCAACAGCCACTGTTGGCTTCTTATTTCCTTGAACTGCATGAATTAGATTAATAAGTTTACAGACATTATCCACTGTTCTTAATAAATCCAGTTTGATCTTGTTTTACTATTTTTGGTACACAATCGGCCAATCTGTTTGCTAATAATTTCGCTATTTTATAATCTGAGTTAATTAGAGATATTGGTCTATATGATGCTGGTGTTCATGGATCCTTCCCCGTTTTTGGTATTACTGTAATCATTGCTGTCTTACATGAATCTGGCAAGTTTTGTGTTTCTTCTACCTGGTTCATTACTTCCAGGAGAGGAGGAAACGGTACTTGTTAGATTTTAAATTAGTTAGGGAAATTAGATCTTCAGTTCAATTACAAATCTGGAAGGGTGAATTAGTCTGAGTGATGTGTTCGTGGAATATTTCATATGGCCAGTATTAATCAAGCCACAAACAACCCACAAAGCTTCACTATAAATATTGTCACTTGCTTTTGCACAAAGCAATCCTTGTCAGAGAGACATTTTAAACTGCTCTGATGAAGTATTCCCCCCCCACCCCGACTGCAGTTCACTAAACAGTGCTTGAAATGGAAGTAATAACTATACAGGCCTTTGAGCTTCTTCTGCCTTGAAATAAACTCATAGCTGATCCTTTACCTTCATCTGAGAAATCCCCCCAATTGCTGGAAATGTTCATATGCTGGCTGTCTTGCTGGGTATTTCCACCATTTTTTGCTTTCTACATTTCCAGTATATCTTTTGGATTTTCTATTTTCCTGCCTAATATATACATCACTTTGGTCTTCAATATTATTAATTTCAGAACATCCACAGTTCTCTGGGAGATATGTACTCTTTTCAGGCAGAAACAGGTAATAGTTGTCAGAGATACAAGTTTCAATAGGACTTGGTGAAATGCTGCTCTTGGTGCTGAATTCCTGCTTGAATATATGCCCCTGGCATCTTTTGTCTACAGCTCTTGTATCTGCATCAGTGGCTTGGATTTACTGTGGGTTACATAAGTTGCTCGTCATCCTGCGGTTGGCAGGATATGGGGACATTGCACTTTTTGTTTAGTTACATTGTGGTTCCTACTGTTCTGACGAGAAGGAGTTTGTGTGGCTGTTGCTACAGATATGGAAGATGGAGGTTTCTAATATCCTGTTCTTTATATTGCTGGTTCTTGGATCAAGTAAAATAGCAAATATTTGAAATGCACAATCAGGCAGCATCTGTGAAGAGAGAAATAGTTGACTTTTCTTGTGCCCTTATCATTGCACGTGGGAAAATGAAACAAGAAACAAAAATGAGCTCATGATTTAGTCTGCTCTACAATGAAGAAACCAAACATTTGGCAGCCTGAGCAAAGTATTCTACAAAGGTGGCCCTGCACTTCAGTGGCTTGTCTCTTTCATTCCAAACTGCTCTTGTTCACCTTCCTACAAAACCAATGGTAAAGTCAATGAACAGCATCTCATCTTTTTGCAACACATTACAACCTTCATGATTTTATGTTGATTCACAGTCTAAGATGACACAAGTTTCTTTTTAAAAGTCAATGACCTATGTCATTAACTGTGTCACTTTCTGCAAATACTGTTTAATTTGCTCAATGCCTCCTTTTTTTTTCTCTATCAGTTCTGGTTTCCAGGGAGTAGAGAGAAAGCAGAATTGCTCAGCGGACCAGACAGCATCCATGGAGACACATAGTTGGTCAATGTTTTGGGGTGGGACCCTTTTACTGAAACTTGATAAAGGGTCCTGACCTGAAATGTTGACCATTTCTACCAGTGGATGCTTCCTAACTCATTGAGTACCTCCAACACTGCACTTCCCGTGGTTTCCATCTAATTTCCAGCATTATTTATACTTGCACTCTCCGTTTTTATTCATCTTCTTTTTGCATCTCTTTGAGACAGATCATCTGTTATGAGCAGGCCTCCTTCCCCATCCCAAGAGAATATCCCAAGCTATTTGATAGATCTTCATTATGTGACCTGTTCAAATTTGTGATTCTGAACATCTGCATGTATGACAATTTTTAAACATGTTCCCTCTTTCCTTTCTATTCAACAATTCCATTGACCTTTTGGCTCTGCTTTGGCTCGTTGATCTCCACTGATAATCTCTGGAGTTTAAGTAGTAATGGGTTTATATTGCTGAAAATATTGAAGATTTCCATTTTGGATCCATGTCGGTTGTGATTCATGCAAATACTTCAAGTCATTGAAATGGTCCAACACTCTCATGGGAATCTTGTA
Organism: Narcine bancroftii; assembly: GCF_036971445.1. Taxonomy (NCBI): domain Eukaryota; kingdom Metazoa; phylum Chordata; class Chondrichthyes; order Torpediniformes; family Narcinidae; genus Narcine; species Narcine bancroftii. Next base: position 4,130,430 of record NC_091476.1, read on the forward strand.
AGATTATTCTAATCTCCAGACTAACAGAACTTCTTGGCTCCAGTCCTCACTGTAGTCTTGGAATTAATGATGAATATGTTTGACATTAGGACAATATTTGACTGTGTGGGGCATCAAGGAGCCTTGGTGAAAATGGTGCCAACAGATATAAAGGGGAAAACTCTCCACTGGCTGAAATTATTTCTTGTGGAAATAAAGATGTTTGTAGTTGTTGGAAGTAAATTGTCTCAAGTTCTAGGACGTTCCTTCAGGAGTTCCTAGGGCCTTGAGGCCCAATCATCTACCTCTGCTTTGTCTGGCAATCATCCTTCTGTCTAAGGTCAGAAATGGAGGTGTTTGTTGTTTATTTAAATAATGTTTCATGTTGATTACAATTTGTTAGAAAATGAAGTGATCCAAGCCAACATGTAGGAAGGAACAAATGTTATTTGACACCTAAGGATCGGAATGACACCTCTATCATGAGAAGGTTGAGAACATGTATTTTCAATGCTATTAACATCATCCACCAGATCCATCCTACCTCTTCTGTTAATACCCTCAGATATTCCTTGACTGATAATGGAAAAGAACCTGCTGCATAATTACAATTGGTACAAGAGGCTGGCTATTCGATCATGTAGCATCTTCCCTTGCTTATATTTTATGGGCACATGGTGTGTGCACTCTACAACATTCACTGAAGTTGTTCACCAAAGCTTCTTTGGCAGAACTTCCGAAATAAATCTCAACTTACTTGAAAAGTGAAGTGTATGAGAATGCCATAGAGAACAACAAAGAAACAGGCCCTTTGGTGCTTCTAGTTTGTGTCAAAATATTGTTCTGCCTAATCCCACTGACCTGCACCTGGACCATTTTCCTCCAAACCCCTCCCATCCATGTACCTGTCCAAAGTTTTTTTTAAATGTCAAAATTGAGCCTGGATTTTCATATTCCTTTGGCAGTTTGTTCCACGCTCCCACCACTTTCTGCATGAAGAATACCATCTCCTACAAGGTCTCTCAAGTCGTGTGCTATCCAGATGAAAATAAATCATGTGGCTTTTGTTTTCTCTGAGTTTCAAAAGTCTCACCTATTGGCCATTGGAGATGTTTTGCTGTGACTATGACTTCAAGCCCAAAAAATTAGTTTAGAGAAAAACCTTCAATTTTTGATGTTCTGTTGTGGTGCATCCCTGTTAAATAATGGGTTCACTGAGGGGTAAATACAGAAACTATCATTATCCATGCTTTTGTATCATGCTCTTGAATTTACTTGCAGTATCTGGAAAAAGATCAGGAAGAAGGCGTGGAATGCAGCTTGTGCAGCAAGAGAAACTTTAACATTAAAGACCTTTCTAACTTTGAGTAGCATGTTTGGAGAGAACAAAGGAAATGTATGCAATGGCTGGACAAGACGGGTAGACACATGGTGTTTGAAAGAGGCGGAAGGTCTGTTGGTGAGAAGAAACTGGTAAAGACTCCATTATTGTCACTTAGTACTACATTTAGAATGTAACATACACAAAATTCTTTAACTTCATCTATTGTAAGGAAGACAGAGAGTCACCACTTTGTCAAGCGTCCCTCACAGAAATGAGGCCCCAGTGCTCTAATCACTGAGCTATCAGGGTTGTTCAAGATGATGGTAAAGTGGAAGATGCAAGGGAGGGAGACTTGTTGGGTTCTCTCATTATTAAAGGTAGGTCTTTCAGATCGTCCTGGTGTGAAATGGTGGAGTGCTGAGATTGGATGACTGATGAGAAAATGAACCAGTTGTGATGAGGAAACCAAATGACGGGTGTTGGAGGTGTCATGGATCTTGGATGTAACTGGGAAGAGACAGCCAGAGGAGAGAGAGAGAAAAAATAGAACTTTGATAGGAAGAACCTTCGCTCGGATAAGAAATGTGTGAACTGCTTGGTGTTCCGGTGCAATACCACATCTTTTCAAAATCTGTGTGTTGGTCCATTGGCTGTTGCCTAGGGGGAAAGATCCCTTAGATCTGTCATTGTTGCTGTTGACACTAAACATATCTAGAGTTGGTGAGGGAAGTGTAGATGTTGCAGTACCTGCTCACGGCTCTAATCCAGAGTAACTTCATGAAAGTGGGCTTGGAAAAAACCCCATAACGGAACAATGTGGTTGGTGCGAGTCTCTGGACGCATATCACAAAAACTGAATGCCATCTAACCCTCGGCCCTACTTTTTATGGAATGAAAGGATTTTTGCCAAATAGTTTTCCACAAAGAATGCTCCTTTAATAGAAGTTGACAAGTTGGTGACCTGTAACTATGCTTGAATCCTCCCACAGACGCTCTCTACAAAGATGTTCTGTCCCACTGATTAGAGGCACAATGACCCTAGAGGAGATGGAAGTGGGCTGAGATAAAGGCAGACAGACTTCCACATTCTTAGCACTTGTTTCTGAAGCCTATGGCAACCACAATATCAGACAGACCATTATATCAGTGGTCATGTGAACTGAAGCAGAACTGATCAGTGTGGAGGGAAATGTTCTTCTCAACAAAACATTGAGTTCTCTCGGGGTTGTATTGAGGAACTATCAGAGGCTGTGACTCATCCAGTGAATCCAACCTCTCACTCAGACATGTTTGCTTACATTACTTCATTAGTACTTTTGATAAAAGTTGCCAGGCCACAAGGGTGGTTAGGGTCACCATTCTAATGATGGATGTGGAAGAGGCAACACAGTAGCAGGCTATTTGGTCCAATCAGACCCTTCATGTGAGCAAATAATCCTGAAACAACATGCAATAGGCACTGCAGCCCAACTTGTCCACTCTGAACAAATCAGCCTTCCTTCTAATCCCCTATCCATATATCTGTTGGCATGTTGTAATTATACCTTTCTCATTGGCTTCCGTTGGCAGCTTGTTCTGGTTATGGACTACCCCCTGTGTTTTCCTTTAACACCCCCTCATAGCTGTCTCATTGTGAATGCTGATTTCTTTCTGCCTCGCTGCCCTTGTTTCTGTCGATCACTAATGCTTATGTTCATTTCCTGGGCCCAACACCTTGATCCCAACCAGTCCTCAATTTGTTGCCATATGTTCTTGGTTTGTGTTTTATAAAAATTTTTTTCCCCTCCATTGTTTCTGCAGTCTCCTTCAATCTTTATTCTCCTGATGAGATTTGTGGCTCATCTCATGATGCATCTATTCAATCATTGATAACCCAAAGACTTGGATTTGTCAACTTCTTTCATTCTTCTTGTTAGGTTGCCAGGGTTACCTCACTGGCAATTTTATTCGGCCTCTAATTAAATCAGTTTATTGGCTTTGCCATAGACAAAATGTTGTCAGTCCTCTCCACATAGTCCTGATGCATGGTTTCGACCAGCAATGTTGACAGTTCCATTCCCCTCCTAGATGCTGCCTGACCCACTTGAGTTCCTCCAGCAGTTAGTTTTTTGCTCCAGATTCCAGCATCTGTAAACATTAACATCTCCTCCTCTCAGTACTGATTGTTTTATGGATTGAATTGCAACTGCTTTAATTTATTTTATAAGAGAGCATTTACCCAAAATGACCTGAAAGTAGGGTAAACAAACAAAGGTGCCAATTTCAGAGGTTACAGTAATTGTCTGGAAACTTAAGCAGGTAAAGAGTAGTTTTCTGGATATATATGACACTTTCTCATGCACTGGAATGAAAGTACCGATAAACCATTTGTTGTGGGACTGGAATTACAAGGGGAATAGAGAAGTATGTAATTTGTTTCCCTCCAAAGCACATTCAAGCAGCTGCACAATTGTTGGACTTGTTTGTGATATCAACAAGCTATCAGGCTTATTGAATTCTGGTGTATTTTTCAGAGAGATTTGAACCAGTAGGAACAAACACCTAGATTTGTAACTATCACAGCAATGAGAATCCAGTGAAGCATTTGTATGCTTTTACTGATTGTGGCCTAAATGTTAGTAATGGACTTGACACCATCCAGATTAAAGTCCCATTAAGAGAAACTGCTGGTTGAAAAATAAAAGTGTTTCCGGTTTTGCCAGAACTAAATTGTGTGATATCTGATGGTGAAACCACAACACTACTCATCCACGAGAACTGGGGAAGTTTTCAAATGTACTGGGAGATTGATTTACAAAACTGCTGTGAGCGAGCTTCATTTTCAACTGTGACGAAGACCTTTGACAGGGCAAGCCTTGGCATCCTGGCTTCAGTGCAGTGAAGTCGAGCATGGAAAGATGTTACTCTTGCTAAGGCGAGAGAAACTCTGTCAGGTTGGATGGGTGCTTCATGCCAAAGATAAAATGCAAGAGCCCTGCATAAAGCACTTCTATTTGCAAGAGGAAACAACATGCAGCGCTGCTAAAGTTGACAAAACAGAACCTTTTTCTTGTGAACTAGAAATGGTGTGGGAGTTGTTCAGCTCTTTGTATTCTCTGACTGTTTGTGTGGGAGTTTGTGGAATTAAAAAACCCAAGATTCATTGTACTTGTAGGAAAATATCGGGTACTTTGTTAAATCAGACATTCTTTTTTGTTGAGATTGTGTCTGCCTGTCCCGCATCGGACTTGTCAGCCACAAACGAGCCTGCAGCTGACGTGGACATTGCCCCTCCATAAATCTTCATCTGCAAAGCCAAGCCAAAGAAGAAGAAGAAGAAGAAGACTGAAATGGAGGACCATCGCCTTCCCGTGTTCTATGGCGAGCTCTCCACTGACCATCGAGACAGAGGTGCATCAAAGAAGAGGTACAAGGACTGCTTAAAGAAATCTCTTTGTGCCTGCCACATTGACCACCGCCAGTGGGCTGATATCGCCTCCAACCGTGCATCTTGGCGCCTTACAGTTCGGCAGGCAGCAATCTCCTTTGAAGAAGACCGCAGAACCCACCTCACTGACAAAGGAGGAAAAACCCAACATCCAACCCCAACCCACCAATTTTCCCTTGCAACCGCTGCAACCGTGCCTGCCTGTCCCGCATCGGACTTGTCAGTCACCAACGAGCCTGCAGCAAACGTGGACATACCCCTCCATAAATCTTCTTCTGCGAAGCCAAGCCAAAGAAAAGAAAGAAGACTATCTCCAGACAATGTTTAAAATAATAAAAATGCCACTTTCGATGTTTTTATTAGTGCAACAGTTGGATAAGACTAGATTTCAATTGTTAAGTCCATTATTTACAACTCCACATTTACAATCTGAAACTTTATTTAATTCTGCATAGTTAACAACTGCAGTATTTGGTTTTGCCTCAGATTTTGAGCATCTAACTGTATTTTGCTTTAATATACATTTTATTGAGGGCTTGTCGATTTGCAGGACCTTGCTCAGACAAGTGAGAAGATCCTAGTTGAACAAATAAGCTGACTGATTAGTTCAATCAGCGCATCGCGTTCTGGTATGGGGACACCAGAGTATAAAGCCCTGCAAAATGTCATGGACACAGCCAAGGACATCACAGGCAAACCCTCCCCACCATTGAGGACGTCCACAGGGCAGCAGCGATCTTCAAAGATCCACACCACCCAGCATTCTGCTACCATCAGGAGAGAGGTATAGATGCCACAAGACTTGCACCTGCAGGTTTAGGGACAGCTGCTCCCCCTCCACCATCAGACTCGTCCACAACAAACTCAGTCAGGGACTCGTTTAAGGACTCGAACTTTTGTAATTTATTGTTTGTGTTTTGTCCTCTTTTCTGTATTTGCTCATTCACTTGTTTACATTTGTTTATTTGTTCACGTGTACATTGTGTACAGATTTTTTCCACTACCAATAGATGGTGATTCTGCCTGGCCGGCAGGTAAAAGAATCTCAGGGTTGTATGTGATGTGATGTCTATACTCTGACAACAAATCTGAAAACCCCACATTTCTCTTGGAGATTTTTGCCTTGAATGATTCCCTTTATTTAAATCAAATATCTCATCAGTAATAACTCCTTGATTGTGATCCACTGTTTTCTTTTTTAGCCGATGGCTTCCTTTGTGACCATAGGTTTGTGAATAATTAACAAACACTTGTAGAGGTACAGAGTAGCTTATTACAGTTGGCATAGCAGTTAGTACGACACTTTTACAGAGCTCCGACCCGGCTTTGAAACTGCCGCCGTCCGTCAGGAGTTTGTACGTCTGTGTGGGTTTTCTCTAAGTGCTCCAGTTGACTCCCACCCTCCAAAACATACAGGATTGTAGGTGTAATTGGGTGGGATGGGTTTAAATGGCTCCAAGAGCTTCTGTTATAACTAAAAATACAATTATAAAAAATAATAAATATCACAAGCCTTGATCCCATGCCAGTTCTGGCCAAAATGATATTATGGTTTGAAGCCATCTCCTGATGTAACGTTGCAAGAATTAAAATGTGAAGCATGGCTGTGCATTGAAATAATTGAAAGAAGCAAATTAAATTACACACCCTAACAGAACTGCAAATGGGACCTTCTATGGTAAAAAGATGCTTGAACGTGAGTCTCAATGTGAATAAGACAAAGGAGATGACTGTGGATTTCAAGAGGTGAAGGTCGGTCACTTTTCACAATACATGAAAGGGTCTGGCGTGGAGAGAGTTGAGAACGCAGTTCCTTGTGACGACTTATCCAGGACCCACAACACCACCCCATTAGTTTGGAAAGCAGAGCAGGCCTGCACATCCGAAGGAGGATGAGGAGGGCAAAGCTACTGGCCCCATCTTGACAACATTTTACAGGAGTACAATTGAGAGTAGCCTTCTGGCTGTGTCATTTTGTGATATGGTTACCTATAAAGCATCGGACCATCAGTCATTAAAATGGCCGTGAAGATCACTGGAGTCTCCCTTTCCTTATTGAAGACATTCACTGGGTTCCGTGCTTAAGAAGGGCTTGAAGTATCCCTTTCCATCCAGCACGCGGTATCTTTGACCCACTAGCATCAAGAAGGAGGTACAAGTGCATCAAAATTGGGTCTGCCAGGATGGGAAAGAGCTCTTTCCCGCAGGCTGTGGGATTGAATAGCAGTAAAATATGTATATATTTATTTAAAATTATATCTTTGTGATGTTCACTGACTATATATATATATATATATATATATATACGTCCTGGTCCTGTATGATTGCATATGTACAGTCAGATGACGATGATGAACTTTGAGATTAAACTGCACCAGTTTTTCGAATTCCTCCAGTCTGTTTTGTTTTGCTGTTGTCTCTAAAAGGATTGTGAACATAGATACTGTTCTCCTGATGCTAACCAATCTTGTCATTTGACATTGTGCAATCTGTTGGAGAAACATGTGAAGGAGATGACAACAGCAAGGGCTTCGACAGCTCCTTTAAGCATATTAAATCAAACTGTGCTCAGTGACCACAAAATTCAATAGCAAGCAAGGCAAAGGTTGCTCCTTGTAGTCACAGACTGATTGCTAAACTGAGGTGTTGGCTGTATTGTGATCATTTGTTGTAGATCATAGTGAGATGAGAGGGTGGTTGTTCGTTACTGTGGAGTTGGAAAGAAAACAATGTAAATATTAGTGGGGTGGGGTGGTGTGGGGAAGAGCGATTTGGGGCATAGGCTCCATTCTTGGGAAAACAGGTATGTGATTAACCTTTAGAAATAAATTCCATGCATTTAAATGTTGATGAGCTGAGGTAGTTGGGAAGAGGGGATAATGCACTGTTCTATAGAGGTTACATTGCAAGCCCAGGGCCCAAGATCATTACTCCCAAGTTTCCCCGTGGTAATTCCAATTTTAAATTGAAGTACTATAATTCAATCTGAAATTTAAAGCAAAACCCAGCCTCATAGAGTAAGTTCTGGAACATCATCAAAACAAGCTTCAATAATGTCCTTGAGGTAAGTAAATTCAGCCAGGAGTGGAGGTGTTTGACCTGCATGTGACAATCAACGTGGCAAAGTCTCCTGCTGCTTCCTCATTTCAGGGGTTTTTGGGTGAGGCAGATAAAATCAACATAGCTTGAGACATTTAAATTCCAGGTATTAATGGATTTAATGTAAATGCTAATCCTCTTCTCCTCATTTTCCTGTTCGACTAGTTTACACGGTTGGTGCTGTGATGCATTCTTGAGGTGTGGTGCCAGGTTTCTGTGAGGTACAAGTACATTAATTACCACACCACCACTTGAGAGTGACTGTTGATAAATCCAGGAAGATGCTGAAAATTATGAATTCCTGACAGATTGGGTCATGTCGTTTAAAAATTAGGGAGATAAATTAAGGGGAAATGAATTTTAAGATCCAAAGTTTCCTAACAGGATTCATTCAATTAAAAAAAATATTAGTACTCTTGTTAATACTTGTTATACTACATTTTCTTTGGCTTGGCTTCGCGGACGAAGATTTATGGAGGGGGTAAAAAGTCCACGTCAGCTGCAGGCTCGTTTGTGGCTGACAAGTCCGATGCGGGACAGGCAGACACGATTGCAGCGGTTGCAGGGGAAAATTGGTTGGTTGGGGTTGGGTGTTGGGTTTTTCCTCCTTTGCCTTTTGTCAGTGAGGTGGGCTCTGCGGTCTTCTTCAAAGGAGGTTGCTGCCCGCCAAACTGTGAGGCGCCAAGATGCACGGTTTGACATGGTCTTCAGCAAACTATCTATTTTAGTTGAACTTTCAAGTGGCTGTGCCCTGTTATAATTTTTACAGGTAATTAAAAAAAACGCGTAGATGTGCATCACGGTAACAGACCGAGACTGTGTCATCCAATTACTTTTGAACGGTAGGAGGAAACTGGAGCCTCCCCCCCCCCTCCCTGGAAAACACACACAGACATGGGGAGAACATATAAATTCCTTATAGACCCTGGTCCTGATCTCTGGCACTGAAAAGACGACCATGTCAACCATGACACCCAAGATAATCTCACAAACTGTAATATTGTCTTCCTCCAGTTTTTCAGAGCTCTTTGCCTTGCCTGTTCTTTCCAAAGTTCACTGACTAAGGCTCCAATTAAGTCTCAATGGGCTGGTGTCTAATAACAGTGGGTCTTCTCAGTTAGCATAATGAGTAGAGTGTATAGATAAAATACACCATTCTCTGCTAGTTTTAAAACCATGTATTAAATCTTCAACCTCTGCATCTAACACCTATTTAAGTGTCACTCTGATGAAGTACTTCCTGTCCTGACCTTTCTTTGCAGTTCAAGTTTCCTTCTGGTCCCTCTTGTGCCTGACAATTTATCCTGTGTCTTTTTTTAAAAAGCTTCCTCTTATTATTAATCATGTTTTTTATGATTGCAATTTTTGATTGCAATTTTTATGACTTTGTTAATTCGAATTGCTTCTTTGAATGATTGAGATCCCAAATCCTTTGTTCCTTTTCCCATTTTATTTTCCTGTTTCTGGGGAGTGACTGGCCTCCTTTAACATGTGGAGAAGATCCAGTTTAAGATTTTGAGCTACTAACAAAATGCAGAAATTAATCCTTAAATGAAAGTCGGTGGCATGAGTACCAACAATAAACGCACCTGTCAATCTAATAACTTTTGAGACACAAAAATGGACCAAATGTTAACAATTCTTTTCCTCCTGTTGATGCTGTTTGACTCACTGAGTTCGTCCAGCAGATTGTGTTTTGTTTTGAACCTTTTAAACTTGAGCTGAGAACTGTCTCTGACTTGAATCAATTTCTCTTCTTGACGATGCAGAGGTTGGAGATGATGAGGACTGTGCCAAATTAGTGCAGCATTATCTGCTTTAGCCCTGCCTTTAGAGTCTAGACCAGGGGTGTCAAACTCAAATTCACGGAGGGCCAAAATTAAAAACTTGGACTAAGTCGAGGGCCGAACTAAATATTTATTGAAAATTTTCAACAACATCTGCATGTTTTCTCTTCTTTCAACATATGTAATGTTAAACTTTTTCTTATTAAAATAAATGTTTAATAATAGTTTTGGATAAACTCTTTCCAGAAGCATTAACAAATGAGAAATAAAATATTCAATAAATAATATTTCTCTATAGAGGATTTGTCAAATGTTGCTAGTGTGCTGTCGAATAGTAAAATCTGAGGGCTATTGAGAATGTGGGAGAATAACATGATTCCTGAAACAATCCAATGGGTGACTGATTGTGGGCATGAACTCCAGCCGGGTTATTTGCCATGCCTTTTTTCCATTGGTACAGATATCCTTTGATTTACACACTTTTCAAGTTTTTTGCCTAATGAGCTTGTATCCAGGTGCAGGACCATGTGGGAGAATAACATGATTCCTGAAACAATCCAGTGGGTGACTGATTGTGGGCATGAACTCTAGCAGGGTTATTTGCCATGCCCTTTTTCCATTGGTACAGATTTACACACTTTTCAAGTTTTATGCCTAATGAGCTTGTATCCAGGTGCAGGACCATTTTTAACCAGGAATATATTTATCACTGTGACATGAAACTATTGGAAGATCGTTTTATCCTGAGATTAAAGTTCATAATCCTTACTCAGGCCTGTGTGCGGGAGGGCGGGGTTTGCGGGCGATCGGGTTGGACAACGACAGTGCGGGGGCATAGGCTCTCGCTGCAGGGCGGCATCTCGGCGAATCAGCGGCCACGTCACCGTGAGTTGCGGGTCGGCCTGCGGCAGGGAGGGGGAGTGGGCAACGGTCCTGGCGAGGTCAGGCCCGAGGCCTCCGGTTCTGGGCGCTGGGAAGCAGCCTTGGCTTCCCCTGACACCGGCCAGGCCCCAAAACCAGAGTCCACGGTGAGACCCTGCAACGTAAACAGAGGAGGTGGGGGCGATTAGCAGACTGACGCCAATGCATTCTGGGATTTATAGTAATAGCTGTGCATGCGCTATACTGGCGCGGCGGCCAGCGGGCCACCTCTAATACATTTTTGAAATTATCTTGCGGGCCAAATTTGGCCCGCGGGCCAGAGTTTGACATGTGTGGTCTAGACCACTGGAGTGTCTTCCTGAATACATTGTTTCAACAAATGCCCTGACAGCAGGTGAGACCATCTGCAAATTGGAGGAACAACAAATATCTCATATTTTGTCTGGACACCCTCAACGCATTAACAGAGACCTCCAGTTTCTGTTAGCATCCCCCCATCTCACTTTTTCCCTATCCCTATAGGCTTATTCAGGTGCATTCTCCGCCAAGAATGCGCCTGCAGAAGCGGATTCAGACATGTGGAATGGTCGTTCAGGTGGCAGCGCTGAAAGCGCAGTGCTGGCCATCTGAAAGGGACAGCTTCACGAGAGGCACCTCAGAGCGCACTCCAACTCCTGTCCCTTTGGGCTGTCGGGGTTTGGCCACCCCACAGTGTAGGGACTGATACAGGGCTGCGGGGAGAGCACGGGACAGTGGGATCAGTGTGGGGATATCCCGCGCCAACTGCCCCAGCCCTGACAGCCGCACCGGCCGCCCCACAATGTGGGGACTAACACAGGGCTGTGGGGAGAGCAAAGGGCAGTGGGATCAGTGTGGGGATTGATATGGGGCAGTGGGATTGGGATCAGTATTGGGACGGCCTGCACCGGCTTCCCCTGCCCTGATGTCCCGCGCCGGGGGGCAGGGGAGCAGGGAGGGGGGCTGTCAGGCGCTCGCCAGCTGATTGTCAGTCCCTTATCAGCCACTTTCAGGCAGCTGCATTCAGGTTCTGAGGGGGACCTCAGTGTTCTGGCGATTATCTCTCCTGGAGGAGGGTTACAAAGTTTGCCTCGCATGTGCCTCCTGTGCTTTCAGGTGGCCTCCCAACAACTGCATATGGGCATAATATATGGCTTTACATTGGGGGGATTTTGGCCACCTGAAAGTGCCTTGTGTCTCATTTCCTCCAGCTCTGTCACCCTCTTTCCTTTTCCCTCTGTCTTTTCCCCAGCCTTGCATTCACAAAGCCACCTCCTGTGTTATATACTGAGAAAACCTGGGACTATTTTATACTAGAGCATGAACACTAACACTGTAAGAATCACATCACACTTGAGAGTGGTACATGTGCAGTGAGACACAATGTTTCCATACGCAACCCAGTAGTTGAATGTCAGGAAAGAAATGTGCTGTTAAACTTATAAACCTTTCTAATGTTTATTAAGACCTCTGATGGTACAACCTGGACACAACACTCTGCCCTGAACAATTCTCACCTTTCCTCTCCAGTCCTCCTGTCCATGTCCAATCATGGCCTTTTGCCAGATGGCCTGTGCTCCTGCCCTCCCTGTCTTCCCTTCTCCCACAGCCATTATTCGAGTGCCTGCCTATCTTGATGAAGGGCTCAGGTCCGAAACTGGTTAACTTTACCTCCTATGATTGCTGCGAGACCGCCTGAGGTCCTCCAGCTCTTCCTCAAGGAAGCAGTTGCACTGGGGGAGTGGTGACTATAGATTAGCTGCAGCTTCACCTGAGACCAGCTGGTGTTCAAGGGGTGCGACTGCATAATGGAGCAAAAAATCCAAGGCAGATGAAGCGGGGTTGTTTCCAGATCTGAGCAGAAATTGAATGTGCATCCTCCTGTGCCACCTCTTTGTACTCATTTGGATTTGTTTGCATCCTGAGACAGACTCTTCATTTCCTGCTGTCTGTGGGTAAATTTTAGGCTTGTAACCTCTATGATTTGGGAGGGAGGGAGTGGGAGACAACTTTCACTGATTGGAATTGTGTGGAATGTGTGACAAATGTATGTAAAAGCACAATGCTGGTCAAACAGCATTCTTTTTTTTTAAAATTTTTTATTTTTCACACCATAAATCACAATAGCCATGATATACACTTTTTCTTTTTCACACATTTACAGTGACTTTTTCTCCCCCCCCCCTCCCTCCTCCCAAGCCACCCCCCCACCCCCCCCTCTCATCCATTTTAGGTATACAATCTAGGTTGCATTAATTCAGTCAGACAATGTTGTCATTCAACAAAAATACACCAGAAATTCTACTGAGTCCATTCTTTTCTTTTCTTCTCCTTCCATCAACTTAGGTAATGTTTGTTCCCGGTAGGTTTTCGCTATTGTATTTAATGTAAGGCTCCCATATTTGTTCGAATATTTCAATATTATTTCTTAAACTATATGTTATTTTTTCTAATGGAATACATTTATTCATTTCTATATACCATTGTTGTATTTTCAAATTATCTTCCAATTTCCAGGTTGACATAATACATTTTTTTGCTACGGCTAGGGCTATCTTGACAAATCTTTTTTGTGCATCTTCCAAGTCAATTCCAAATTCTTTATTTTTTATGTTACTTAGGAGAAAGATCTCTGGATTCTTTGGTATATTGTTTTCTGTTATTTTATTTAATATCTGATTGAGATCATCCCAAAATTTTTCTACTCTCTCACATGTCCAGATTGCATGAATTGTTGTTCCCCTTTCTTTTTTACATCGAAAACATCTATCAGATACTGTTGGGTCCCATTTATTTAACTTTTGCGGTGTAATGTATAGTCTGTGTAACCAATTATATTGTATCATACGCAGTCTCGTATTTATTGTATTTCTCATCGTTCCAGAACATAATTTCTCCCATGTTTCCTTTTTTATCTTTATATTTAAATCTTGTTCCCATTTTTGTTTAGTTTTACCATTTGTTTCCTCATTCTCCTTTTCTTGCAGTTTAATATACATATTTGTTATAAATCTTTTGATTAACATTGTATCTGTAATCACATATTCAAGGTTACTTCCCTCTGGTAAACTCAAATTGCTTCCTAATTTATCTTTCAAGTAGGATCTCAGTTGGTAATATGCCAGCGCTGTATCTCCAGTTATATTGTACTTATCTCTCATTTGTTCAAAGGATAAGAATCTACTTCCTGAAAAACAATTTTCTATTCTTTTAATCCCTTTTTTTTCCCATTTTCTAAAGGAAAGGTTGTCTATTGTAAAAGGGAGTAGCTTATTTTGCATCAATATTAGTTTTGGTATTTGATAATTTGTTTTCTTTCTTTCTACATGAATCTTCTTCCATATATTGAGGAGATGGTGTAATACTGGAGAAGTTCTATGTTGTACCAATTTTTCGTCCCATTTATATAATATGTGTTCAGGTATCTTTTCCCCTATTTTATCTAATTCTAGTCTCGTCCAGTCTGGTTTTTCCCTTGTTTGATAAAAATCTGATAGGTACCTTAATTGTGCGGCTCTATAATAATTTTTGAAGTTTGGCAATTGTAAGCCTCCTTGTTTATACCATTCTGTTAATTTATCTAGTGCTATCCTCGGTTTCCCCCCTCTCCATAAAAATCTCCTTATTATTTTCTTTAACTCTTTGAAGAATTTTTCTGTCAGTTGTATTGGCAATGCCTGAAATAAGTATAGTATCCTTGGAAAAATGTTCATTTTAATACAGTTTATCCTTCCTATCAGTGTTAGTGGTAGCTCTTTCCAATGCTCTAAATCGTCCTGTAATTTTTTCATTAGTGGATTGTAATTGAGTTTATATAATTGGCCTAGATTTTTGTTTATTTGCACACCTAGGTATCTTATTGCCTGCATTTGCCATCTGAATGGGGATTCCTCCTTAAATTTTGAGAAATCCGCGTTATTCATAGGCATTGCTTCACTTTTATTTACGTTTATCTTGTATCCCGACACTTCTCCATATTCCTTCAATTTCTTATATAGTTCTTTTATTGATAGTTCTGGTTCTGTTAAGTACACTATCACATCATCCGCAAATAGACTGATTTTATATTCCCTGTCTTTTATTTTTATTCCTTTTATATTATTATCTATTCTTATCGATTCTGCTAGTGGTTCTATAGCTAGCGCAAACAATAATGGGCATCCCTGCCGCGTTGACTTGTTAAGTTAAATTGCTTTGATACATGTCCATTTACTGTTACTTTCGCTAACGGTCCCTTATATAATGCTTTAATCCAATTAATATACTTCTCCGGTAAACTGAATTTTTGCAATACTTTGAACAAGTAATTCCATTCTACTCTGTCGAAGGCCTTCTCTGCGTCTAAAGCAACTGCTACTGCCGGTGCTTTATTTCCTTCTACTGCATGAATTAAGTTAATAAATTTACAAATATTGTCTGTTGTGCGTCTTTTTTTGATAAATCCAGTTTGGTCTAAATTTACCATTTTCGGTACCTGTTCTGCTAATCTGTTTGCTAATAGTTTAGCTATTATCTTATAATCTGTGTTTAGCAGAGATATTGGTCTATATGACGCTGGTGAGAGTGGATCTTTCCCTTGTTTTAGTATCACTGTAATTATTGCTGTTTTACATGAATCTGGTAAGTTTTGTGTCTCATCAATCTGGTTGATTACATCCAGGAGGGGCGGTATTATTAGATCTTTAAATGTTTTGTAGAATTCTATTGGGAGTCCATCCTCTCCTGGTGCCTTATTATTTGGTAAATTTTTTATTATCTCTTGTATTTCTACTGTTCCAAATGGTTCTGTTAATTTATTTTGTTCCTCTATTTGTAGTTTTGGTAGTTCAATTTTAGTCAAAAATTCATCTATTTTCCCTTCTTTCCCTTCGTTTTCAGTTCGGTATAATTGTTCATAGAATTCTCTGAAGTTTTCCTTAATTTCTTTTGGATTATATGTAATTTGTTTGTCTTTTTTCCTTGTTGCCAATACCATTTTCTTAGTTTGCTCTGTCTTAAGCTGCCATGCTAAGATTTTGTGTTTTTTTTCACCTAGTTCATAATATTTCTGTTTTGTCTTCATTATATTCTTCTCCACCTTATATGTTTGTAATGTTTCATATTTTATTTTTTTATCCGCCAATTCTCTTCTTTTGGTTGTATCTTCCTTTATTGCTAATTTTTTTTCTATGTTTATTATTTCCTTTTCTAACTGCTCTGTTTCCTGATTATAGTCCTTCTTCATCTTGGTTGCATAACTTATTATTTGTCCTCTAATGAATGCTTTCATTGCGTCCCATAGTATAAACTTATCTTCCACTGATTCCGTATTTACTTCAAAGTACATTTTTAATTGTTTTTCAATAAATTCTCTAAAATCCTGTCTTTTAAGTAGCATGGGGTTTAATCTCCATCTATACATTCTTGGAGGGATGTCCTCTAGCTTTACTGTCAGTATTAAGGGTGAATGGTCCGATAGCATTCTCGCTTTATATTCTGTTTTTCTTACTCTATCCTGCATACTAGCTGATAACAAAAATAGGTCTATTCTTGAGTATGTTTTATGTCTAGTCGAGTAGTATGAGTATTCCTTTTCTTTTGGGTTTTGTTTCCTCCATATGTCCACAAGTTTCATTTCTTGCATTGATTTAATTATAAATTTGGTTACTTTGTTCTTCCTGTTAATTTTTTTCCCCGTTTTATCCATATTTGGATCCAAATTCAGATTGAAATCCCCTCCTATTAGTATGTTCCCTTGCGTATTAGCTACCTTCAAAAAGATATCTTGCATAAACTTTTGATCTTCTTCGTTAGGTGAATATATATTAAGTAGATTCCAAAACTCCGAATATATCTGACATTTTATCATAACATATCTCCCTGCTGGATCTATTATTTCCTCTTCTATTTTAAATGGCACATTTTTGCTAATTAATATAGCCACTCCTCTTGCTTTTGAATTATACGATGCTGCTGTTACATGTCCTACCCAATCTCTCTTTAATTTCTTGTGCTCCAATTCAGTTAAGTGTGTTTCTTGGACAAATGCTATATCTATTTTTTCCTTTTTCAGTAAATTTAGTAGGTCAAACAGCATTCTTTACGTAGCAAAGATAAAGATACAGAACCAATGTTTCGGATCCCAAGCCTGAGTATGAGCAAAATATTGGCAGGCATCTGAATAAAATGGTGGGGCAGGGACAGGGTAAGGAACACAGACCCATAGACAAGTGGTAATAGATGGATAAAGGAGGGAAGGTACAACAGCAAACGGGGGTGGGGGCTGGCTCTGTGAATGGGGAGGGAAGGGAGTACTGGAGGAAAGGAGACAAAAGGATAGGGAAGGGAGGGAGGACATGGAGTAGGCTAGCAGAAACCAGAGGTCATTGTTAGGTCCATCCAGTTGTAGAGTTCCCAGGTGGAAAATTAGGTATTTCTCCTCTAATGATCTTGCTTTGGCAGTGCCTGAGGCCGTGGATCGGCATGTCTGAGGCTTTGGGAGTGCCTGAGGCCGTGGATCGGCATGTCTGAGGCTTTGGCAGTGCCTGAGGCCGTGGATCGGCATGTCTGAGGCTTTGGCAGTGCCTGAGGCCGTGGATCGGCATGTCGGCATGGGAGTGGGGACAGAATTGAAGGGGGTGGCCACTGGGAGATCCGTGTTATTGATGCGGATGGAATGAAAGTGCTCAGTAAAGCCGTCTCGCAGTCTGTGCCCAATCTCTCTGATGTAGAGGAGGCCACAATAGGAGCACCAGGTGCAGGAGATCACTCCCACAGATTCATAAGTGAAGTGTGGCTTCCCTTGGAAGGACTGTTTGGACCCCGAAAGGTGGTGAGGGAGAAGGTGCGAGTACAAGTAGGGCACTCCCTGTGGGGAAGGTGCAAAGGGGGCGATAGGTGAGAAAGGATGAATGAACAAGGCAGTGGTCCCTTCTGAAGGCGGAGAGGGGAGGAAAGGGGAAGATGTATTTGGTGGTGGGGTCATGATGTAGGTGAATATATGGATAGGGTTAATTACTAGTACCTTGGTTAAAATTCTATGTTCTGCAGGCATCTGGAGTTGCAACTGATCAGTAAAGCTTTTTCCCCTGAGGATTTCTTTCTCAGTAATTTTATTAACATTGAAATTTCACGTCCAGATATACAGAGTATGTTAAAAGTCAAAAAGATACATTACACTTAAATTATATCATTTCAGCCAAGGTACCTCACATTTTAATCAAACAGATAGATATTTTATCATTTTATTATAAAAAAGGAAAATCTAAACCCACGACCAAGAAAGAAGCTGCTTGGCCAAAAAAAGAAGACAGAATTCTTATCAGAGGGTTAAATTACCTAATTAGTCAACATTTCTACCTTCATCACAAGTCAAAGATGATAAAAGTTATTCAAAAACAGTCCCCAAGGATCTCAACATAAAATGAGACCTTTGCTAAACAAGACTATTTGAAATTTGAGGCAAGCTTTCTCATATGCCATACATTTAGTGTAATTAAATGAATTAATCAACTTGAGTAGAAATATAATGCCAACGTTGGTGCTTCTAATGTAAAATCTAATGAGAACAAATCAAATTAATGGAATGCATTTAAAATTCATTGGGGATGTGGGGGGGCTGGTAGTCATGGTGGGGAGCTGGCTGATGGAGGATCTCAGTTTTCTTCAGGCTGACTTCCAGGCCAAACATTTTGGCAGTTTCCGCAAAACAGGACGTCAAGCGCTGAAGAGCTGGCTCTGAATGGGCAACTAAAGCGGCATCATCTGCAAAGAGTAGTTCACGGACAAGTTGCTCTTGTGCCTTGGTGTGAGCTTGCAGGCGCCTCAGATTGAAGAGACTGCCATCCGTGCGGTACCGGATGTAAACAGCGTCTTCATTGTTGAGGTCTTTCATGGCTTGGTTCAGCATCATGCTGAAGAAGATTGAAAAGAGGGTTGGTGCGAGAACACAGCCTTGCTTCACGCCATTGTTAATGGAGAAGGGTTCAGAGAGCTCATTGCTGTATCTGACCCGACCTTGTTGGTTTTCGTGCAGTTGGATAATCATGTTGAGGAACTTTGGGGGGCATCCGATGCGCTCTAGTATTTGCCAAAGCCCTTTCCTGCTCACGGTGTCGAAAGCTTTGGTGAGATCAACAAAGGTGATGTAGAGTCCTTTGTTTTGTTCTCTGCACTTTTCTTGGAGCTGTCTGAGGGCAAAGACCATATCAGTAGTTCCTCTGTTTGCGCGAAAGCCGCACTGTGTTTTTTCTGGGAGAATAGCAAGGATGTGAAGTTGTTAACCTAATGGAAAGTACTGATGTTGGTTGAATTAAGGATGTAGTCCTAAAGACCAGTTTCGGTGCTGTCCTGTTCTATGTAAACATCTGAGCTAGTCAAAACTTTCTGAAAAACATAAGGTTCATCTCAGATGCGATTAAAATGTTAATCTTACGATGATGTATGAAAACAAGAAGTGTGATGTGAATTACTGATTGAAACAGGAAGAAAACTTTGTTATGAACTGATACCCTGTATACGTTTTCTGAAATGACATTGAAGATAAGCATTTGTTTGAATATTTATTGTCAGATTCACTTAAATGAATTGTATCTCTTAAGAGGGGACAGAGTTAAAAAGGACTAGAATTGCACGCTCATGTCCAGCTGCTATTTCAATGCATATTTATCACAAAACCAAGAGTCCAAGTGCTAAGAGCTTAATTTAAGAAAATTCTTGAGATAAAACTCTACGTGTTCCATCTTTCCCCCCACCCTAATCCTTCCATCTGACAGAGTAGAATATAATGGATTTCCACCCCAGCACCACATGTGAACACACATAGACCTGCTCCTCATTCTTCTCAGGTAAAATTTGGGGTAATTTCAGATAGATGAGTTGATCACAAATTATCCTTTGACAGAACATGTGTACAGATTAATTTCAAGACTTTTCTTAAATTAAACTCTTTGCATGAATGAGCACTTGGACTCTGTGAATATGCATCAGAAATAGTTGTTACGAGCCCAGAGGACCTATAAACCCAGCAGTAATAGATATTCAGCAAGACAAATGGTTACTAAAACAAAAGTTGTTTTTAATTATCTTTAAACATGAAAATAGAATCACACTTTAACTTGAGTCTATTGATTTACGTAACCTAACTTAACACCCTTCTATTTCTAAGCGCAAGTGTATGTAATGTGTGTGTAAGTTCAGCAAAGTTCTTTGATTCACAGTCCAATCTCTTCCCAGTTCACTGGTTGCAGGCAATCCTTATATTCTGCGTACAGAATTTAACATTTAAAGTTCACCAGGCTTTGGTGCTTGAAAGTTAAATGGTTACCGCTCAGGAAGGTTCTTGTTGGTTTTGAGAGAGAGATTTGTTTTTAATCAACCACTTCAGTGTCTTGCTGATAAAATTTGCACCTTCAGGGTTCTCCAGATGATAACCTCTTTCTTTTAGGTCACCACAGAGTTCCTTTTTGTTTCGCTTATTCCAAGTGAAACATTAGACAGCCAGTCCTCTCCTCTTGCATGAACCACAAGGGCTGTGACTAGGCCATATTCCACATTGGGGCTTCTTGCCAGCTTTTCCTGTTTCATTTCCAACTCCTCTCGCTGGCTGAAACACAGTCAGAGTGATCTCTGCTTTTCTCACTCTCTTGAGAGAAAGCCTGTTTGACTCTCTCTGCTTGCAAAACCATATGACCCTCTTACAACAGCAAGTCTCCTGCAGACATTAGTGGAGCCAGCATTCTATATACCCTGTCACTGTAGTCACTTAACTGCTAGTAATAAAATGCACTTGATGTAGACAGTTAGGGATCTGGAGGCCCTGCCTGTATTGGCAAATTGCATTCCAACCAAACAAAGCTTGTTCCTTTTCTGCTGTGAACTCCATCCCACAGCTGCACTGTACATTGAGTTACGGAGATCTCCTGAACCCTGAGGGGAAGGAAATGGGAAATTGAGAAAAGCATTGGGGGAAGTGGTGTTTAGCTTGGTTCCTGAAAACAAACTAACTTGGTTGACCCACCCTAAGGTAAAATCTGTGGCTTCAATGCTTGTGTTCTCCTGATGTGCATCTATTGAGCCATAAGTCGATCCCTGTGCTGATTTGGGAGATGTTCAATTGCAGTGTCTGCACTTACACCTGGTGATTTCCTGAGTTTCCATCCATTTTTGGAAGTGAACCAAGCATCACTCAGTAATCCGTGGGAAGATACTGCAAGGTTCACCTTGCTGGACCAAAGAGGAGATGTTCTTACCTGGTGGAAAAAGGTGTGTTTGGCTGTGATTGAACAAAAGTCTTAATTATGATTCTTGAGGTTTCAATTTTTGTAACACTAAAACAGGTTTACAATCTCATAATTTGCTTTACAATGAATAAAGCACTTTTTTGAAAAAAAATGTATGGTAACATTTAGAACGAAGGAAGCTTGGCTGCCTACATTTACATACCAAGATCTCAAAAGTGGACTTGAATTGTTTTTTTTCAGATTTCCGGTTTATTGTCAGAGGACATACATGACATCACATACAACCCTGAGATTCCTTTTCCTGCAGGCGAGGCAGAATGACCACTTAGTGGAGGTGCAAAAAATAAACTACACAGCGTAAATGTAAACAAAAAAAGAACTGTAAACAGATAACAAATGTAAACAAACTGACTAGAGTACTGAGAGAACAAAGAAAATCAATAAAATGCACAAATAAGAGTCCTTAAATGAGTCCCTGATTGAGTTTGTTGTTGAGTCTGATGGTAGAGGGAGAGCAGCTGAACCTGGTGGTGCGAGTCTTGTGGCACTTAGACGTCTTTCCTGATGGCAGCAGCGTGAACAGAGTGTGTGCTGGGTGATGTGGGTCTTTAATGTTTGTTGCTGCCCTCAGATGACAGCGTACCCTGTAGATGTTCTCAATAGTGGGGAGGGTTTTGCCTGTAATGTCCTGGGCTGTTTCCACTACCTTTTGCAGGGCTTTACGCTTCAGAGGTATTAGTGTCCCCATACCAGACCATGATGCAGCCGGTCAGCACACTTTCCACTACACCTCTGTAGAAATTTGCCAGGGTTTCCGATGTCAAACTCTTGAGAAAGTAGAGGTGCTGACGCACTTCCTTCATGATGCTATTAGTGTGTTGGGTCTGGGAAAGAGCCTCTGAGACTGTGACTCCCAAGAACCTAAATTTGCTCACCCTCTCCACCTCTGATCCCCCAATGATCACCAGATTGTACACCTCTGGCTTTCCCTTCCAGAAGTGAACAATCAGCTCTAGTTTTGGTGACATTGAGTGTGAGGTTGTTGTTGGTGCATCATTCAGTCAAGTTTCTAATCTCCCTCCTGTTCGCTGACTCATCCCTTTCATTTACACAACCACGACTGTGGTTTTAGCATTTAAATCAATGGTTCTTTCCACAGTGCTGATTGAGCACTGTGGTCTCAAAACTTCAGCCTTTGAAGTGGAGCTCAAGGCAGAGCCTTCTTGGTTCATGAGACCATGGCTAGCAAACGCAGGTGTCTGAGTTTAAAAAAAAAATAGGACAATTCTGGAAATCAGAAATCAAACACACAAGACTTTCAATATTCATCAGGTCAAATGTGCAGACCTTCCTGATAAAACAAAACAAAAACCGAGAACTCTACAGCATAGTAAAGCCCCTTCAGCCCACAGTGTTGTGTGCTGTCCTCCCTACTACAAAACCACAATTTTTCTCACTTCCACATATCTATTTTTCTGGCCATTTATCCCATAAGATGATTATGGTTCCTTTCAGTCAGTTTGTGGGGGTTGATATGAAGATACCTCACTCCTTAGAAAGGAACAGTGTGTGTTGAACAGTTTTAGGTGAGTTGGGTTTGCACAGGTCCAGACCCACCCTCTTGACATCCCTTCCTGGATCCAGCAGCAGGGTGAGGTCCAAGTCGGCTGGGGGAAATTCTCTGACAGTGAATGGCCAGACCAAGCTTTGATGCAAGGGATACCCTCTCTGTTCTTCACAGCATGTGTTTGCTCAATGGCTGTCGACCCTATGAGAGGATTCACCTGCTCTTTGACAGGTCTTGTTTCTCATTCTGCCGGGTGTCTAGCCACCCTCCTCACCAGGTAAGCCTGGTGGGGCCAATTTAGTCACCGACCATGTGACAGATAGTACTGGGTTTCATGGTTCCAATAGCACTCTGACAAGTGAGATCTCAAAATCTCTTACACCAACCACCAATGATCAGTTATAATGCTGTGAGCTTTAGATTTTAATTGATGTAGCAGAAAGGACCAGTTTTAATTTGGCTTCCAGTTTGGCACATACCTGATTGTTCAAGGGACCTGAGAAGCATTGAATGTGCTGAAGCAGTCACAATTGAGTAACGAAGAGGCATTTACTGTTGTGTACATTCTGCACACGTAATCTTACTGGTGTACATTTTGACATCCTGCTCCACTCTGCTTCAGTGTTCTTCAGTCAAAATGGTGAAATGTTTTGGAGACATTTTGGGCACTGGTTCATCTGTAGGTCCAAACTCAAACTCCCAATTGCAAACTATATTAATTCCCCTAACCATTTCCACTCAACCATTCCCAGGGTAAACTTAAGGACAACTGACCCTATTCTTTCTGGATAGCCTTAAACCAGGGACATCAATTTTATGTAACTCTCACTCCATCTGCTTCCTGTATTTCATATTCTTCTTTACCTACTTCTGTTCTTTTCTCTCAACTCTTCCCCCAACCCCTCCTAAAATGGTCTCTCATTCCACCTGTTTCTCCACCTCCCCACCTTCTATCCAGTACCCCATCACCTCTTGTCTTCTTCTAGTCCCATTGCTTTATCTCTTTGCATCTCCCCTTCAAATTTCAGTCTCGATAAATGGACCTGATCCAAAAATGTTGACTGACCATTTCTCCCCACAGATGTCTCCTGACCTTCTGAGTCCCTTCAGCGTCTTATTGTTTGCTCAAGATTTCAGCATCTGCAGGTTTTTGTTTCTCCACTGGAAGCCTTTGTCTGCTTTCATGTGCATTTATGTTTGAATGTTTTGTAATGAAAGGAATTTTGAACAGGCCATGCAGAAACTGTGTGGCAGGACAGAGAGAGAGATGTTAACAGCCCAGATCATGTAGTTTGCAATGAAAGGATTGGTGAGGCTGACATTACCATCCTAGTAGCTGGCACTGATTCAGTTAATTTTTTTAAATATTTTTCTCACTGTGAACCATATCAACCAAAATACATGCAAACATTTCTCTCTTAAATATTCACAGTGACATTTTCTCCCCCTTTTTTCCCCCCTACCCTTCCTCCCCCCCTTCCCACCCCCCTCCAAAACCAATAAACGTTCAACATGTACAATACAATAAAACCATTAAACAATGAAAAATAAACAAGAAAAAATGTCTCATCTACTTTTACACACTGGATCAAGTCATTTTGTCTTCTTATCATTTTAGGGAGGTGGCGGTCCGAGGCAACCCCTCTCTGTTGTGTTCCATGTACGGTTCCCAAATTTGTTCAAATACTGTGACTTTATTTTTTAAATTATATGTTATTTTTTCCAATGGAATACATTTATTCATTTCCATGTACCATTGCTGTATTCTCAGGCTCTCTTCCGATTTCCAAGTTGACATTATACATTTTTTTGCTACTGCTAAGGCTATCATAATAAATCTTTTTTGCGCTTTATCCAGTTTGAGACCTAATTCTTTACTTCTTATATTACTTAGAAGAAAGATCTCTGGATTTTTTGGTATGTTGCTTTTTGTGATTTTATTTAATACCTGATTTAGATCTTCCCAAAACTTTTCCACTTTCTCACATGCCCAAATTGCATGTACTGTTGTTGCCATTTCCTTACAGCAAAAACATCTATCTGATAATGTTGGATTCCATTTAAAAAAAAAAACTTTTGGGGCGTGATATATAACCTGTGTAACCAATTATACTGTATCATGCGTAACCTGTGTTTATTATATTCTTCATAGTTCCAGAACATAACTTTTCCCATGTTTCATTTTTTATCTTTATGTTTAAATCCTTTTTCCACTTTTGTTTGGGGTTATAACTTATTTCATCATTTTCCTTCTCTTGCAGCTTAATGTACATGTTCGTTATAAATCTTTTAATTATCATTGTGTCTGTAGTCACATATTCAAAGCTGCTTTGTTCAGGTAATCTCAGTCTGTTTCCCAATTTATCCTTTAAATAAGCTTTCAGTTGATGATATGCAAACATTGTACCATGAGTTATTCCATATTTGTACTTCATTTGTTCAAATGTTAATAAATTATTTCCCAAAAAACAATTTTCTGTTCTTTTAATTCCTTTTCTCTCCCATTCTCTAAAGGAAAGGTTATCTATTGTAAAAGGGATTAGCTGATTTTGCGTCAATAATAATTTTGGTATCTGGTAATTTGTTTTTTCCCTTTTAAATGAATCTTCTTCCATATATTGAGTAAATGATGCAATACTGGTGAGATTTTATATCGTACCAGCTTTTCATCCCACTTATAACGTATATGTTCCGGAACTTTCTCCCCTATTTTATCTTGCTCTTTCTGAGTCCAATCTGGTTTTCCCTTGTCTGATAAAAATCTGATAGATACCTTAATTGTGCTGCTTTATAATCATTTTAAAAGTTTGGTAACTGCAAACCACGTTGGTTGTACCTCTCTGTTAATTTATCTAATGGTATCCTCAGTTTTCCCCCTTTCCATAAAAATTTCCTTATTATTCTCTTTAGTTCATTAAAGAATTTCTCTGTTAAGGGAATTTGTAATGATTGAAATAAGTATTGGGATCATTGGGATCTCTTCTGGGGAAGGTCGGACCTGTACAAAAGGGACAGACTCCACTTGAACTGGAGGGGGACCAATGTGCTGGCAAGCAGATTTGCTAGAGCTGAGGCGGAAGGTTTAAACTAGTTTGGCAGGGGGGTGGGGAACAGAGTGTGAGAGCAGTGTCAAGGGAGCATGGCCAACTAGATAGGAATAATAACGATAACAAAGGTAGGATGAAGATTAGGGTAAAAGGTAGAAAAGAGAATATAGGTGAGGGTCATTCTCTGAAATGCATATATTTTAATGCAAGCATAGTGAACAAGGTAGGTGAGCTTAGAGCATGGACAGATACTTGGGGTCATGATATTGTGGGAATTAGCGAGACCTGGCTACAAGAGGGGCAGGACTGGCAACTTAATATTCCAGGATACATTTGTTTTAGATGTGATAAAGCAGCGGGTAAAAAAGGGGGAGGAGTTGCTCTGCTTATTAAGGAGGACATTACTGCCGTGAGGTGGCAGGATGGTCTGGAGGGATCGTCCAGTGAGGCTGTTTGGGTGGAATTGAGGGGTGAAGGAGGCATGAGGGTGCTAATAGGGGTGTATTACAGACTACCAAATGGGCCAAGAAAATTAAAGGAACAAATTTGTAGGGAGATAACGTATATGTGTGAGAATCATAAGGTAGTGATCATGGGAGATTTTAGCTTCCCTCACATTGATTGGGATACCCATACAGTTAGAGGGCTGGATGGGCTAGAGTTTGTTAAATGTGTTCAAGATTGTTTTCTAAATCAATTAGTAGAAGAACTGACTCGGGACAGTGTAATACTAGATCTCCTGTTAGGGAATGAGCTAGGTCAGGTATCGGACATTAATGTTGGAGAACAAATTAGGTCTAGTGATCATAACTCTGTTAGATTTCGGGTAGTTTTAGGGAAGAGCAAGGAGGGGCCTAAAGTTGAGGTTCTGGATTGGAGAAGAGCAAATTTCGAAGGAATAAGAAGGGATTTGGGGAGTATTGAGTGGGACAGGATATTTTCAGGTAAGGATGTAAATGAAAAATGGAGGATATTCAAAAAAGAAATTTTGAGGGTACAGAGAAGATCTGTCCCAGTGAGGATCAAAGGAAAGGCTGGAAGTCATAGGGAGGCTTGGTTTTCGAGGAATATTGGAAATTTGGTTAGGAGAAAAAGGGAGGTGTACAAGAGGTATAAAGGGCAGGGAGCTGAGAGTTTGAAGGAGGACTACAAGGAGTGTAGAAGGAATCTTAAGAAAGAAGTTAGAAAGGTCAAAAAAAGGCACGAAGAGGCTTTGGCAGACAGAGTAAAAATAAATCCAAAGGGTTTCTATAGGTACATTAAAAGTAAAAGATTAGTGAGGGATAAAATTGGACCCCTCGTAGATAGCGAAGGTAGGCTGAGTGAGAAGTCAGAGGAAATGGGGGAAATTTTGAATGATTTCTTTGCCTCGGTATTCACTGGGGAAAAAAATAGAGAGAGTACAGAGAAGGTTCACAAGAATGTTGACAGGATTTAAAGGTTTGAATTATAGGGAAAGGTTGTGCAGACTCGGGCTTTTTTCTCTGGAGCGTAGAAGATTGAGGGGGGACTTGATAGAGGTGTTTAAGATTTTAAAAGGGACAGACAGAGTAAATGTGGATAGGCTTTTTCAATTAAGAGTGGGGGAGATTCAAACTAGAGGGCATGTTTTAAGATTGAAGGGGGAAAATTATAAGGGGAACATGAGGGGAAGTTTCTTTACGCAAAGGGTGGTGGGGATGTGGAATGAGCTTCCGGCAGATGTGGTCGAAGCGGGATCATTGGTTACATTTAAGGAAAGACTGGATCGTTACATGGATAGGAGGGGACTAGAGGGGTATGGACCGGGTGCTGGTCAGTGGGACTAGGAGGGTGGGGATTTGCTACGGCATGGACTAGTAGGGCCGAACTGGCCTGTTCTGTGCTGTAAGTGGTTATATGGTTATTTGGTTATATGGTTATTGTATCCTTGGGAAGTCATTCATTTTAATGCAATTTACCCTCCCTATCAATGTTAGCGGTAATTCTTTCCAATGTTCTAAGTCTTCCTGCAATTTCTTTATTAATGGCTGAATATTTAGTTTGTACAAGTGGCTTAAGTTATTATCTAACCTGAAACCTAGGTATCGGATTGCTTGTGTTTGCCATTTAAATGGTGATTCTTTTTTAAAATCTGTATAATCTGCATTACTCATTGCCATCACTTCACTTTTATTTGCGTTGATCTTGTATCCCGATATTTCTCCATACTCCTTCAATTTCTTGTGTAGTTCTGTGATAGTACAGATCTATCACCAATGTATATAGTGTATATAGTTACAGTATCTAGACTGTGCTTACAGCGATTGGGTGAGAGCTAAGCCACACCTACTGTCTGGGCCTTAAAGGGTTGTGTCCCTAGCCAGGTCGGATCATTTCGGACTGGTCGACCACCTGTGAAGAGCTCCTGTCTTTTGCTAATAAAAGCCTTGGTTTGGATCAACAAGTCTTTGATTCTTTCGACGAGCTCTACAAGTTCCTTTATTGATATTTCTGGTTCTGTTAAGTATACTATGATGTCATCTGCAAATAAAATTATTTTATACTCCTTCTCCTTTATTTTTAATCCCTTTTATTTTATTTTCTGTTCTTATTAGTTCTGCCAATGGTTCTATTGCTAAAGCCAACAGTGAGGGAGATAATGGACATCCCTGCCTATTCGACCTACTTAATTTAAATTGGTTCGATACATATCCATTTACTGTTACCTTCGCCAATGTTCTATTATATAATGCTTTAATCCAATTAATATATTTTTCTGGTAGATTGAACCTCTGTAATACTTTGAATAAATAATTCCATTCTACCCTGTCAAAGGCTTTTTCTGCATCTAAAGCAACAGCCACTTTTGGCATCTTATTTCCTTGAACTGCATGAATTAAATTAATAAGCTTACAGACATTGTCTACTGTTTGTTTTTTCTTAATAAATACAGTTTGATCTTGTACACAGTCGGTCAATCTGTTTGCTAATAGTTTTCCTATTATCTTATAATCTGAATTAAGTAGAGATATTGGTCTAGATGATGCTGGTGTTAGTGGATCCTTCCCCGTCTTTGGTATTTCTGTAATTATTGCTGTCTTACATGAATCAGCGCAAACTCCGGGAGATCCAAAATGAATGGTGGACTAGCCTCGCCAAACGAACCCAGCTCAGCGCAGACATTGGCGACTTCAGGGGTTTTTATGAGGCTCTAAAGGCTGTGTACGGCCCCTCACCCCAAATCCAAAGCCTGCTGCACAGCTTAGACAGAAATGTCCTCCGCAGCGACAAGATCTCTATCCTCAACCGATGGTCAGAACAGTTCCAATCTCTTTTCAGTGCCAACCGCTCAGTCCAAGAATCCACCCTGCTCCAGCTCCCTCAACAGCCCTTAAGGCTAGAGCTGGATGAGGTCCTCACCCGGGAAGAGATATATAACTGAAAAGTGGCAAAGCAGCAGGTATGGATGGAATCCCCCCAGAGGTCTGGAAGGCTGGCGGCAAAACTCTGCATGCCAAACTGCATGAGTTTTTCAAGCTCTGCTGGGACCAAGGAAAGCTGCCTCAGGACCTTCATGATGCCATCATCATCACCCTGTACAAAAACAAAGGCGAATCTGGCAAGTTTTGTGTTTCTTCTATCTGGTTCATTACTTCCAGGAGAGGAGGAATTAATCACACTTTAAATGTTTTATAGAATTCTATTTGGAATCCATCTCTCCAGGCGTTTTATTGTTCAGCAGCTTTTTTAATATATCCTGTACTTCCTCTATTTCAAATGGTTTTATCAGTTTGTTTTGTTCATCTTGCAATTTCGGCATTTCAATTTTAACTAAAAACTCTTCTATTTTATCATCTTTCCCCTCATTCTCAGTTTGGTATAATTGTTCATAAAATTCCTTAAAGTTCTCATTAATCTCTATTGGGTTATATGTAATTTGTTTGTCATTTTTCCTTGATGCCAATACAGTTCTTTTAGCTTGTTCTGTTTTAAGTTGCCAGGCTAATATTTTATATGTTTTTTCTCCCAGTTTGTAATACTTTTGCTTTATTTTCATTATGTTCTTCTCCACCTTATAAGTTTGTAATATTTCATATTTTATCATTTTGTCTGCCAATTCTCTTCTTTTTGTTATATCATCCCTTGTTGCTAGTTCCTTTTCTGTACTTACTATCTCCCTTTCCAGCTGTTCTTTTTCCCGATTGTAGTCCTTTTTCATATTACTTACAAATCTTATTATCTGCCCTCTGATGAACGCTTTCATTGCATCTCATAATATAAATTTGTCTTTCACTGATTCCGTATTTATTTCAAAGTACGTTTTAATTTGTTGTTCAATAAACTCTCTAAATTCCTGCCTTTTAAATTGCATGGAGTTTAACCTCCATCTATATGTTTTTGGTGGAATGTCCTCCAGTTCTATTGCTAATAACAGGGGTGAATGATCAGATAGTAATCTAGCTTTATATTCAGTTTTCCTAACTCTCCCTTGAATACGGGCCGACAACAGAAACATATCAATCCTTGAGTATGTTTTATGCCTACTCGAATAATATGAATATTCCTTCTCCCTTGGGTGCTGCCTCCTCCATATAGCCATAAGTTTCATTTCCTGCATTGATTTAACCATAAATTTGGCCACTTTGTTTTTTTTGCTAGTTTTTTGACCAGTTTTATCTATTCGATCCAAATTAAGGTTAAAATCCCCTCCTATCAATATATTCCCTTGTGTATCTACAATCTTCAAAAAAATATCTTGCATAAACTTTTGATCCTTCTCATTAGATGCATATATATTGAGCAAATTCCAAAGTTCTGAATATATCTGACACTTTATCATTACATATCTCCCTGCAGGATCTATTATTTCCTCCTCTATTTTGATTGGTACATTTTTGTTAACTAATATAGCTACACCTCTGGCTTTTGAATTATGTGATGGTGCCGCTATGTGTCCTACCCAGTCTCTCTTTAATTTGTAATGTTCCACTTCAGTTAGATGTGTTTTCTGCTCATATGCTATGTCTATTTTTTCAGTAAATTTAATAGCCTCTTCTGTTTAATATGGTTATGTATTCCATTAATATTTATAGACATATAATTCAACATGGCCATCTCATATCCTGTTTACACCTCATTTCCGCTTCCTCACCACCACCATCCCCCTTTTCCCCATTTTCATCTCTCAGTTTTCCCTTTTTATACTCCATGTATGGCAACACATTTAAAACATAAAATACTTCAACAACTCCAACATCCATTATTCCCTTAGCCCCAAATGTCCCCCCCTCTCTGAGTTTCCCCTTATCCCTTGCCAGGTAACCATAACTCCCCTCTCCATTTGGATTGCGATCCTGCTCGCAAGTGTCAACTGATTTCTCAGTGACGGTTATTCTCTCCCACCCAACCCCCGCAGAAAAGACTTTTTTTAAACACATATAACAAAGTACACCCTCTTTTTTTTTTCCCCCTTACTTCCTTCCTCCCCTCTCTTTCCCTTCTTTAGTTCTTACGTATACATTATTTTTACATCTTTATCTATATTTTATCGCTGTTCTTCATTCATGTTACATCTCTTCATCTCTCCTTCTGTCCTGCAAGCATTCTGCAAATTCTCGTGCTTCCTCTGGATCCGAGAACAGTCTGTTTTGCTCCCCAGGGATAAATAGTTTAAGCATAGCTGGATGTCTTAACATAAATTTATAACCTTTTTTCCATGGGATCGATTTTGCTGTATTAAACTCCTTCCTCTTCTTTAAGAGTTCAAAACTTATGTCTGGGTAAAAAAATATTTTTTGATCCTTGTGTTCTAATGGTTTATTGTCTTCTCTAATTTTATTCCTTGCCCAATCCAGTATATTTTCTCGTTGTATATCTTAAAAATTTTACTAAAACGGATCTTGGTTTTTGATGTGTCTGTGGTTTCGGAGCTAGTGTTCTGTGTGCCTTTTCTATTTCCATTTCTTCCTGCATTTCTGTCGTTCCCAGGTCCTTCGGGATCCATTTTTTAAAAATAAATTTATAAATTTTGATAAATTCCTTCATATCTGTGCCTTCTTCACCCTCCTTCAGGCCCACTATTTTTATGTTGTTTTGCCTACTATAATTTTCCAACATATCAATTTTCTGAGATAACAACTCTTGTGGCTCTTTAACTTTTTAAAAATCACTTTCTTCCAATTTTCTTCTTAAGTTATTCACTTCCATTTCTACTGCCGTTTCTCGTTCTTCCACATTTTCTAATCTTTTCCCTATTTCTGTCACTTTTTCTTCTTTACTTTTCATTCTTCTTTCATTTCACTAAATTCTAATGTCAACCATTCTTTTAATGCTCTCATTTGTTCTTGAAAAAAACCTTTATCTATATTATCCATCTGTTTTACCTTCTATTTCTCTGGCCATTCTTGGTCTTCTTCTTCCTCTTCTGTGTCGGTACCTGTGTGTGTCTTCTTCTTGTCTTCCTTGTATCTGTGTCTCTTCTGACTTTCCTGATGAATTGCTTGTCTCACTTTGCTGGGCTTCTTCTTGCTTGGGTTCTTGCTGTTGGTCCTCTTCTTCTGGGCTACTCATCCGTTGGGCCTCCTGCTGCTGCTCTTCTTTCATTTCACTCCCGTTCCTGTCGCTTTCCTCTTCTTCCAGCTGAGAGCCCTGGTGTCAGGCATCCTTCAGCTGGTCATGTTGTGTTTGCCCGCTCCTCAGCTGAGCCCCCCTCTCATCAGTGTTCTCCTTCTTCGTCAGCTCACTGCACATGCGCGAGGAGTCGCGCACGCACAGTCGTGCACTTTTGTTTGGCTCTTAGAGCCATTTTTGCAGTCCAGCAGTCAGGGGTCGCGACTCTGTGGGGTCGTCACCAACCTCTGAGAACGGGCTCTCTTCTCCATGACGGCTCCCTGTTTCTTCATGCAGGTAAGGCCTTCTCCTTTCTCTTCCGGCATCTTTTTTCCCCGTTTTTACTTTTTCCTTCTTGGGTGTCATTTTCTTTCTTTTCTCTACAACTTTATCTTTTATTTGTTATGTTTTGTATTCCTTGAACTTTGTATTTTCTTTATTTCTTCTTTTCTGGAGAGGGCTGGTATCCCCCTGCTGGCCACTACTCCATCACATGACTCCTCCCGATTCAGTTCTCGATAACTAAATGTACATGAGTGGTTAGTGTGCCCTGCACAGGCACCACCATAGACTTATTCTGTACAATTGATCAAAATTCATAAACCAATCAGAATGTCAGTTATTTTGGGGAATATTCCTCATGTCGTTTAAAACGAAATCACTGAAAATTTCACTTTTCTGCTGACTGAAATCTGGATGATTTAGTTATTGCTTTACAATCTCTCTGGCCTTAAATACTTGCGTTGGTTAGCTGTTCCTCATGTTATTTCAATTGAATTTCAAATTTATAATAGTTTGCTTTAAATATTTTCAAGTTCCTGAAGTTTGAAGGTATTTGACTTCCTGGTTTGCTGTGAATGGTTCATGTTAATTGGCTGCCCAGTGAACATGACATCACTGGACCCTGGCCATCCCAATGGTTGTTTGTCTATTTCCATTTTCTCCATATCCTCACAGGCAGCTTGCTTTCTTTTGATGTTGGGGCATTGCAATAAAATCTTGTCCTGTGCTTGGTGTCATTGTTCTTGTATCAGTCCTGGAAGAGGAAAAGTCAACAAACTGAATAATTTAACTTTTGGATCCTCTCTCTACAGACTGAGGGTCTTGGTGTTCTCAGCAGGTTTTTGTTTGCAATCCTCTGCTTTGCTAGGACTTGTCTGAAGTTGTGTTGAAAATTGACAGGAAACTGCTTTGAACTAAATTAGTGGACCTGAAAACGTATAGGAGTTTTTCAGGCAACACTTGGATGGAAATGCACAGTTAATATTTCAGGGCAGGACCTTTTTTCACCTCTCTCCATGGATTCTCATTCATCTGCTGAGTCCTTCTGGCTTCTTTGCTTGTTCAAGATTTTCCAATCTTCTATTAGGCCTCCCCACAGCCTCCACTCCAGAGAAAACCACCCAAGTTTGTCTAACTTTTGATCATTGTTCATTCCTTGTGACCGTGTCCATAATAAGATGTAGCTCAGTGTGCACTCAGGGGAAGAGGTTATTTCTCTCCTGCATCTTGCTGCATCTTGTTAGGTTTACAGAGAATTGTGATTATCAGTCTTACAGAAATAAATAAAATGCTGCACGGCTTTGATAGATAAATGAATCTTTCATTTCTAAAAATACAGCTAAGCCTGTTGTAGTTACCCTGCCTGTCACTTCACTGCCGCACCAATATGTGTCACAGTCCTGGAAAAGTACAGGGGAGTAAGACACGGAAGTGTGCAAACTCTGTGGTTGAAGTAAAAACACAATACTGGAGAAACTCAGCAGGTCAAACAGTGTCCTTTATAGAGTAAGTATGAGGATACGTAACTGACATTTCAGGCTTGAGCCATTCATCGAAGTATGAGAAAATGTCGGCAGTCTGGGGGTTCAGGCGCCTTTCTACATCTTGGTGAAGGGCTGGAGCCTGAAACATTCATTGTACAGGTACACAATCCTTTATCCAGACATATAAAGTCCAGAAAGCTCCAAAATCCAGCATTTTTTCTGTGGGGCTAGTACAACGGAGGGAGAGAAACAGCAGCATGACTAGGTTGGGCGAGGATGAGGAGGAGAGAGACCGCAGTGCGACGTGGGTGGGGGGGAGAGAGAGAGACTGCAACATGACTTGGGCGGGGGGGGAGAGAGATGGCAGCGCAATTCGGGTGGGGGGGGAGTGAGACGGCAGTGCGACTCGGACGGGGGGGGCAGAGAGAGAGCAACATGGCAGCGCGACTCAGGCAGGCGGGGGAAGAGAGATGGCAGTGCGACTGGAAGGGGGTGGATACGGCAGCACAATTTGGGTGGGCTTTAATCTGGGGCAGCTGGTTTTTGTTCTGAAATCTGGAAAAATCCAAAATTCAGAACACACTGACCCCCAAGGGTTCTGGATAAAGGATTGTGTACCTGTATATCTTTATCTTTGCTGTATAAAGTACACTGTTTGACCTGCTGATTTTCTCGTTTTGTGTTTTTACAGTATGGGGGAGACCATTTTCTCCCTACAAACCCACTCCTGAGAGGTGTACTGTGCTTGTGCCCTGGTTAATTCTATTGTTGACCTGCTGAGTTTACTTTCAAAGCTCACTGTAAGGCTGGGACTACTAATCTTCCTAGAGCCCTGTTACTAAGTGCTCCTGATAAATATAAAGGAGTTCCCTGTGCTTGCCCTGGCTGAGTATGAGAGGATGGTTTCCATTATGTGTGTCACCCCCCCACCCCTTGCACCCCCTCCCCAAGAACACACACCCTGATTCTCCAGAGGAGCACTAGGCTGGAGTGGGACGTAGGTGGCAGGAGAGTGTGGACATGGAGCATCCAGCAGCTGTGTTTCAGACCAAACTGATACCTTCTTAGGCTGCTGCTCAGCCTTGGAAATTTTAGTGAGATAGAATCAAACGAAAGAAAAAAAAATGATTTCCTTCTGGTGCCTTGAAGCTTTGCTCTCAACTTCACGGAATTCTGAAATCTGCACATAGTTTTCTTGAAAGGATGTTGGCATCTCCTCTGTGTGACGTCACTTGGCTTTGATCAATTGAACCACTGCCCATCTCCGCTCCCTGGTGAATCCCCATGCATTGAACATTGTCAGGGAGCCACTGTGAGGAACCCACCCCCTTTCCTTCAACCTATCGGATCTGTTCTCTGAAATCCAGGGAAACTGGCCTCCAAATTGTTTTTGATCAGTTTAAGCCAACAGTGTTGGTAGGTATTTAAAGAGAGATTGTTCATCCAGTTCTAGTGAAGCATTCACTTGCAATTCTGTCCAATACCCTGTCTCTTCTTATTCCCTCCCCTGCTTCTCAGATCATAAAACACCATGTGTCTGTGCAGAATATGATGTCCAAATCAAATAATAATTTGTTGCTAGCACTTGATATCGCCTTTGTATTAATGGGTCTATCTTTTTCTTCTTTGGCTTGGCTTCGCGGACGAAGATTTATGGAGGGGGTAAAAAGTCCACGTCAGCTGCAGGCTCGTTTGTGGCTGACAAGTCCGATGCGGGACAGGCAGACACGATTGCAGCGGTTGCAAGGGAAAATTGGTTGGTTGGGGTTGGGTGTTGGGTTTTTCCTCCTTTGCCTTTTGTCAGTGAGGTGGGCTCTGCGGTCTTCTTCAAAGGAGGCTGCTGCCCGCCAAACTGTGAGGCGCCAAGATGCACGGTTTGAGGCGTTATCAGCCCACTGGCGGTGGTCAATGTGGCAGGCACCAAGAGATTTCTTTAGGCAGTCCTTGTACCTTTTCTTTGGTGCACCTCTGTCACGGTGGCCAGTGGAGAGCTCGCCATATAACACGATCTTGGGAAGGCGATGGTCCTCCATTCTGGAGACGTGACCCATCCAGCGCAGCTGGATCTATCTAGAAGCCTCTTAAAATGCCACTCTTGCATCTACCTCCACCACTGTTCCAGGCACGTACCTCTCTGTGGGTGTAAAAAAAAATTTGCCGTAGTATCTCTTAATCTTCCTTCCCATATTCTTTAAACACATGTCCTGGGGTGTGTCACGCTTGTACCTTGAGGGGAAAGATTTTGACTGCCGCCCTGTCAAAGGCTCTCATGATTTTATAAATCTCTAGCAAGTCGGCCCTCAGCCTCTGGCACTCCACAGCAAGCAGGCCCATGTTTGTCCAGTCTCTCCCCGTAAGTCAAATACCCTAAACCAGGCCCACAAGTACAACACAAAATTCTGTAGACACCACGGCTGAAGTAAAAACACAAAGCTGGAGAAACTCAGCAGGTCAAACCATGTCCTTTAAAGAGCAAAGGTAAAGATACAGAACCAACATTTTGGTACCTTGATGAAGGTATCAAAAAAGTTACCTTGTTAAAGGGTTCAAGCCTGAAACATCAGTCATGTATTTTTATCTTTGCTGAACCAGGCCACAACCTGGTTAACCTCTTCTGTACACCTTGCAAAGCTACCTCATCCTTCATGTAATGAGTGAACAAGCCTTCTCACCTTTTTAAAAAAAAATCCTATTTGATATTACTTCTTGCTACTTTAATCTCTATAAAGGGTCCCAACCTGAGATGTTGACCATTAGTACCCTTGAATGCTGCACGGCCTGTTGTGTTTCTCCAGTTTCCCACTTTATTCTTCGCAATTCTCTGAACTGAGTTTAGTGTGGGAAGTGGACATCAACCACCTTCAGGTCTGCTCTCCTCGTCATTACCCTGAAAAACGGGAGGAATGGTTCTTGAGGCACACCCCCTTTTATCTCTGCTCTCTCCTCTTAAACACTCTTCGCTTCGATTCCACAGCATTTAAACGTGGGGAGGGGGTCAGAGCCAAGTCTGGGAAAGATTGCTTTATTTCAAGGAGGCTGTTCCCAATTCAGCAGTATGATGCATTGGTGTAATGCCAAAGCTGCCATCAGATGTGCTCCCCATAATTCGCAGTTTTCCAGCTCAACCTTGACACAAATGTTGATGCAAAATGGTTGGTTCAAATGTTCCCTTGACTCCAATCCAGAACCTTGGTTTCAGCAGGTCATAATTCATTCTTAAAGTTCCGCTTAATTAAATGTGCAGGGACCTTTGGGAGAGGAGAGAAAGAAGCTGCTGTGGTTGCAGCCTCTCACTTGGACACAATATTAAAACTGTAATGTTCTGTGACACCCACCGCCTCTTTGTATATCGTACTTACAGCACCCCTGTGAAGTGTAATGTGAAGGGGGGGGGGGGAGTGCTAATGAGAACAGGATATAGTTAATTGAGAGCTGCTTCTAATCACAATTTATCAGAAAATGGCGGAAGATTTCTCCTGAGTGCTCAGCTTTTCACGTAAATTTTCCTTGGTGCTGCAGCCCAGTTTACATTGGAACTTGACCAATTAATACACGAGGCCATGTGGAGGAGAAAGGAGAGGAAATAATAGTGGGAGGTCTGCAGTCACTGTGATAAAACACAAAAAAATCCCGACTCAGCAGGGCTTTAACCCTTTAGTAGGCCTCTTCTGTAAGTCATACTTGACATAGTTATGGCCCAAACTGAGCAGGTAATTTCTTTCTGGTTATATATCGGGTCCAGCCAAGATATAAAATGTGATAGTGGAATGCCAATATGTTTGAACATCAGAGAAATGTTGGGTAAACAACAAGCTGCTGCAGGACTTCAGTGGGGTGGGCAGTATCTCTGTGTAGAAATGGTCTGGTTTGGATAGGTTCTTTTTGTCAAACAGCACGGTAACAGGTCATTCCGGACCATGAGCCTGTGTCACCCAATTAACCTACAAACCCTATACATTTTGAAAGGTGGGAGTAAACTGGAACACCCAGAGGAAACCCCTTAGACACAGGAAGAACGTATAAATTCCTTACAGACAGCGCTGATTTGAACACAGTTCCCTGGCGCTGTAAAAGCGTTACTCTAACCTTGCTGTCCAAATCTTGATCAATGTGACTTATTAATTTTCAAGAGGATCATAGAGCAAAGAAATGTTTGCTCAGGCTTCCGCATCACTCTCTTCCTTCCCTTCACCTGGGTTCAAAGTAAGCACTGATTTGGTGGTGTAGTGTGGGTGCTGATCTCTGCTGTGAACTTAGTTCAGCTCTTTAAGTTTGCCACCCTATTTCAAGAAGAAACCACCCATAAGCTGACTGGATTGTCCATCACAGATTGTGTGTCCATGTCTGCTGTTCTTGCAACACAACTTGCCCAGAGTATTCTTCTCAATCCTGAATACGTTCAGGTATAATTCTGACTTGCTGTTTCAGGATGACAAAACAAAAAAACCCTTCCCTTTTCTCTTAATCACCTTGTACCCACAACCTGGAAACAGTGCTTGTGAATGTCTTGGCGATGGTGAGATTGTAAATGAATCTCCATATATATGCACTTGCTTTGAAAGTTTACAGATGAAGCAAGTGTAGTATTGCTGGTGTCTGTCAAATTACACGCTGGCATGAATTGGAGGACAGAGAGCTTTTCTGTTCCTTTCTGCAACAGCTCTCAAGATCACATTCTTGTTGGTGCTGGAGTGTTAATGCAGAGCTGTTATTTGATGGGCTCTGATTCAGGCTGCAGCTGTGAGCTGGTCCCTGAGGACCTGATATCATCGAGGAAAGGGCTGGAAACTTGGAGCTTGAAGTACAGGGCACAGTTCCTCTGATGACCGGAACAAATGCTGTTTCATATAATGAACTTCCCTTGCATGAAGCTGCTCTGTGCAGTGTGGGGTCAAATCCATTCCAGTATTCTGCAATGAATGAATTACATTGGCATCTCTGAACTTAACGAAAACATGTTGGTGATCTTATCTCTTAAAACAGCAGGATTTGAAGACATAGTAAAATGATCATAACTTCACAACTGTTCTTAATCTTAAGGCTTGAGATGAATCTGGCACTCTGGTTTAAGATGAGCATTAGTTGTTCATTCTGGTTTCGATGTGCAGGTTGGAGGGAGTTGGGCCTCTTATTTTCCAATATGTTCCAATGAAATACTCAGGCATTTTAGATCTTCACACAAGGATTGATTTTATCATCCTCTACAAATTCTATGTTGTCGTGGAAGAGAAGAACTGCTGTGACCTGTTGTGTAACCCATGTTCTATAAGAGAGATCTGGGCACTGACAGGGATAGGAAAGAAATATGAAGTATAACCATGAATGTGCTAATTTAAGAATGGTTAAAATTATGTCAACCTCAGTGAAAAATTGTTCTGGATGAGAGGGTAGCACAAGGCATGTAAAGTTGAGTTGGGTCCAATGCCATTTTCCTCCTGAAGTGACAGAGAAAGATTGAGGGTTTGGTGTTGAGGAACATCGAACCAGGGTTATCAATCTTTAATCTCAGCTGGAAAGAGGAAAAGTAAGTTCCTGCAATCTTAGAGCAGATTTTATGTAGCTGAGATGCCGATGCTTATGTGGACTACTGATGTGTAGGCAAGGACAGAGTAGTGAGATTCCACAAATGAGTGAATGAGCTGTCGTGTCTTGGTTGACGGATGAATGATAGTTGGAACATCCACAGGATTTCATATGATCCCATTGGTGCCAAGTGATTTTTCACTTGAGGAGGTAAGTAAGAACTCGCTTGGTCACTGCATGTGAAAGATGACCCCACTGATTTAGCAGCAACATTTCCTCATTACCTCACTGAAACATAGGAATAGGGTATTAACCCAAGTTGGGTATGTTGCTTCAATTCATGAAAAGTATTACCATGACTGTTATGGCCAGAAGGTCATTCAGACCTCGACCAGATGAGCCTGAACTTTTAGCCTTAATTACATCTTCACCTGCCTGCTTGGGTGGATGAGGGATATCCAATAGCACTCTTTGGGGGGAAGAAAGAAGAAATGTTTTATTTACAACACCGTAGAAGTCGATTCACCTACAACCCTGCGTGATTTGGAACATGGGAGGAAATTGGAGCACCCGGGGAAAACCCATGCAGGTCGTGGGGAGAACATGCACTGGAGTTGATTCTGGGATGCTGGGACTGCAATAGCATCATACTAACTGCTACACTAACCAGGCCACCCTGCTCATTGGTTGAAGTGGAAAATTTTGAAAAATATAATGGATCAAACTGTATAAAGCTAGTCAATACAAAGCAGGCATGTTTGCTCCTAGTCGTCAGGTTAAGTCAAGTTTATTGTCACCTGATTGCACAAATGTAACTTGACGAAACAACATTCTCCGGTCCTCAGTGCAAAGCACGCATATAGACAAACAACACATATGCAGGACAAGTATTTCATATATTCAACAAAATAAATAAAAAATATTGTTTTGTGACTATGAGAGTCAGTATGATCAGTTCCTTTGGTTGTTCAGCATTCTCTCTGGCCGTGGGAAGAAGCTGTTCCTCAGCCTGGTGGTGCTGGCTCTGGTACCCTTGTATCTCTTTCCTGAACTCCGATCCATTTCTCTGCAGTAACTGTACCGCACTGTGATACAGGTGGTCAGAATGCTCTCGAAAGAGCTCCTGTAGAAGTTTGGCATAATCGTGGCCGGTAGCCTTGCCCGCTTTAGTCTTCTCAGGAAGTGCAGTCGCTGTTGCTCCTTCCTGACAAATGAGGAGATGTTGAGTGTCCACAAAACATCACTAGTTAAGTGAACTCCAAGGAACTTTGTGCTCTCCACTCAAGTCAAGTTTAGAATGAAAAAAATTGTACTTATTGGAGATGAGCAGCAAGGCCAGTTTTTAGTTATTTTGGACATTTTTAAGAGAAGAATAAAATCCAAGTTTCTGTGCAGTGCAATTATAATCTGAAACAATGTTTGTGTGAATGCAGAAAGTTTCCAAAATGTAGATTAAATCTAACTGGAGAAAGAATATAGTATAACCATTAAACCACAAATGTTATCTGAATTTTTGATAGATTTAAAAACATATTTGAGTCATATGTTGGGGAGCTGATATATTGGTGGTGAACGCACTTTTTGGAACACGAGCAAACCTTTTGGCAGCGTGCCCTCTGTATACAATGCTGATTATAACCAGATGGAGGTTGCAGAACTTAACAGCAGTGCACTTGGCAGAAGTATGCTGGAGTTGCAGACCTTGCAATGGTCCCCCTCAACATTTTCAATAAATATTTTCATTGCTCCTTTTATCTTTCTCCCTCCCTCACTCCCCCCCCCCCACCTTTTTTGTTTCTGTTTTGGGGGCAGGGAATGGTAATACAATAAGAGATGCACTATTGTTTAAGGTCCATCCTCAACATTCATTGGAGCGACTTCATCCCTAACATCGAAGTACTCGAGATGGCAGAGGCCGACAGCATCGAATCCACGCTGTTGAAGGTCCAACTGCGCTGGGTAGGTCACGTCTCCAGAATGGAGGACCATCGCCTTCCCAAGATAGTGTTATATGGCGAGCTCTCCACTGGCCATCGTGTCAGAGGTGCACCAAAGAAGAGGTACAAGGACTGCCTAAAGAAATCTCTTGGTGCCTGCCACATTGACCACCGCCAGTGGGCTGATATCGCCTCAAACCGTGCATCTTGGCGCCTCACAGTTCGGCGGGCAGCAACCTCCTTTGAAGAAGACCGCAGAGCCTCCCTCACTGACAAAAGACAAAGGAGAAAAAACGCAATACCCAACCAATTTTCCCCTGCAACCGCTGCAACCGAGTCTGCCTGTCCCGCATCGGACTTGTCAGCCACAAACGAGCCTGCAGCTGACGTGGACATTTACCCCTCCATAAATCTTCGTCCGCGAAGCCAAGCCAAAGAAAAGATTGTTTAAGGTGCCCTTTAAGATGTAAGTTTTGGTGTCTGGCTTTCCCAGTGATCATCAACTTACTGCAGCCAGTGGTCTATGGATCAGCATGGGTCTCACTGCACTATAAAACTTAATGATTACAAGTAAAAATCTCCCATGGCGATTGAAAGGTGGAGGCTACCTATGCACGATTTGTCTAATATGGTAAGTCTGTAAGGAACTGACTGTTATTTGTTCAGGTAGATTCATCTTGGTGAATTTGCACCTCCCAACGTTAACAGCACAGATCTTTTTCATGCTCCCTGCTTGAAAGTGCTGTTCCTTCTCAAGTTATTTACATCAATCACTGTGTCGCAGAACAAGCCCACCACAGATGTTTGTGGAGATCTTTCAGAGCCTTGTTTTCCATGCATATTTTGAAGCTCTTGCAGTTAAAGTTCCCATTTACAAGAGTTTGTATATGCTTAAAGGCAGTTTATCAGAATATTCTTTTGTTTGAGCATCCTAGATTGTGAAGGGTGCTTTCCATTGTCTTATTTTCTGTTAAATTACTCTTCATGGATCTCTCCTTTGCAGATTACTAAAACTTGGCTCTCCATCCCAGAGGTATCACCAAGAGAATACATTTGTCATGGAGGTTTTTTGCTATTGATATTAAGGCACAAGAGCAAAAACAGGCTATTCAGCCCATCGAGTCGGCCTCACCATTAAATAATCAGCTGATCTATTTCCCCACTGTCTGGCCTTCTCTCCATATCCTTTGATTCCCTGGCTAATCAAGAATCTGTCTTAAATATTCTCAATAACCTGGCCTCCACAACCACCTGGGTCAACAAATTCCACAGATTTACCTCGGGCTGAAGAAATTCCTATATATCTCTGTTGTAAGTTTTCAATCCTGAAGTTGTGTCCTCTTGTCCTAGACTCTCCCACCGTGGGAAACGACCTTTCTACATCTACTCTGTCCGTGCCTTTCAACATTTGAAATGTTTCAATGAGATCACTCCTCATTCTCCTAAATTCCAATGAGTACAGGCCAAGAGCCGTCAAATGCTTCTTATATGATAACCCTTTAATTCCCAGAATCATCCTTGTGAACCTCCTTTGGACCCTCTCAACTTCAGCCTGTCTTTTCTCAAATGAGGAGCCCAAAATTGCTCTCAAAACTGCATGAAGTCTCACCAGTGACTTCTAAAGCCTCCACATCACATCCCTGCTCCTCTATTCCTCTTGAAATGAACACCAGAATTCCACCACCATCTCAACCTGCAAGTTTACCTCCAGGCTATTCTGCACAGTGACTCTCAGGTGGAATTTTCATTTTTCACTCTTTTTTAAAAAAAAAGTCTTCTCATTTATTTTTTTTCTACCAAAGTGCATGACTGTAAACTTTCTGTCATTATATTTCATTTGCTCCATCTCTGCCTGTTCTCCTAATCTAAGTCCTTCCACAGCCTCTGTGTTTCTTCTACGCTACCTGCTCCTCTGTATTCTGTCAAATATCTTGTTTCTGTAGGTAATCAAGAGTGTACAACTTGTTACTGATTGTCAACGACATACAAGAGCACACTAGGGCAATGCGTCTGAATGCCATCTTGATTTTCTATTTTATGCTTAATGCACCTAAACTGTTCACTCAAAGCAAGGGTTACAGGGTCTGACTTTGAGTGATGGCGAACGAGGCTAGTTCTCACTGTTCAGCATTTTGCGTGACAGGAAGGAGATTGAACCTGTCAAAGATGGGAGACTGAACCTGAGGTGTCCTGTTTGATTGCACGGAGAGTGGGGTCTTTTGACCCTCACTTATGATACAGTATATTCTTGTGTATTGTGGTGCCAGTTTCGAAAACTGAATTGCTAAATCTGCCCATGGTGTAATCAGAAGTCGAGGATAGCTCGTTTGTGTGCACAGACCCTTCGCTGGGCAGTTGGGATTAGAATCATGATCCTAGGTTGGCCAAGAAAGGTGATTTGCTGCAAGGACTGGTTATAACCAGTTACTCTGAGTGTGAAAGTGGTGTCTGCTACTTCCTTTTCATTACCAGGTTTGGACAGCAGTCCAATCATAGAGATTGAACACCTATTTCAGGCTTTTAGCAGTACAGAGGACAAGCTACACAGTGCAAAACACCAGCTTTTCACCATGTTAAACCAAAGTCTGTCTTTTCTCTGAGGAAAATCCCACAGAGCAGTAATAGGGGAAAAAAAAGCAGGTTACTCTTCCCAGAGTTTTGGCCAGTCACTTACTATCACAAAACTAACTTGGGTGATTGGTGTAGTGGGAGATGGCTCTGCCTAAATGGACTGCTTCATTTGGAACATAACAATTCATTCCAGAGAACTTCATTTGATGTAAATGTTTTGCAATGATCTGTGACAGATGCCATATTCATGCATTTCTCATTTAGCCCTGAAAACTCTGCCGGGTCTCTCACCCCATTCCCCCCCACTATTTCCCTATAACACGTTCTCCATCTCACACCCATCAATTCCTTATCTTCATTTGCTCCTCCGTTGTTGTATTGTGTTCCCCAGTGTTCTACTTAACGAGTGGAAGCCCTTATTGCCCGTGTGGTCGGTAAATGCACACATTGTGTTGCTAAGATATAGAGACATTAATTTCTTATAAGCAGCGTTTCACTCTTGATAAGTGTTGTCAGTAGCTGAAGCAATTGTATGTCTTCCCCACTCTCGTCAGGAGTATTTTCTTTGTGTTAATATTCAGTAGTCTGGCGTGTTATCAGCATAACTGGAGGCTTAATAAATGAGATCAGGGTGCAATTAATGCTGCAAATACATCACCATTTCCCCATTTATGCCTCATTGCAGCTGTATCACTTTGAGTGAAAATGACTTGTCAAAAAATTGTCATTAACTTGTACTTCTGCCAAACAGCCTGTTCATCCACTGTTGATATAGACGATGTAGTGGGTTTAATCCCACAATCTGCTGCAATGAACTCGAGTCTGAGCCTCATTGTTTAGGTGTTGGCAGACTACGCGCCCCCCCTCCAGCTGTGATCCAGAAGGAAAAGCCTGCAACTATTAATTTTGCTGTGAAACCCCAAACTGCTTCCAACCATTTCCCCATTTTTTCCACTCCTTCCTTCCTCCCTCCCCTTTGCCTTCTCAATTGGTTGTGTTCAAACATGCAGCTTCGTGTAGACCTGAATTTGTGCAGCTTTAGTATA
Organism: Narcine bancroftii; assembly: GCF_036971445.1. Lineage (NCBI taxonomy): Eukaryota > Metazoa > Chordata > Chondrichthyes > Torpediniformes > Narcinidae > Narcine > Narcine bancroftii. Next base: position 4,175,193 of record NC_091476.1, read on the forward strand.
AATTTTAAAATGTGCTGCCCAATTACTCCCAATTAACCTACACCCCTGGTACATTTTGGAAGAGTGGGAGGAAACTGGAGCACCCAGAGGAAACCCACACAGACACAGGAGAACATACTAACTCCTTAAAGACAGCGCGGGGTTTGAAACCCGGTCCCTAATGCTGTAACCTCCATGTGCTAGCTGCAACGCTAACTGTTACATAGGAACATAAGAACATAGGAAATAGTCGAGCCTGCTTCGCCATTCACTACAATCATGGCTGATCTAATTTATGACCTAACTCCACCTACCTGCCTTCTCCCCATATCCCCTAATTCCTCTATCATGTAAACATTTATCTAACCGAATTTTAAATAGGTTTAATGAGGCAGTCTCAACCACTTCCCTGGTTAGAGAATTCCAAACATTCACTACTCTCTGGGAAAAACTCTTTTTCCTCATCTCTGTCCTAAATCTATTCCCCCGAATCTTGAGACTGTGTCCTCTCGTTTTAGTTTCCCCGGCCAGCTCAAAAAACCTTCCTACATCTATCCTATCCATACCCTTCATAATCCTTGTAGCAATTCCCTTGCAATAATTTATTTGGAGGTTCATTCAATTATTTCGGGAGATATCACAACCATTTGTGTACAGTGACATATTGCCAGCAATGAGAAAGACGAATGACCAGTTAATCTGCATTTATTGCAGATGTATGAGTGAGGAACGTTGGCCATGCTCCCATTTAACTCCCCACCTGTTAATGTTGCGGGCAATGTAATGCCCACCGAACCAACAAATCCAGCTGCAGTTTAAAGTCATTGTGAAGCACTGACACACCCTGACAGTTTGATTCTGCGTGAAAAGTGAAATGCAAGGTTGCTTCAGTTAGTATGGGAGAACCACTTTTAATGTATTAGAGTCAAAAATCACTTTGACACATAATCATCTGTCTGTTGGTTGCTGTCAAGCTCTTAAGATGGTGGCTATCACATTCTGATATCACAAAATGATGGAACTGTGGGTGGGATGGGACTTACAGGTTAATCTTTCAGGTCAATCATTTTCATTCATCACTTTGCAATTGTATCCAATCTGTTGGCTTCCCTGATGGATAACAACAGTCAGAAAGACAAATAGAGTTCAAAAAGCATGAAGGTTCTGGCAATTAGTGGCAGAGTTGTAATTTGAGTCTAAAAGAAACTGAGAGGAGAACACATCCCACTATATATCAATGTCACTGAGGTGGAGATGTGGGAGAGCTTCAAGTTCTTTTCACTACCTACCACCAGCAACCTTCCTAGTCGTACAACATCGATGCTACAACCCAGAAAGAACACTAAAGACTTCACTTTCTCAGAAACCTGAGAAAATTCAGCATGACCCTGGTGTCTCACCAACTTTTATGGATGGACCAAAACATGCATCCTGCCCAGATGCATCAGGAACTGCTCTGCCCAAAACTGCAAGTGGTAAACATACTCAGGCCATCATGAAAACCAACCTCTTATCCGTCAACTCTGTCTACACCACTCCACTCCTCCCCCCACTCTTTCAGAAGAGCTGCAAAATCATTAAAAGGACTCATCCCACCTGGTCACACATCCTTCTCCGTTTTTCCATAAGGCAGTAGATCTATCTGCTTGAGAACTTGAACCTCCAGATTCAAGGTCAGTTTCTTTCCTTCTGTTATTGGACTCTTGAATGGATCTCACACTGGGAAAACCTCATATCCTTGCACCTCCTATTCTCAGTGTTCTTTATCCCTGTGCCATCCACAATTTGCTATAATGATACTCCCTACACTCTTGTCTGATTTGTTGTTATTTCACAGCTGCTGGATATGAAGATGGGCTGTATCACCTGCTCCACCAGTTGGAGTGTCTGGATGACATGCAGAACAAAGTTTTGGTTGCTTAGATTTTAAAATGACCCGATACTTTCTGATGGTCAGCATTTCTATCAATTCGCAATGCGTGTTATATTTTCTGGTCCCGGTGGCTGTTTTCAGTGGAATTAATGTTGTTGAAACTTGATTAGTGCAAAGTACTAGACACTGAGTCATGCTCAAGAGTTGATAGAAACTGCCCAGGCTCATCCTGCCTCGGGCACAACAACAAGAAATCGTTGACTTGGATGAATTTCCTCTTGGATCCAAGAAGCACTTATCCAACTAATGAGCTGTAACTCTAATCTTCGAATGTGTAATAAAACCACACAATAACTCATAAAATAGTAATGGCCCAGAATCTTCAGTGAAAGTCAACCAAACCATAGCTTCAGCCACTTTCCAGTCAACAACTATAAGCAATATACTGCACAGATTTGGATTCAGCATAGACTGCATGAGAATAGGATTACAGAATGGCTCCCATTTCATATTTATTGAATGGTTGTGAAAATCCTATGCTAATGACAATCGTTTCTACCAAATGAAATACTGTACCTTACATTCAAGTTAATTTTACAAGGATAAAGTTTCAGTTCAGCTTTTAATTTAGATTTGGGTTTAAATTTAGATATTCAGCATGGTAACAGGACCTTGTGGCCCACGAGCCTGTGCCGCCCAATTACGCCCAACTGACCTCCACATTTTGAAGGGTGGGAGGAAAACTGGAGCACCCAGAGGAAACCCACGCAGACACGAGGAGAACATACAAATTCCTTACAGGCAGTGTGGGATTCTATCGCTGTCTCTATAACAGCATTGTGCTAACCATGCTGCCCCGTTAATTAAGCAGTTTTCATTGACCTCCCAATTATTCTCTCTCATTCAGTGTGTGCTTTGATATTGGAGTCACTATTTTATCTTTGGCTTGCTGATTTTTCAAGCTATTCATTTGCATTCCTGCAACATGCTTGGTTTTGGAAATGCATGGTTGCATGTCCTGCTCATTGTTGGATGGGATCCCAGTTTTTATTGAGCAAACAAAGAGAAACTGAAGGGTCTTTGAATCAGACGGTCCTTTTATTGAGACTCAACTGATGATCTTTACAGTGTCTTGATAAAGCATCCCAGCCAGAAACATTGCTTAAATAGGGCTCAAATAATGATCGAGGTCCCTTTCCACCCACACACAATTTATTTGACCTACTACCATCACGAAGGAGGTATAGGGGCATTAAAATCAGGACTGCCAGACTGGAGAATAGCTTCTTCCCACAAGCTGTGAAATTAATGAACCGTATCCCTTAATTGAGTAAATCACCCCAAAGAAATATATATATATATCGTTATGTGTATACATATGTAATTATTATATGCTGTGTATTGCGTGTGGTGCACCAAGATTCAGAGAAAGACCATTTTGTCTGGTTGTATATGTTGATAATAAACTTAAATTTGATAATTTCTACTGATGTAGGTGACCTGACTTGCTTCTCCTTTTCCAGCACTTGCAGTTTTTGCCCTTGAGCTTGTCTTCATCATGATATAGATTAGTGGTGTCAACTTTTTTTAACTCCGAGACCATCTTAAGCATCCCTTTACTGACCATAGGCCAACCCTAATAAACACACGTACCACCAGTAATGTGGGTGGGAGTGGGCTGGCGAGATCAAGCCCCTTCCCAGACTACTAATAGGGTGTTTGTTATCTTTAGCTGTGAAAGTGTTTTGAGAATTTTCATTTTTTTGTCATTAAAGTTCAAAGTCTTAATTTACTTTGATCTCTGCAAAATTTAGTTGTCACTGTGGACCACCTAAAACAAACCTATGAATTGCCAATGGCCTGCGGACCACCAGCTGAGAAATATTGACCTAGATATTAAACAGAGGTGAAGAAGAACATCTGGGGTCTAGTGCAGGACACAAATGTGCTGGAGAATCCAGAGGAAGTAAAAGACAGTTGATGTTTTAGCCCTGAGCCCTTCATCAGGAATGTGGAAAATAAAAAGCTGGGGAAAGGAGTAGAGGGGAAAGGGGAGGATAACAAGTAAATGGCAATAGGTGGGTGCAGGAGGGAGGGTAGAAGAGAAAGAGGCTGAGAAGTGATGGAGAGGGCAGTAGGGTAAGAAGAAAGTTTTTTTTCTGGTAGGTTAATGTAATTTATCCCTTGTGGAGCTAGATGGCAGAAGATTTGGGGAGTTGATGGGCATGACAGAAAATAGGTTGCGGGCACTCAGTGAGGGAAAGGGACTGACGCTCTCAAAGCCAGCATAGCCTTTCTCTGTCATTGGAAATACCGTTGCACTTCACAGTCCTCGCCCTTTCTACATTGACATTAATTTTAAACTTCCTCTTTAATGTTGACTTTCTCATTTTTGGCATGCATTCACTAAAGTGTCTGTGGTCTCTTGAGTGCCCAATATTACATTTAAGATGTGAAAAATCATTATGCAGTAAGTTCTGTCAAGTTTATCATGTGACTTTGCAGCCTTGTTTGTTCGCTGAAGAAAGGGCAATCTTTTCAAATGTCCCTAAATCGGTTACACGCAGTTGGTGATCTTGGCAGAGAGGGAATGAGAGTTGTGGAGGGCAATTGGTTGGGGAAGATGCACGATGAAAGGCGCCAAACTAGAATGGGCACAGTCAGCTTGCACAAGTGGCAATGGGTCTGTCAATGGCAATTGCTGAAGTCAAGTCTGAGGTCTCCTTTTGCACAATTACATCTGTTTCAGTTCCCTGTAGTTGAAGTGTCAGCACGTAGTTTAGTTCTATGTCTGTAAATCCATTTCCTCTATTTCGGTATTTTCATCATTTAAAAATCCCAGTGTAAACTATGATTCATGGCACAAGAGCTTTGAAAAAGCACTACTAAGGATTGATTTTCCCATGCAAAATGCTTACCTTAACAAACATTCCCCTTTTTCCCTTGAACAAGGAGGAGGAAGGGCAGAGGCACTGGAAGTTTAAAGGGAATTTTCTGCAATTTGTGTAAGATTTCAGGTGGGTAAGAAAGATATGTTGTGCAATGTGTCAGCGGTTTAGCAAATGAACTCCTACAGGAGCAAGAAGGATCTATAGTATTATTTTTCTTGGAGCACAGAACGCTGAGGGAATATTTGAGAGAGGTGTTTGGGATGAATACTGAAACTCTTTAGGATGGCAGAAGGGTTTATAACCAAGAGACAAAGTTTGAAGGTGAACAGTAAAGAAATAGCAGAATAGATGGAAATGGTAACAGTGAGGTGCCACAAAAAGAGGTTGTTATTAAAATTTAAATCACGTTAGAGCAACACACAACCGGCTGGAGGAGGAACTCGATGAGTCGAGCAGCATCAGCAAGAGATGAAGGATTGTCAGAACCCTTCATCGTTCTGCAACAGAATCTCACCTTGTTGATTCATGAAATTAAAAGTTTCCTCTAGGAGCTGGAATTAAACAGAATGATTCTAAAATTTAGTAGCGATGAGACGTAATTTGAATTGTGCAAGCTGACTGTGCCCATTCTAGTTTGGCGCCTTTCATCGTGCATCTTCCCCAACCAATTGCCCTCCACAACTCTCATTCCCTCTCTGCCAAGATCACCAACTGCGTGTAACCGATTTAGGGACATTTGAAAAGATTGCCCTTTCTTCAGCGAACAAACAAGGCTGCAAAGTCACATGATAACATTTGCCCTGGACTTCATGATGTAGACACAGGAATTCTGTTTTCACTAGCTGGGTGATCAGAACCAAGGGGCGCAACATCAAATCATGACTTGGACATTTAAGACAAAGTTGTAAAGAAATTTCGCAACGCAAGTGTAGTCAGAGTGCAGAACTCTCGAGCTAAGAGGTCTGTGGGCGCTCATCCAATGAGTTATTCAAGGCTGCATTCCAATTGATTATTTCCTATTGAAGGGATAAGGTTTGCTTGCAAGGTTTATCAATTCAGTTTAATACATGTACACTACGTAACCTTGTTTCTTTCTCTCTTTGCACCCAGCCTCTTTCTTGTCTCAGCTGCGGACTGAAAATACAATATTCATGGTACTGAGCTGAGAAGAGAGAACAAGGGAAGGAATTAGAAATATATGTATATACAGGAACATAACATTCCATTACAATCCGATTGCTTGGTCATATGATTAAGGGTAAAAACTAAATTTAATCAGTGAAAACACAATGCTGGAAAAACTCAGCAGGTCAAACAGTGTTCTTTTGATAGAAAAGAAAGATATATAACCAACGTTTTGGGCTCGAGGCCTTCATCAAGGTATGTGCAAAATGCAGACAGGCACCCGAACAAAATGGTTAAGAGAGGGAGGGTACAACAGAAAACGAGGAGGGGGGTGATGGCTTTGTGAATGGAGAGGGAAGTGAGCTGGAGGAAAGAAGACAGAGGGATGGGGAAGAGATGGAAAGCAGGGAGTGGGTTAGCAGGTCAATGTTTGGGCACTTGCTTACATTTTGTTTCTATCTTGTTGAAGGGCTCAAGGCTGAAACATCGGTTATGTATCTTTGTCTTTGATTATATAAAGGACACCCCGGGAACAAGGTAAAAACACAATTGTGGAGAACCTCAGCAGATCAAACAGTATCCTTTATATAGCAAAGACGAAGATACAAATCCAACATTTTGGGCTTGAACCCTTCGTCAAGGTTCATCATACCTCAATGAAGGGTTCAAACCTGAAACGTTAGTTCTGTATCTTTATCTTTGATACATAAATGACATTGTTTGACCTTCTGAGTTTCTCCAGCTTTGTGATTTTTCTTCAATAATGGTGTTTATGGACTTTCATGTTTTACTCAGTTTAGTTAGTCTACAGACTGTTGTGCTGAGACACACAGTTTGCGAGGAGAGGGTACAGGGAAGTGTAGTTGGTTATAAAGTAGGAGACACGGTCAACCAGTTTACCTATCTCGGCTGCACCATTTCATCAGATGCAAGGATCGACAATGAGATAGACAACAGACTCGCCAAGGCAAATAGCGCCTTTGGAAGACTACACAAAAGAGTCTGGAAAAACAACCAACTGAAAAACCTCACAAAGATAAGCGTATACAGAGCCGTTGTCATACCCACACTCCTGTTCGGCTCCGAATCATGGGTCCTCTACCGGCACCACCTACGGCTCCTAGAACGCTTCCACCAGCGTTGTCTCCGCTCCATCCTCAACATCCATTGGAGCGCTCACACCCCTAACGTCGAGGTACTCGAGATGGCAGAGGTCGACAGCATCGAGTCCACGCTGCTGAAGATCCAGCTGCGCTGGATGGGTCACGTCTCCAGAATGGAGGACCATCGCCTTCCCAAGATCGTATTATATGGCGAGCTCTCCACTGGCCACCGTGACAGAGGTGCACCAAAGAAAAGGTACAAGGACTGCCTAAAGAAATCTCTTGGTGCCTGCCACATTGACCACCGCCAGTGGGCTGATAACGCCTCAAACCGTGCATCTTGGCGCCTCACAGTTTGGCGGGCAGCAGCCTCCTTTGAAGAAGACCGCAGAGCCCACCTCACTGACAAAAGGCAAAGGAGGAAAAACCCAACACCCAACCCCAACCAACCAATTTTCCCTTGCAACCGCTGCAATCGTGTCTGCCTGTCCCGCATCGGACTGGTCAGCCACAAACGAGCCTGCAGCTGACGTGGACTTTTTACCCCCTCCATAAATCTTCGTCCGCGAAGCCAAGCCAAAGGAGACATGGTAGCCATTTTGTGTATCTCCAGGTTACAGTGCCCTGACGCTCAGTTTTATTGGCATTGGATAAGGAATAGATGTTGCATGCTGTCGTCTGTCCTTGAGTACAGAGTGAGAAGAGTGCCTTGCTGGTCAAACCGGCCTTTCACCTGCTGTGTATTGGTAGTGCAAGGTTTGTTCTGATTATCCCAAACTTCTTCCAACTGCCAAACATTGCTGTGAATGGAGTGATGGGGTGCTGTGACCTGCAACCAACTGCTTGGTTATCATGGGAAAACAATTAATCATCTTTTAAAAGTGTGTCTAAATATTCCACTTTTTCTCTTGCTGCAGATTACTCTTCCGCTGTGTCAAAGTTTTCACAGAGCCTGCATGCCTTTCAGTTCGAGTTCATTGGAGATACGTTAACAGACGACGAGATCAACATTGGTAAGGAATAAAGTGCTGGTGTGTCTTTTATATAAATTATTGGGTTAGACCACCAAGCAGCGATGTTCAATATAAATAGCTGTCTAACAAGTTGAGTTTCGTCGAATGCTTTCCTTTTGGCAAAACGTTGATGACTTCTTCTGGGAACCTACGGTATTCGAAAAAGTTTGTGTGTCCATTCAGTGACCCACCACCTCCCACATGGCTTGAATTAACTGCCAGGTTCTTTTGGATCAATGGGAATTGATCATGTTTATTGTGATATTAATTGTGCAATATTCATATGTTACAGCTGAACAGATACCTTAGATTTAAAAATAATGACAAAACAGTTACAAAAAAACAACTGCAAACTTAATACTTAATTACATTTAAAAAGACAAATTCAGAGAAATAGATTGATAATAAATATTTGCAATGATCTGAGAGTAAAAAACACGACAGTTCTTTTGTGGGGTTCGAACATTCCCTGCTCTGTGTCACAAGAGGAGGTTTGAGAGCCTATTGGAAAGAAACTGTTTTGAAGGTGCTGGCCTTCAGGACTCTGTACCTTCTGCCCAAAGGGAGCAGTGAGAAGAGGTTGTGACCAGGGTGATGGGGGGGGGGATCCTTTCTGATGTTGGCTGCCTTCTTGAGGCAGTGGATCACATGGATGCATTTAGAGCCTGACTTCACTACATCTGTCACCTTATGTAGCCTTCTAGGATCCTGGGCAGTCAAATAGGGTACTTTGGGAGGAGTGATTCTTGTCTTCCATTGCTGGCACTTCACTTACCCAACAATCTCCAGGATTGTTATTTCTCCAGCCACAGAAATTGCTTTGTAACCTTGGAAGCAATGAAAAATCTTGGTTTCCTGGAAGTTTTTGACGAAGCTCACCGATTCAGGAGAGACCATGAGACCATTTCCTCCAGCCAGCAACAGGCTGATATTGGGCTGTCTAGGATAATACAGCCAAGGGCACAGCTTCAGAATATGGGGCCGTTCATTACAAATGGTGTAGAAGAATGTTTTTCCTTAGAACTCTTTGCCTCAGATCCATGGAGGCAATGCCACTGTATATGCTCAAAGCAAAGACAGATTATGGAGAGGAGAGCTCTGAGAAGTTGTGGAAAATGTGAAGGATAGTGGAGAACAGATTACCTACACATTTGAATGGCAGAGCAAGATCTAGCATGCTCTTGTACAATTAGAGATCAGTGGAAGTGGATAACAATGCGATGCCAAGAACTGACAGAGCAGGGTTGCTAGAATTCAAGATTCTGAGGATTATAGACCGGTGAGTCTTACATTAGTGGTATCCAAACTATTGGAAAGGATTCTTAAGGATAGGATTTATGAGCATTTGGAGAATAACTTGCATGGTTTTGTGAAGGGAAGGTTGTGCCTCACAAGTCTATTTGAGTTTTTTGGGGAGGTAACAAAAGAAATTGATGAGGGTAGGGTGTTGATATGGTCTTGTGGTCTATATGGATTTTAGCAAGGCATTTAACATGAGAGACTCGTTCAGAAAGTCATGAGGCGTGGGATCCAGGGAACCTTGGCTGTGTGAATTAAAAAATGGCTTGCATATTGAAAACAGTGGATGGAAAGTATTCTGTCTGGAGGTCAGTGACTAGTGGAGTTCTGCAGTGATATGTTCAGGGACCCCTGATCTGTACGACTTTCATCTGTTCCATGAATGCTAGTTTTTGTTTAAGTTTGTCTCTAAGTGGAAACAGAACTTTCCTGCAGGCATGGACAACAGGAGCCACTGTCTCATCTATGTGGACTTGTAGTCACCAGGTAAACATCCAAGCCCCTCAAAGACATCTGCGTATTCTTCCATGAGTGTTATGTGCTCATCTTCAGTCAGTGAAGCCACTATGAAAACTCTTTTCACCAGGTCAAGCTCTTCACATTGCACACAGATCTACCACTGGCTGTACTCTCCTTTCTACAATCAGTAGCTGTGACTTTAGATGCCGCCCTTTGTGTTTGAAGGTCACCATACAGCCTTCTTTTACTGGAATGTCCTCTCCAGTGTAGCCTGTGGCTTTTAATTTCACAGGACAAAGCTTGCTTTTACGATAAGCGTCTTGTATGGTAATCGTCCATAGATAACAGATTCACCTGGGCTCTGGTGTCAAGTTTGAATGGAATTACTGTCTCATTCACAGTCACTGGAATGATCCATTCTATTTTACCAGCAGCCGTCTGTTGTGAATCTACGAAGAATTCCTCCATTTCTTTGTCCACTGTGGATACATTTCTCTTGGTAGACCCAGCTTTGCAGAACTTTGCAAAATGATTCTTCTTCCCACATTTATAGTAGGCCTTTCCATAGGCATGACACATCTTTGGGATATGTCTACCTCCACACCTGCTGCATTTGCTGTTGGAGCCTACCTCTTTGCTGTAGCTTTGGCACAGACAGCTGTGAGGCCAAGTAACTGGGCAGACTCAAAGTGGATGTTGACAGGTTTTTGATAGGATGAAGACAAAGGTTGTGGAGAGAAGGTAGGAGAATGGGGTTGAGAGGAAAAAGAATCAGCAGGTGATTGGTGGAGTCGACTCAATGGGCCAAATGGCCTAATGTTGCTCCTGTGTCTAGTGCTCTAATGGTTTCAAAGCTTACTTAATGACCTGTGGCATTTAAAGCTCAAGGAAAACTTTATTCCTCCGACTTTGATTTTCCAACAAATCAATCTTCTTCATTAAATCTCTTTTCTGAATCCCCCAATCTACAAAAGAACCTTCCACTTTTTCCATTTTTTCTCTATTATGTTCTACCTGAGTTTGACACTCAGAGAAAGCTGTTTCAATTTTTTTAAAATGATCTTGCATAGTATCAACTGATTTTCTACATTTATTAATATCACTTTTAACTACAGTCATTTCCTGTTTCACAGTTAACATTTCATCACACAAAGTATTTATTTTTATTTTCATCTCCATAAATCCTTGATTCATTTGAGTTGATATTTGTTTTGACATATTATGCATTTGTTGCATTTGACAACCAATCCCTTCCAAAACAGTGAACACTGAATCCAGTTCAGATTCCATTTCCACTTTTTGAGATTCACTTTCTTTAACTGCAAGCTCCTCCTTCTAGATGAATTCCAATAAGGTAAGTTTCTCTTCTTCCTCAGTCATCTTGGGTCCTTTGACTGAATGGCTGCGGGTCTGGACACCCGAAGCCGGCACCCTGCCCTTTTTGGGACACCAGCGTTCGGGCTCCCCCACAGCCCCAATTTTCTCCAGCAGTTCTTGGATCCGCAATGCCACACGCAGGCTAGGCAAGGCCATCGGACACGCAGAGGCATCCTCCGATGCTACTCTGGGCTCCACCGGGCCGCCCAGCGAGGTGGCGGGTTTGCGGGTCCCTTTATTGGCGTGCCGCCTGTGCGCACGGCTTCACATGAACGCGGGTCGTCAGCAGCCGAACTCACTGAGGCGCCGGAGTCAAACTCGAACGGGCTGGAGTCCTCTGAGGCTTGGAGACTCCCAGTGACTACTCCGTGGATTCAGCTATGCAGGTAGGCCTCAATTCTTCCGCACTTTTATATGGTAGTTTTTTTCTGAAGCTGAGGTTTAAACTTTTGCACATTGGATGCCATCATAAAGCACTGTTATTTAAATAACTAAATCTTATTTTTAATCACTTTTATACTATTGAAAAACCAGGTATTTAATGATCCAGCTGAGGAGAGGTGGAATACACGTCTTCCTTCTACACCATCTTGCCATGCCCCCCCGGCTCAAGAAAAACTAGCGTGTATTGCCATAGATAAATGGATTCTGTACAGGGGATCTCCTGTAAACGTGCATTTGGCCACTAACCGTGTGCTAAACTTTCTGAAGGAGTTACCTACTTATTCTGGGACATTTTCTGCTAAATTTATCATTTTAAAAGCTACATATTCTTTTGACATGAAAGAATTCTATTTGCAAACAGCGTGGAAGTGTAAACAAGCCTCTGATTTCTATCTAGGTTTAATTTAACATTCATTCCCCCAAGAGACTGATTTGCTGAAGTCATTGAGCCATTACCACTGGATATCCATCTGAACACAACATTGGATTAAAAAAAACAAACTGCTGAAAGAACTCAACTGGTCCAGGCAGGCAGCATCTGTGGAGAGAGAAATTGCTGGTGTCTGTGCTCCAATGTAGCTCCCCCCCACCCCCGGCCACCCCGCTGTCATTAATAAAACTGCTCCCTGTATCCCCTTTATGCCACGCGCTGCTGTTCTTGTCCCAGACAGAACAAGGAGCGTTTTCATTGGGTCCTCACCTTACACTCCACCCAGCCTCAGCTGATCATCCGCGACATCATTCTCTGACACTTTGTCCAACAATAACATCTTACCACCCACCCCCCCACCCCCAAACTCACATCCCTATCTGGTATCTCCATAATTGTCGGTTTCACCCTTCCCCACTACCCGTAGACACTTCCTGCTGTGACCACTGATGACTGAGAACTTGTCCCAACATCATTCCCCTCACCTCCAACCAGGGCTGTAAACAAACCTTCCAGGTGAGGCAGAGTTTCTCGTCCACCTTGTTCCACCTTGTCTACTGTATTCAGCGCAACTCCACGTCAGTGAGACCAAATGCAGATTGGGTGACTGCCTTGATGCCACCTGCCCCACCCTTCTCTGCTTCCTCAATCCTTCACTGGTTCCTCTTCTCTGAGCTCTGCTCCCCTCTCTCTGGTTCCTACCACCTTCCCACTTTTACTTTCCTTCCCTGCCCCAGAGAATTCTCATGAAAAAAAGAGCAGCCATTCTCAATGATGGCATTTTAACCTTTTTTTGGAATAAGGGCCAGTCCTGCTGTGACCTGTTTATTCTCATGGTTGGCAGAGTGGTTAGCGCAACACTGTTACTACCTGAAGACGAGCATCCAGCGGCACAAGGACAGCTTCTTCCCCATTGCCATCAGATTCCTGAATAATAAATCAACCACAGACACTGCCTCACTTTTCATGCACTATGTTTATTTTATTTAATAGTAATGTTGTAAGATCGTTATAATATGAATGTTTCTCTATGGTGTTGATGCAAAACACCGAATTTCATGACTTGTTCATGATAATAAATCTTGATTCTGATTCTGTGTAGGTTTCCTCCGAAGGCTTCGTTTTCTCCAGCTGTTCAAAACAAATCTGGGATGTGGGGTTATTGGGTGGCATGGACTTGTTGGCCAAAATGGCCTGTTTAAAATGTAAAAAAAAATTAAAATGTTAAAATGTGTTCACTCTTTTAATATAGTCACACATGCTGTATAGACAGCATGGCTGTGACCAAGGGTTACCGAAGCAGATAAGAGTGTTCAACTGCAACCATACTGTACCACACGCTTCTCCTTGGTGACCAGGGACAGATATCTACCCAGAAACATCACTCCACTTCAGTGGTCTCTCGATGATGGTCTGGAGCAGGGGTGTCAAACTCAAATTCACAGAGGGCCAAAATTAAAAACTTGGACTAAGTCATGGGCCAAACTAAATATTTATTGAAAATTTTGAACAACATCTGCATGTTTTCTCTTTCAACATATGTAATGTTAAACTTTTTCTTATTAAAATAAATGTTTAATAATAGTTTTGGTTAAACTCTTTCCAGAAGAAGCATTAACAAATGAGAAATAAAATATAAAATAAAGTTTGCTGTAAAACCAGACTTCTTTTCATCTCCTCCACCTTCTGGAGCTTTTGCTTCTCGTTCAGATCCTTATACCTGTCCTGGTGTTTCGTTTCATAGTGTCGTCATATGTTATAATCTTTAACTACAGACACGCTGGCTCCACACATAAGACAAACAGGTTTGTCTTTTAAAATGATGAACATATAGTCTCTCCCTCCCACCTGTTTTGAAAGGTCCTGTTTTCTGTCTTTCGTTTGGCCATTTTTCGTAAGTGAGTTGGGCGACAGGTCGCAGATGGAAATGAAAGTAAAGAGAGGAGGTGGGGGCGATTAGCGGGCTGACGGGCCGGCGCCAACGCATTTGCAAAGCATTCTGGGATTTGTAGTATTAGCTGTGCATGCGCTATACTGGCGCGGCGGCCAGCGGGCCAGCTCTAATACATATTTGATATGATCTTGCGGGCCAAATATAATTATTTCACGGGCTAAATTTGGCCCACGGGCCTGAGTTTGAAGTGTGGTCTGGAGCATTGACCTCACCTTTCAATTTAGGTTATTACTTGAACTTTGTTTTTTGCCATTGAAAAATATTACTCCTTGAGCAGTAAGCAAGAAAGAGAGAAGAACAAAGTGAGAGGGAGAAGAAAGCAAGAGAGATTTTGATATTGGCTTGTTCTAAGTTAAGTTTAAACTTAACGGAGCCATTTGTTTCCCTTGTATTCGTTTCAGGTGGGTGGATGAACAGCGGCTTCCTCATACCCAATTGCAGCTTTCAGTTACCAGTGCCCATTGGATATGGGTCCTTGATTCTTGATGGAGTTTGTCTTCCTATATTCTGGTGCATTTATAATTTCCCATCATTTTTGTAGTCTTATGAATGGTTTGAACACTGCAAGGTGTTGGGGTCCATTACCAAGCCATTCTTGCACAAAAACACAAAAGACCAATTGAATTTAACTAAATGGATTTATGTCGGGAGGAAAGAAATGTGGATTTTCATTTCTTCTATCTTTGGCCCTCTTTCTCTTCATCCAGTGCTGCACCATTGACAAGCAGTTGAATTGAGGAACTGAAAATCCTCCATCTCTGGTTTCAGAAGCTCATTGAATCACCAAGTTTTGATATAAGGAAGTTTTTGATATAAGCTATTGTGGAGGATTGAACAGAGAGAGCAAAGAATTTTTGAATCTGGTTTCTTTTGGTCTATTAAAGATGTCCATCTTTTGAATGAATTCCACTCCACTGCCTGGAGCACTGGCCTATCTCAGCCTCTGCCTAACAGCAAGGCATTAGAGTTTATCGCCATGGAAGCAGCACCTCTGGTCCAACGAGGCCTGTATGACCTAGTTGACTACCCAAGCAAGTCCCATTTGCCTGCATTTGGCCCGTTATCAATGTTAAAATCTCTGTTCTTGTTAAAGACCTTCAAGAAATGTTGAGAATGCATTTTGACCTAACTTAATTCTGTATTCAAGCTGGATAAAATCAGTTTTACATATTTGTGAGTTTTGAACTTTATACAACTATTTTGAGCTTGTCCTTGCATAAGTTGCATTGATATTTATGATTGCAGCTGTATCTATAAGTTGCACTTTAATCCTTTCTCCAGATGTGTGTACAGCACTTTCATTAAAAAGCTAACTCATGGTTTGAGAAAGAGGCTCTCTGAAACTAAATCCACATGCTAATGCAGTTGTATTAAATGCCTCCATCAAAGGACCAGACTTTGATGTCCAGAAATTTCCTGTTTCTTTCAGCTGAATCCTTCAAGGAGTTTGCGGAGCTGCTGCAGGAGGTGGAAGAAGAAAGGGTAATGATGGTGAGTAATTCAGTTGGAATCTCATCAGAGAAATGCTGATGTATACAGCATTTAAACTTACTCCATCAATGCAAGTCACAGAAACCACAATGTAATTTGCAGGCATCTTTGAAAATGTAGAATTAGCCCTGTGCTGAGGTCTGTTAAGTGTTGGACATGTGGTGAGGTTAATTCCATTTTTTTAAAAAAGATACAGCATTGTAACAGGCCCTTCTGGGCCACAAGCCCATGATGCCCAAATACACTAACCTACAAATCCTGTATGTTTTTGAAGGGTGAGAGGAAGCTGAGCACCTGAATGAAACCCATGCAGTCATGAGGAGAAGGTACAAACTCCTTAGGGACAGTGTCGGATACAAACCTAGGTCTGTGCCACTATAATAGCATAACAGTGCTGTTCCTATTTCTGAGGAACTTTGTTGTGCAGATGGGCAGACCCCCAGGATATTTCTTTTCAAACCTTGTCAGAAGAGCCTGACAATGAAAACTTGGCTGGAGCGAGGTGCTGGAAGAGTAAGAGGCAAATGTTACTGTAACACTGCCTTTCTCAATGTCTGCCTTGAGCTTGACCTGCACCTGCATGCTGCAGCTGTCTACACTGGATGGTGACAGAATCACGCTTGTTAGGGGAGAAAAATGTAACTGATGCAAATAATCTCCATTCCAAGTTGTGCATGAAATGGTGAACAAATTCAACAATAACATAGTGAATTAAAATTAAGAAATGGAAAATTGAGTTATTTAATTCTACTTGAAGGAACTATTCGCTGATAAGTAAAATTACAACAAAAGAAAGGTAGTTGAAAACTTTTCCCAGGATTTGTCCCATCAGTTTTCATTGCATGGGCCTGACAAGGCATAATTCTCAAAAGTGTTCAGTTATTTTTAACTTGCTTGCTCTTGCCCCATTAAGTAGAATTTCTGATTTCATTGGGCTTAAGGTGGTTCTGTTCTGTTTGCATTTGACCTGCGGAAGAGGATTGTTTGGAGATGGCCTTGAATTATGCAGTATCATAGCACACAGGCAATGAGTCAAGTTCCTTGTGCGGTTATTTTTTTGACTGCAGAAGTTTAAGAGTGATCCTTGTTTTTCTGCCTGACATACAGCTTTTCAATAAATGGACACGGGAGACACCCTCACCCCCTTGAGCCTGTGTGCTCCACTTTTCAACGAGATGATGGCACACTTGACTGTAATCCCAGCTCCACATTTCTGCCCAGAACAATAATCTTTGACCCCCTTGCTCATCGAGAATCTGTTACCTTTTGCAGTAATTTTTTTTAAAGACTCTGCTTTGAAGTTCCAAAGACTGGAAAAACTCAAAAGAAAACTCCCTCTGTCCAGAAATTTTATGTCTCTTTCAGCTGAATCCTTCATGGAGTGTGCAAAGCTACTGCAGAAGGGACCTTTTTATGTTTTCATAAGTGTCTCTGAAGTTCTTCCAGTCTGAGTGAAGAATTTAGTCAATGTGACTTTTTGCTTTAAGTGCAGTGTTTTGTGTCAAAGTTCTCCATTTCAACCCCAGCAAGAATGCTGTTAAACACTTGTACTCGTACGATAAAATCAGTACATATGGCCACACCTTCTATTTGATAAGGAAGTAAAATAATTCTGTTCCCTAAATTGATTCACTATCCAATATACTCTTTTAAAAAAGATTAGAAGTGTTTTCTTAACTGCAGTTCTTTCATGCACTTAGTGTAACACCTCAGCACATAAGAGACTAACTGCTGGCCCTCTGTGACATAGGCCCCTCAGATCCAGCACCATCCTTAATTTCACTTGAAACCTCCTGCCTTAACAGCATTGACATTTCCCTCTCTTGTATTTCTCTATAGAACATTCTTTTAAAAGGAAAGTTTTCATTTTCTAGGTTCTGTCTCATGTTAACCAAATAATTAACTGTTCCAAATTTGGCACCATGGTTCTAGCGCCACATCAGCAATGAGAACTTCTGCTCCTGAGGAGTCACCATTGTGGAATAGCTTTTGGGTGAAAGAAGTCTGAAATTGTGGCAAAGATTATGAATAAAGGTAGAGGGTGGAGTTAAAGGCACATTGTGGACAGGTCTGAAGGGTTACAGGCACACTGTGGACAGGGTATGAAGGAGTTAAAGGTATATTGTGGACAGGTATGAAGGGTTACAGGCACATTGTGGACAGGGTATGAAGGGGTTAAAGGCACATTGTGGACAGGGTACGAAGGCATTAAAGGTACATTGTGGACAGGTTTGAAGGGGTTAAAGACATATTGTGAACAGGGTATGAGGGTTAAAGGCACATTGTGGACAGGGTATGAAGGGTTAAAGGCACATTGTGGACAGGGTATGAAGGGTTAAAGGCACATTGTGGACAGGGTATGAAGGGGTCACAGGCACATTGTGGACAGAGTATGAAGGGTTAAAGGCTCATTGTGGACAGGTTTGAATGGGGTTAAAGGCACACTGTGGACAGGTTTGAATGGGGTTAAAGATATATTGTGGACAAGTTATGAAGGGGTTAAAGACATATTGTGGATAGGTTATGAAGGGGGTTAAAGGCACATTGTGGACAGGGTATGAAGGGTTACAGGCACATTGTGGACAGGTCTGAAGGGTTACAGGCACACTGTGGACAGGGTATGTAGGAGTTAAAGGTATATTGTGGACAGGTATGAAGGGTTACAGGCACATTGTGGACAGGGTATAAAGGGGTTAAAGGCACATTGTGGACAGGGTACGAAGGCATTAAAGGTACATTGTGGACAGGTTTGAAGGGGTTAAAGACATATTGTGGACAGGGTATGAAGGGTTAAAGGCACATTGTGGACAGGGTATGAAGGGTTAAAGGCACATTGTGGACAGGGTATGAAGGGTTAAAGGCACATTGTGGACAGGGTATGAAGGGGTCACAGGCACATTGTGGACAGAGTATGAAGGGTTAAAGGCTCATTGTGTACAGGTTTGAATGGGGTTAAAGGCACACTGTGGACAGGTTTGAATGGGGTTAAAGATATATTGTGGACAGGTTATGAAGGGGTTAAAGACATATTGTGGATAGGTTATGAAGGGGGTTAAAGGCCCATTGCGGACAGGTATGAAGGGGTTACAATGTGTTTGAAATATTTCCCAGTCAGGTTTTTTATGTTTGATGATTTTAAACACACTTTAATCCCTTGGCCACTGATCCATGGTATTTTTTTCCTTTGACATATAGTGCCTGCCAGTTTGAACCTCAAGAGTTTTGGGTTACTTCACAATTCCTGATTGGGTTGGTTTGCTCAATAATTTTCAAAGCAGGGTTTTGACTGGGAAGATGAAATGATGATCAGTCTGTCTCCAGCACTTCATCCTGTTTTCCCAGGGATCTGGGAATATTAACTCTGACTGTATTTACCATTTGTCTCTTGTTTTATAGATTCAGAATTCTAGCAATTTCCTAATTAAACCCTTGGAGATCTTTAAGAGAGACCATATTGGAGTTGCAAAGGTAAGCCTTGTTGAAACTGATGCTTGTACAACCATGGACTTTGTTTGATATCCCCTACCCTGCCCCATTCCTCTCCAGCTTTCTGCTTATTTTCATCCGTTACTGGGAGACGTTCTGTGGCAACTTTTATTGGCGATTAAGATATTGCTGGGTGTGCCATCCCTAAGTAACAAATGCCTCGTTTATGGTCACCCAGATAGATGAGCTCCCATTAATATTATAAAGTTCATGTTAAAGGTAAAAAGGTAAAGGGTCCATTATTGTCACGTAACATACGTGAAATTCTTTAACTGTCTACCGTAAGGAAGACAGAGGGCAGTGTTAAGGAAAATTGTATAACCTCCCCACAGTAACTTAAGGACAAAGGCCATCTGTTTCACTGTGGGAGGCCACATATGTAAATTGCTTTCAAAATTGATGAACATTTGCCACAATTAATTCTTGTGCAATTATGCGCCATAAAGCAACGTAACTTCCACTGATAATTCAAACTCGTTCGAACTAGCCATTGACACGGGACGTCATGATCCTGTACCATTGTAACTGGGCAAGTGAGGACAATATACAAATGTTCATGTTGATTGGTTCTCATCAACACCATTCATTACAATCCCATGGAAGTGGAGTCATTGTTATTTTCCAACCTGTGAACAAAATGGACTTTTGGACATTTGTATAAATGGAAGCCGTTCATAACCCAGGGACAACCTCGAGTAGGAGGCTGGTGGATTGGGTTAATGAGGTGATATTACATC
The DNA here is from genome assembly GCF_036971445.1 of Narcine bancroftii. NCBI lineage: Eukaryota > Metazoa > Chordata > Chondrichthyes > Torpediniformes > Narcinidae > Narcine > Narcine bancroftii. The sequence continues at coordinate 4,194,854 of NC_091476.1, forward strand.
TGGACGCCTAAAGTCCTTGGGAAGGGAAGGGTCCTGTGTCTTTATTTTGATGATGATTTTGGGATTCACAGGATGTTTATTTTGGTTCCCGAGGTTAACAGCCAAAGAGCAGACTGAAGTAAAGGTCCTTTGGATCTGATACTGGAGATTGTCAGGGCTTGGCTTCTGATGGTAGAAGATTCTATTGCTGAGTTTCCTATCCTTCCACTCTGGGCTTTTACTGCCAATAACTGAGCATCTATGTTACCCCTTCCCACTTTACCTCTCTCCACCACTGCAGCAGTCTTATTTTGTTGAAGTTGAGCTGTTTAGCAGGAGGGCTGATATTCTCGAGGAAATTTCTGTTGCAATGTTGGACTAATTACTGCAGAATCAGAAAGGTTTGAAGGCATTCCAGCTTATTCCATTTCCTACAGTCAGTCTTCAGATAGGCAGTTCTCTAGGCAAAATGCCAATTTGGCGTTTATTTCAGGAAAATGGATTAGAACCATAGAACCAATAAACACTACAGCACAGGCAACAGGCTATTTGGCCCGTCTAGTCTGTGCTGAAACATCATTCCACGAGTCCCACTGACCTGCACCCTATCATTCCCATTTATTCTTAAAACTTGAATGAGCCCTCATTTTACCACGTCAGATGGTAGCTCGTTCCAGACACCCTCCACTCTCTGAATGAAGATGTTCTCCTTAATGATCCCTCTAAACCTTTCCCCTTTCACCCTAAAGCCATGTCCTCTTGTATTTATCTCTCCTAATCCAAGTGGAAAGAGCCTAATCGTATTTACTCTGTCTATACCCCTCATAATTTTGTAAAGCTCTATCAAATCTCCCCTCATTCTTCTACATTCCAAGGAATAAAGTCCTAACCTGTTAATCTTTTACTATAACTCAGTTCCTGAAGACCTGGCAACATCCCAGTAAATCTTCCCTGAACTCTTTCAATCTTAATGATATCCTTCTGCAGTTGGTGACCAGAACTGCGCACAATATTCCAAATTTGGCCTCACCAATGTCTTGGACAACCTCACCATAACATCCCAAATCCTGTACTCTGTACTTTGATTTATTAAGGTCAAGATATCAGAAGCTTTCTTCACAGCATTGTCTACCTGTGACATCACTTTCAGGGAATTATGTATCTCTATTCCCAGATCTCTTGTTCATCTGCACTCCTCAGTGCCCTATTATTTACTATGAAAGTCCTACCTTGGTCTATCCTTCCAAAATGTAACACGTCATGCTTGTCTGCATTAAATTCTATCTGCCATTTGCTGGCCCATTTTTTCCAGTTGGTCCAGATCCCTCTGCAAGCTTTGAAAGTCTTCCTGACTGTTCACAGCATCTCCAGTCTTAGTGTCATCAGTGAACTTGTTGACCCAATTTCCCACATAATCATCCAGATCATTGATATAGACAACAAGCAACAATGGTCCCAGCACCGATCCCTGAGCCACACCACTAATCATAGGCCTCCAGTCTGAGAAGGAACAGTCTGAGAAGGAACCACCCACTACCACTCTCTGGTTTCTCCCATTCTGCAGATCCTGTTGAATCCAGTTTACAACCTCTCCATGTATACTTAGTGTCTGAACATTCTGAACTAACCTCCTGTGGGGGACCTTGTCAAAGGCCTAACTAAAGTCCTTGTAGACAATATCTGCAGCCTTTCCTTCATCTACTTTCTTGGTAACCTCTTCGAAAAACTCTATAAGATTTGTTAAACATGATCTACCATGCACAAAGCCATCCTGACCGTCTTTAATTAGCCATGGCTGTCCAAATACTTGTATACCTGATCTCTCGGAACACCCTCCAATAATTTACCTACTACTGATGTCAGGCTCACTGGCCTGTAATTTCCTGGTTTACTTTTAGACCCTTTTTTAAACAACGGAACAACATGAGCCACCATCCAATCCTTTGGCACTTCACCCATTTTTCTACACTAGACTTCCTCAAGGTCCGAGGGAACTCATGTCAGGCTGTAAGACAGGAAACACCTCCTCCTCTTTAATCTCTATATGTTCCATGCCATGACTGCTTGTTTCCCTTCCTTCCTTGTTTCTAGTTCCCTGAGTAAATACAGATGCAAAAAAAAACTGTTTAAGACAGTGGTTCTCAACCTTTTTCTTTCCACTCACATATCACTTTTAAGTAATCCCTATGCCATCAGTTCTCTGTGATTCGTAAGGATTTGCTTAAGGTGGGATGTGAGTGGGAAGGGAAGGTTGAGAATCACTGCTCTAGACCCAATTGTTACTGAAATATTTTGCTTGAGAAAAATTGTCATTGGCCCATTTCCTTTGGATTTATGAAACCCTGCACATAACGAGTCAAATAGGTACGATTAAAACAGTGGTTTTCAACCTTTTTCTTTCCACTCACATACCACCTTATGCAATCCCTTACTAATCACAAAGCACCTATGGCATAGGGATTACTTAACGTGGTGTGTGAGTGGAAAGAAAAAGGTTGAGAATCACTGGTTTAAGATCTCCCCCATCTTGTTAGGCTCTACACATAGTTGACCACTCTTATCTTCTAGGGGCCAATTTTGTCCCTTACTGTCCTTTTACTCTTAACATACTTGCAGAAACCCTTTGGGTTTACCTTCACGTCATCTGCCAAAGCAACCTCGTGTCTTCTTTTTGCCTTCTTGATTTCCTTCTTGAGTATTTTCTTACATTTTCTATACTCTTCTGGTACCTATTTGCTTGTGGCCTATACTTCCCTCTTTCTCTTAATCAGATCGCCAATATCCCTTGAAAACCAAGGATCCCTTTGCCTGTTAACTTTGCCTTCAATCCTGACTGGAACATGCAAACTCTGCCCTCTCAAAATTTTGCCTTTGAACACCTTCCACTTACTGAACACATCCTTACCAGAAAACAGTTTATCCTAATCCACTCATTAAATATTGATTTTTTTGGATTCTTTATGGACTTTGTGAAACCAAGGCTCTGAGATTAATTGATGAACTTCAAATGACTGTGCTACAGGAATGATGTGTTTGAGAAAGTGGAGGATACTGATGTGAGTGTTCTTTAAAGCTGAAGTTGATGGTACAGATGATTTGAATAGTCAGGGATTAAATTTTCAGTGGAGTGCCATGCTTTCAGGTACAGTCTATTTAAAACATTCTACCAGCTACGGACCTAGAAGATTTGAATAATGTGCCATATCTCTCTCAACCCCCCCCCCCCCCCGTGCTGTGATTTAATTCAGGTGAACTGGTGTGGGTCTTTTTTGTTAGTTGGTGTTGTGCCCTCTACTTCAAGTCTGTTAAAGTTCTCCATTTTAGGAGAATGTGGCTGCTTGACAGAAGTTTGACCAAAGCAGCTTCAACAAAGTAGATAAGAGATGGGCAATCTTACACCATGCTGGAGTGTGTGTTTATGTCCCGCAAGTGTTTGTGGTGGTAATAACAATCCCAAGACTTGTCAATAGGATCCCTGATAAAGTGCGTGAGGTATTCGGCCTTTATTGCTCGTGAATAACGTGGAAACTTGTTCCTTGATGATCTTTTCACAAAAGTCAAATGTCTGTTGAGTGCTTGTTGCTTCACTTTCGAATTAGTCACTCACTCCCATCAACATTTCCTTTGTTTAAAGGCACTGGTGTTGTTCTGAGGACCTTGCCCATTCGTTTGGATCCACCATTTGTTTCTTGCTTCTGTAACGTTTATATCTTCTGGATTGAATGTATCTACTTGAGGTTATAACTTGCTTCTTACTGGGGTGTGGGTTATCAGGTGATGTAGAGAATGACTGTTGTGCAAATGATTGGGAAGAGATCCTGTGATCTGTAGTTTCCAACTTGTACTCTCACCCACTTCTCTGCTCTTTGAGCCAGTGTCTCTGCTGCCATTTAAAATTAAGGTCGACAAACTGTATTTCCTGTAAAAATGCAGTGTCCATGTTTTAGACTGCATGATTTAATGGTGCACTGATCGCTTGGTGCGCATGGTATGAGGTGTTGGGAGGTAGAGTTTAAGTTGGTCAACTTCCAACACAGGCGGTGGTTCCTTGTGTTTTCAACAACATAGTAATTGCAGTAAGTAACCAGGCAGATCTCCAATCCTGTTGATAGCCCCAAGTTAGCTGGAGATTGCTGATTTATTCAGATATAGGAGAGGTTTAGAGTAGGCAAAGTTTGGTCAGCAAGGTGGTTGATCACAGAGCTCCTTGTGCGAACCTTTTGAAAGAACTAACGTGACCTCTTCTCAACTTCATGGAGCTGATCCTGCAATGTAGAGCTCTGAGGCCAGAAGACAACCTATTTTTCTACGTCTCTCTGATTTTCTCTACCTCTGGAGATCTTGCATGGATTGTATCTGTAGGGATGTGACGTACAAATCTCCAGAGCAAAGGGAGAAACTTGTACCCAATGTAGCTCTCATGTTGATGTCCACCTTTGTATATGTATAATTCTGGGTAGAATGGTACAAATTGTCACCTGTCACCAGAGTTCTGCCTGTTCCTCATGTTGTAGTTTTGAGGTAGGTTGTGAGATGTTCCGTTCATTTGGATTGTGCTGTGCCACCTGCCCTTTGTCCAGAGAAATATATTTGGCAATGCCAATTGGACAAAGGTCCATGGAATGTTGTGGAGACTCTTTGGGTCAAGAGAGATGAATCTTGTTGGGTAGTTTCCTGAGCAGAGCCCCAAAGTCATTTGGTAGAAGGTCTCATCACTGAAGCACTTAAACTAGGAATAAGGACCTTCCTTGACTGCTGGTGAAAAGTTCCCTTCATGTACAGTTGGATTCCAAGTCCAACGTTTGAGTGGATATGGTGTTAATGAGACAGTTATCCACCCCCTTGTGGACTCTGTCTGCCAAGAATTTCTGAAAGGGGATTTTATGAAATACTGAAGTCTGCAGACACTGTGATTGTTGTAAAAACACAAATTAAATGCTGGAGGAACTCAGCCGGTCTCACAGCGTCCATAGAAGGTAAAAATATATTACTGACATTTCGAGCTTGAGTCCTTCTTCAAGGTATCAGCAAAAACCAGGCAGGCATCTCGATAAAGACTGAGAGAGAAAAGTGGAAGGGGGAGGAGTCCAGATTGACAAACAACGGGTGTTAATTGGATATGATAAGTGGAAAGGTGTGAATTGATTTTGGCTCTGTGAAAGGAGACAGAGGGAAAAAGGAAGAGAGAGAGAGAGCAGAGCTCGAGGGAAAGAGATGGGGAAGAAGATTTGGGGGGTGGTGTGGTGCAATTTCTAATGGAAACCAGAGAAGTAGCTGTCATTGTCATCCAGTTGGAGGGAGCCAGGTCAGAAGATGAGGTTTGGTTCCTCCAATTTGCGGGTGGTCTCAGACTGGCAGTGCATGGGCCAGTCCATGAACAGACATGGAAGAGGATTTTGTCAAGGTTCATCCCATTCAGCTGTATAAAACAGGGCTCCATGTGCTGTTCAAAACGATGCTTATTGAGACAAACATGTTTTGTTGATGGAAGATCATCACTTTAAAGGCTAAAGTTGTTGGTCTTCCAGCATAAGAAGCTGCCAGCCTGCCACACATCAATGTTAGGGAGTAATTGGTGAGGGACACAATGATGCTCAGTGCAGTCTCTGCATAAGGTCCTTGGGGAAGCCCTACAGCTTCACTTCCTCCTGTCACTGGACCCCTCAAATGTAGCAGTGATGCCGTGTTTGAGAATGAAACGTTGGAGCTCTATTGACTCAATGTGGGTATGGTAACGAAAGACTTGGTACATCGAATAAAGATTATGTAATCTCATTTACCATATGACTGTATAGTTTATAATAAATTATATTTGTTGGGGGGGGTGGAGGAGAGAGGCAGGAAAGTGATGTTCTTTAAGTGGTGAAGGTTTCTACTTTTATGCATTGATTGTGTGAATGGTCAGAGGCTTTTTTCCAGGACTGAAAGGTGCTTGGGAGTAACTATGGGTCGGATATAAGAGGTATGTTTTTCCACAGAGAGAGTGGGGGGGTGGGGGTGGATGGAATGCATGGCTGGGAACGGTGGTGGAGGTAGGTACAATAGGATCTTTAAAGACACTTAGCTCGGGATATGGAACTGAGAAAAATGGAGGGTTATGCAGTAGGGAAATATGAGGCAGTTGTTCAAGAAGGTTTTTAGGTCTGCACAGGACTGTGGGCTGAAGGGCCTGTATTGTGCTGTAGATTTCAATGTCCTAGACTGTGCCTTCCAACTCCTGACTACAGTGGATATTAAACCCTCCATTGATCTTTACCTTTTCCATCAGTTCTTCTGTTAAGCAACCACTCTGGAAGTGGGACAGGCTGTAACTATTCATCTCATTTATGTCAGTTTTAACTTTGTAAATGTAAATTGCATCTCTCCTTGGTCTTTGGTCCTAAAGAAATAGGCCAAGCTAGCCAGTCTAATTGTTACATAAGATATAGGCGAGGGAGCCTGCTCTGCCATTCAACATTTCTGATCTGGTCACGAGCTCAGCTCTACCTACGCGCCTGTTTCCCCATGACGCTCAATTCCCCTGTAGGTTCTTTTATGTTGCATTACTCCAATAGCATGTACATCCTCTGGTAGTGTTCAAACTGCTTGCTGTGGTCTGAGGTTGGCTCCCTGGCCCTTGCCTGATGACGACCACTTGAGAATTGTCGACTGAGACCCACAGTGCAGTACTTGGTGTTTCTGCTGCACCTGCCCCTTGGAAGGTGATTCTGGTACATTGTGCCCAGTTTACCTGTTCACTAGTGCTGGTCCAGGAGTTGTGTGTGCAGAGTTGTAAAGATCTAGCTGTAGTGCAGGTGAAACCTATGTGAGATTATTTGCACTGTTCTGACCTTCTGCAGTAATATCAAACACTGCTGGCTGTTTTTAACAAACCTGACTGGCCGCGGGAGCGCCAGGTGTAGTGAGTGCCATGTAATTAATTCAGCAATCTGTCTTCCTTTGTTCTATCTGCTTTCCTTTATATGCACGGCTAACATGCACCTAATTAATTCCAAGGCTGCAGCTGCGATTCACAGTCAAATTGAAGAGCAGGACAGCCTTCTGTTGCAGAGCAGTGAGAACTACACTTCTCTAAATCCTGCTCTAATTTCTGGCAAAGAAATAGTCTTCCATATGTTTTTTTTCCATGTTTATTCTCTGCTTTTGCTCTCCTGCAGTGTTCTGTTGAACTGCTGGGTATGTACACTGTGTAGGCTTTGCCTGGGACTCTTATTCATGTAACTGTCATCCATTGTGTAAACCCAACCTGAGTGTTGCCTGCGGCTCTAATGCCAGGGACAGTTCAAATTAATGCCCCATCGTACTGAATTGCTACCTGTAAACAGATTCCATATTGATTTTTAAACCAATCGCTTCCCCCTCCCAAAAAAGAGAATGGGATCAGTGGGGACAAATGTACAAAGAATTGAGAAAAGAATGAGGGAAAGAAATTGCTCTTTCATAATGGACAAGTTTTGTGTATTTTCTTTTAAATTTTGTGATACAGTGTGGTAACAGGTCCTTCTGGCCCACGAACCTGCGCTGCCCCAAATGCATCCATGTGACCAATTAATCTACTAACCCCGTATGTCTTTGAAGGGTGGGATGAAACCGAAGCCCCTGGAGGAAACCCACGCAGACACGGGAAAAATATGCAGACTCCTTTCAGACAGCGAGACATTTGAACCCGGGTCGTTAGTGCTGAAGCTAACCACTACGTTAACTGTCCCATATCTTTGATTTCCTTGCCTGATATTCCCCAAACAGTATTTAGACAGTATGAGGCACTAATTGATTAGCAAACTGTCGCTTTATTTCCCAGTTCAAGTGAGATGTGGACAGGACAACCTTATTACAGGGAATAAGGACTGGAGCTAATTGGACTCGAAGGCATTGACTGGCCACGTGACACATCTCACAATTTACTATCTCCTATGTTCCGCAACTTCCTCGATTGTTAATTGAGTATAACAGATTATTGGTGATGTGGTTGATCAATGCAATCCGACATCCAGATTCTGTGAAGAACTGGCACCTTAAGGAGGCAGTGTTCCAATCTTGGTATTCCAGGCCTGTTTCTGCATTTAAATTCTTCCCTATTCCCACTTTTAAAGCTGATAATCAGTAAGTCTGTGAATTATTGCAAGCAGCTGATTATGAACCTTAAATTGCCAACAAATTCTCTCTTTCCCTCCTTTCTAGCATTTTTTTTACTGTTTGTTGGACCATTTTTGTATCCAGAATCTGTCTTTAATTTTTTTTGGAAATCAAAACAAAATCAAAGCAAATATTTTGGTGAGCGAGGTGCCCGTGGCTCTGGGTGGTTGGATCCTGGATGTGAGTCCAGGAGATGAAGCATTGTGAAATGATTCCAGATTTCAGCCTCGTTAGTGTTGGTAGCAACCAATAGGGAAATATTTCTGAGCAGCAGCTGTATGTGGAGCCTATTCTTTGACTGGTCCTTGTGTTGATTGTCTTGTGTTGTGTTTGTGTTGAATGATGTGGGTAAAAATTTGGAAATAACATTAATTTTGTGTAGTAAGTGCCCTTGCAGGGTACTTCTGCTGTCATGTTAAAGAGGGCTAGAAAGTTTGTACACAATAAGTTTTCAAAATCCGTGTTGATCTGAACACTGGCGACATGAGAGAATGCAGATGCTGGAATCTGGAATAAAAAAGCAACTGCTGAAGAAGCAACTCAGCATGTCGAGAAGCATCAGTGGGAGAATAAGAATAGTTAACCTTCTTCCTTGGAACTCTTCATCAAGAGTGGAGAGGGGAAATGGCCAGTAAAGAGGGACAGGTTAGGAAGGGTTGGTGAGAGGCCGGTCAACTTGGAAGGGGGTGAAGGAAGCAATGTGAATGACATTGGTTGAAGGAGAAACGTCAGCCAGGCCACTAAGGGGGTCATTATTACTGTGGTTGGGTGTGGGAGGAGGGAGAAAGTGATCAGACAGGATTCTTGCAGAGTTATCCTGGCGACCATTGCACCAGAGGTGGAAATCCTGAGTCTGATGACATCTTTTCTCTTCACAGGAGAAAAAGAAAAAGTTTGAAAAAGAAAGTGAGAAGTTCTACTCTGCACTCGACCGCCATCTTAGTCTCTCTTCAAAGAAGAAGGAATCTCAGCTCCAGGAGGTAAATGGTCTTGTAACTTTCTCCACCAAACTGTTTGTTTCCTTTAATCTTGCCTGAGCAAATGATAATGAAGGAAGAGGAAAATATTCACATTGGCGAAAGGAAATATGGAATTGTACAATCTGAGGCCAGTTGGCCTATCGAGTCTGTTGCTCCCAAATAGAGTAATCTGGTCAGTCCCTTTGCACCCCCCCCACCCCCTTTCCTTGATAATGTTACAAATTATGATCCCTTGAGTGCTTTTTAAACTTGCTTTGGAAAGTACTGATAAATCTAGTAGAAGTGAATTCCAAACCAGAAGATTAAGAACTTCCTGACCTACCCCTTGGGGGGGAAAAAAAGAATATAGGGTTGTAGATGATGTGTATGTATGTACCCTGTCAATAACTGAACTTTAAGAACTTTAAGGCACTTTGGACTTAGATAAGGCAAATAAGCACAGTCTTTTCTCCAGGGTAGGAGAGTCTCAAACTGGAGAGATTTAAAAGGGATCTGAGGGGCACCTTCCTCACACAGAGGATGGTGGGTATATGGAATAAGCTGTCAGAAAACGAACTAAAGGCAGGGACCATTGTAACATTTTAATGACTTTTAAACAGGTTGGAAAGGCTTTAAGGGCCATAGTCCAAACATTGACATGGCCATTGGGCTGAAAGGCCTGTTTTCATGCTGTACAGCTCTGACTCTATATGGCATTTTGGAATTTCAGGAGGCTTTTGACATGGTTCTTCATAGGAGGTTTCTTCAGAGTGGCTGGTAATGTACAGACATGGACTAAGAACTGGTTATTGGACAGAAAGCATGGGATGTTTTCTGTAGGCGGACAGATTGAGTAGATGAGGCCTGTACTCTCCAGGGATCAGAAGAATGAGAGGAGGTATCATTGAAGCTTTGTAACCTCTACCAAGGATAGAAGAATGGATGCAGGGTGGATGCTTCCCCAGAAACCAAGAATAACCATCTCAGAATAAAGAGTTGACCATTTAGGTTCTGTGATGCAGAAACCTCTTCTGGCAGCTGTGGTGAGAGGGTCAGTTGTTGAGTTCTTTCAAAATAAAAGTGCTGGGAATTAAATGAGTAAGGGATCTGGTGTTGGAAACTGGTGGTGCGGCAGAGTGGCATGGTGAGGTAGCTGTTAGCACAATAATACTACAGCATTAGTGACCAGGTTCAAACCCAGCACTGACTGGAGTTTGTGCATTCTCCCCGTGTCTGCTTGGGTTTCCTCTGGGTGCCCCGGTGTCCTCCCACCCTTCAAAATGTACCAGGGTTGTAGGTTAGTTTCTGTATTTGGGCACAACAGGTTAGTGGGCTGGAAGGGCCTGTAACTGCATTGTATGTTTAAATTTAAAACAAAATGAAACATTTAGAGGATCAGCCATGACATTAATGAATGGCGGAGAAGACTCAAAGAGACAGGTGGATAATTTCTGTTCCTATTTATCTCTTTGTCCCATAATTCTACACTTCTGTTACTGGTCTTTGAAATATCCATTGATGGGAACAACCTCTACCTTATTATACCTTCCTCTAAACATCTATCATTAATGCTGTTGTTGATTTTCTTTTTCCAGAGCATCCTCCAGGACTCTGCCCCATGACTACTGAATCTGTAGAACTTCAAAAACGTTTTTTTTTGTGTGTGGAGTTAGGAACTGGTTCCAAACACATCCCAGTCTTCTACAGGATGGTGGCTTCTGGCCACATCCATATGCAACAGAGCCTCATGACGCCAGAGAATTGCTAGCATATCCGGGGATTAATCTAGACATGAAAGGATTATTAATTTTTGTTTTCCCCATAATTGCTTTAATTGCTGTGTGTTTTTTTTTAAATGTGCCTTTGTAGAGCTTTCACACTTGCTACCCATGGAAGTGTAATTGACAATTCTTTCCTGCTGAGTTTAGTTGGTCTGACGGTTGTTCTATTATGTTTTAATCCAGGCAGACGTGCAGGTTGATAAAGAAAGACAGAACTTCTACGAGGCATCTTTAGAGTACGTGTACAAAATTCAGGAGGTTCATGAGCGAAAGAAGTTTGAGGTGGTGGAGCCAGTAAGTTGTATCCTTGTTATTAAAGTTGAGATAAAAGGGAACAGTAGTTTTAAACACATTATAGAAGAGTGTTTGACTCTGTCTTCATTTTGCCATTTGATTTCAGTAAGTGCTGTTTATGTTCTTCTCTTCACAGGTATTGGCATTTATACACAGTCTGCTCACTTTCCAACATCTGACCTTTGAACTGACTCAGGACTTCTTGCCCTATAAACAGCAGCTTCAGCTAAGTCTGCAGCATGTGAGTTGGGGGTTATCTTTGGGAATAGACAACTGACCAACTCTCTCAGTAGTCTTGGGATCAATTCCGTTTCATGGAATTTGTGAATTCTGTGAACTGCATCCTTCCCTATAATTCCCAGATCGACCAGGAAATAACAATATTCATGTAAAATCACAAAGCTGGAGGATCTCAGCAGATCAAACAGTGAACTTTATACTGCAAAGATAAAGATACAGAACCAACGTTTCAGGCTTGAGCTCTTCATCAAGATGAAAAATGTAGACAGGCACCTGAACAAAATGGTGGGGGAGGAGCACAGTCCCAAAGGCAGGAGGTTACAGCTGATAAGGGAGGGAGTGTACACCTACAAATGGGGGAGGAGGAGAGATGGCTCTGTGAATGGAGAGGGAAGTGGGTGGAGAGCTGGAGGAAAGAAGACAAAAGAAAATACATGCCCGCACGCCCACACACACCTTTCAAATTTTAATCACTTGTTTCAACAAAACAAAGGTCTTTCTTCGTATTGATTCTGGTTCCTTTGACAGTACTATCTAGTTATAGTCTCTGTCATTGGAAATTTCACTTAATCTGGTATCTAAACTCTACATAATTTCATATTGGCCTTCTGTGCTGTAAGATGAAGACTCCCAAGTATTTGTATCTCTCTCTCCCCCTGGAATAATTCAATTTAATCTCTGTATACTTCATAGCCTCAATGTCTTCTGACCTGAAGTGGAGATAATTCTGCAGCTGAGGACAAACTGGTGTTTTCTAAGTTTAGTACAGCTTCCTTGCTTTGGTTCTGTCTGTTTTTAAATGACTAGGATCCCAGGAGCCTTGTTAATCATTTAGTTAACCTATCCAATCACCTTCATCTATTTCACCCATATGCATATTTGGTTCTTGTTGTGGCTTGCCTTAATCTTCTTGGTGTTGGGAGCCATTGAAGCATTAATTCCTAGTGATTTGATGGAATCTGAGATGCCTTTCACTAAATACATCCTCAGTTTGTTGGAATTACAGACTAGTGGTTTTGACCACGTCCATTGATGACTCCTTCCTTTTCTGATCCCATGCAATTTATTTTCTTTTCCCTCTTTTGCCCCCATGCTCTGCTCTTCCCCAAAACATGCTTTTTCTTAATTTGAGTGTCAGAAGATGGCCAATGCAGGAAGAACAGTGACATGAAACCCGAATGAAGTATCCAAATATAAAAATGTTACCAATATATCTAGAAATATTCTGAGTATGACCTTCACAATAACATTGATTGCACAGAAATCTACAGATGAGCAAATGGAAAAGAATTGGCTCAGTTTAAATGTGGTGCTGGAGAGGGTTTCGGATAATCTCATGGATGACAGGACCAATGAACTGGCCGAGCTCCACGTCCCTCATTACCTTGAGGGTGATTTGTATTCAGACTCAGTGGCTCATGGTGATAAATTTAAATTTAGACATGCACCATGGTAACATGCCCTTCCAGCCTATGAGTCTGTGACGTCCAGTTACATTTAATCAACCTACAACCCCTGTAAGTTTTGAAGGATGGGAGGAAACCCACGCAGAATCAGGGAGAATGTACAAACTCCTTACAGACAGCCGCTGGTGCTGTAATAGTGTTGCGCTCTCCACTGCGCTAACTCTGTCACCCTCTGTTGCTCATTGGAATCTGATCAACTATCTTCTACACAGCTCTTCTGGTCTTCTGTGAAGTTCATCTTTCTTGTTTCTGCAGCGTTAGTTGGAAAATCACGTTCACAAACTGTTTAGATGTCACAGCAACATCCGCATCCTGATCCCAATTTTACTTTCTGCATTCACCACTTTCTGATTTTTTTTTTCCAGAATTTCCAATCCTGTCTGTCTGATCCATTTTTGTTGCTGAAGACCTTGGAACATTAAGCATCCAATCTCTTGAGTCAAGTTTCATTTATCACAATGGCAAGTGGCTGTTTCAACAGCATTAGTTTTCAACCACACCTTACGTCCCTACATACTGAGACTGCTTCAATGATCCAGCTCATACAGAAATATTTTGAATGCTATCCAGATTTAATTTTTTTTAAATGGGAGAAGGATATGCTTTATGTATCTCCTTTCACAATTTTAGGAGATGCCAAAGTGTTTATCAAATGAATTACTTTTCAAAATGTAGGGGGAAAAAATGGCATGAAGATGACACTGTCTCATAAGGAACAATGACAAAATGACAGGATGATCAGTTTTGGATCTGCTGATTGCTGGTAAACCTTCACTAGCATCGCAAGAATAAACTTCTCTGAAATTGTTCCCTGGGATGATTTTCCAACCTCTCATTGACAGTGTATCGTGGGATGTTCATTTACATTTTGTGACGTTGTTGTTGGAGTGGAACTTGAAGCCCAACTGTAATGAGTGGTAGTTGCTGTGAAGTAGGCCGGCTCTTTTATTTTTCACCCATCTACAAAGATACTAAATGCTGGCCCTTTCTAATTGAATTGACTCTAAAGTTCTGTGTAAATTAAATTAGTCGCTTCACGCTTTGAACAGATATTTCATTGAAACTTATCCAATGAATCATATTAATGGTGGGTGTTACAAACAATTACCCTCTGGCTGTAGGATTCTGGGTCTGTGCTGCAGCATCTTGACCAGAAAAGCTGCAAGCATGTCAGACAAAATACCTCATTACCACTTTCTTAGAGAGAATTAGAGATGAATAATAAAAGCCGGTCTTGCTGGCTGTGCATGGATCCCAAAATATGAACTGAAAAGCAGGAAGAAAAAAAATCAAGACAGCAATTCCTGATTATTTCAGGAACCAGGCCTATTCATTAGTATCCTGACGAGCAGCAGTGATTATTAAAGGTGTACATGAGAGGCTGGATTGTGAAATGGCATTATTTTGTTTCCTAGACGAGGAATCATTTCATGGGCACTCGAGAAGAGATGGAGGATCTAATGAAAAGAATGAGGGAAGCCCCACAAACCTGCAAATTACCAGGACAACCTACCATCGAAGGCTACCTCTTCTTTCAAGAGAAACGTAAGGATCAGATTTCTGATATATTGTCAGAGTACATACATGACATCACATACAACCCTGAGATTCTTTTTCCGAGGGCTAGGCAGAATGACCACTTATTGCCAGTGCAAAAAATACTGTACCCAACATTCACATGTAAACAAGTGAAGAAATGTAAAAATACTGATTATGCAATACAGAGAGGAAAAAATCAATAAAGTGCACAAGTCAGAGTCCTTAAATGAGCCCCTGATTGGGTTTGTCGTTGAGGAGGGGTAGCAGCTGTTCCTGAACCTGGTGGTGCGAGACTTGTGGCACCTATATCTCCTGATGGCAGCAGTGAGAACAGAGCATGTGCTGGGTGGTATGGATCCTTGATGATTGCTGCTGCTCTCCGATGGTAGCGTTCCTTGTAGTGTTCTTGAAGGTGGGGAGGGTTTTGCCTTTGATGTCCTAGGCTGTGTCCACTACCTTTTGGATGTCTTTATGCTCAGGGGGATTGATGTCCCCCTACCCTCTGAATCAGTGGATAGAATTATAATGCAGAGCTGATCATCTTTTCCAATAAGTTTTAAGGCATATTTATTGGGCCCAATCTTGCTGGAAGGAGAGGACAGCATTGCTATGATTCCTATAACATCCTGTTAAGTTAATCATTTCATATTCTTTCAACTTCCTTTTTAAAAAAAAATATACATGGTAAATGTTATTGACGAAGAGAGGTTTTTGTCACATACATAATGTATATATAGATTGAAATTTGAAATTCTTGCTGCATCTACTCTCTCTTTCTCTTTGGCTTGGCTTCGCGGACGAAGATTTATGGAGGGGGTAAAAGTCCACGTCAGCTGCAGGCTAGTTTGTGGCTGACAAGTCCGATGCGGGACAGGCAGACACGGTTGCAGTGGTTGCAGGGGAAAATTGGTTGGTTGGGGTTGGGTATTCGGTTTTTCCTCCTTTGCCTTTTGTCAGTGAGGTGGGCTCTGCGGTCTTCTTCAAAGGAGGTTGCTGCCCGCCAAACTGTGAGGCGCCAAGATGTACGGTTTGAGGCGATATCAGCCCACTGGCGGTGGTCAATGTGGCAGGCACCAAGAGATTTCTTTAGGCAGTCCTTGTACCTTTTCTTTGGTGCACCTCTGTCACGGTGGCCAGTGGAGAGCTCGCCATATAACACGATCTTGGGAAGGCGATGGTCCTCCATTCTGGAGACGTGACCCACCCAGCGCAGCTGGATCTTCAGCAGCGTGGACTCGATGCTGTCGACCTCTGCCATCTCGAGTACTTCGACGTTAGGGATGAAAGCGCTCCAATGGATGTTGAGGATGGAGCGGAGACAACGCTGGTGCATAAAAGACGTTAACAATAATATGAGAAAAATAGACAAATATTCACAGATGCATTTGCAAAAAAAAATGTGATGTTACAATAATGCAGACAGATCTTTGGGTGAGCCTGGAGTGATGCCACGGTTAAGCTTTAAGAGCCTGATAGCTGTTTGATGGAAGAAAACTGGTTTTGAACTTCTAGGTGCCAGAGTTTGGGCTTCTGTACCTTCTGCTTGAAGATGTCAGCGAGAAGATAGCATAACCAGGGTGATGGTGATTCTTTGTGATGACTGCCTTCTTAATGTCTTCAGTTTAGTCAAGGAGGTTGGTGTCCAAGATAGACTGGGTTAGGTTTGCCATTTTCCGAGTTCCAAAGCACTCAAGTTTCCAAACCATGACGCAACCAGTCAGTATATTTTCTACCGTATACCTGTGGAAGTTTGATAGAGTAATCGACAACATGCCTAATCTCTTCAGAGTCTGTAAAAAGTAGAGGCATTAGTTGTGCCTTCATGTGTTGGCTCCAGGAGATGTCCTCCAATACATGGACATCCAGGAAAGGAAGCTGCAAGCTCTCTCACATCGCCACCCCACCAATGATTATAAATAGTTTGTCCCTCAAGCTCCCCTTCTTAAAATTGATAATGAGCTCCTCAGTCATGCTCATGTTGAGAGCAACTTTGTTGTTCTGTCACCATACAACCAGATTCTCAATCTCCATCTATATTCTCCCTTTTCCCATTATTCAGTGTGTCAACGGTGGTGTCGTCAATGAATTTATAGATTGTGTTGGAGCTGAACATGGCAAGGCAGAGCAGGGGATTAAGTACACAGCCTTGGTCAGTAAGGTGATGCTGCCAATATGCACAGATTGGGATTTTCTCTTGAGGAAATTGAGGATCACATTACAAAGGAATATTTGATGGTTTTGATGTGAGAAGTGAACCAGCATTTGTACTGCATTTCTGTCGTTTATGAGATGCAAAACCTTTCGTGGCTACAGGAGAGAGATGCAGGTGCAACCCACTAAGTACAGCAGAAGCTGGCAAATGGGTGAGAACCACAAGCTAAAATATCATAGGGGATATGTTCTTTACTGCATCTGTTGGTGACATCTTGTGTCTTAATAACAGAACTACAATTCTTTACTACTCCATTCAAATTTATTCCACATGGGTTTCGACTGTATCTTCACTCGTTCTTCTGTTCTGACACGTTGGACTTGAATCCATTGTTACCCATTGGACATGAGCAGAGAGTCCATGGTTATTCTGGATTCATTTAACTCTTTCAGTGACATGATCATTTGCTGCTTACACCGTAGAACTAAGCAATGTGTGAGGACTCTCTCCCCTCTCCCCCCCCCCCCCCCCACCCCTTCCCCTGCAGTGAAATATTCAGCATTTGTCTTATCCAATAATCAAGGTTCATGGGGAATTTCTCAGATTTTGCCTGCACTATCTGGAGCCCCTTTCACACTGGGATCTTGTCTTCGTAAAGTGAAAGTTCCTTAAATAGCACGCAAGCATCAAATCACGCCAGGGATGGATCACCTAGGTAGGTTGTATCATTTCTGGCATCAAATGGCGCCTGCTGGCTGATTAGCCCAGTGTGAAAAGGTCATGGATTATTCAGGGACAAAGTAGTGACACATTGATGATGTTTTTGCGTGAGTGCAGGAACATGAAAGAAACAAAAAATTAAAATTAAGGTACAAACTTTGCTGACCTATAAAAAACCTTTATAAATTTCTAAAGAACCATGGGAAAGTCGCAGTGGGGGAGAGAGAGCGATGGCGATCTGCCCTCCCAGAATTCCATGCGGCAGAGAAACCCCTCCACGAGTGCTCCATGCATACAGCACTTTCTCTGGGAGGGTGGACCCACTATTGTTCTTTCTCATGGTGTTTATAAATTGTGCAGTTATACTTTCCCATGGTCTTTTATAAATTTATAAAAGTTGATATCAATCAGCACAACACCAGGGGCTGAAGGGCTTGTGCTGTGCTGGAGATAATGCTTAATTATATAATTACGCATGATTAATTTTGTTTAAATACAAGATCATAATGCGTTGATCAGGATTTAGGGCAGGTCCACCATCGCTTGGTGCATCACTCAGATGTCCCCGGGGATGCCTTGTGGTGAGTGTGAAAGGCAAAAATGGCTTCCATAACCGGTTCACTGAACGGACAAATCTACTGGTTCGCCAGTGTGAAAAGGACTTAGGGCAGTGGCAAGCAAGTTCTTTAGCATGGAACAGAAAGGGCAAGGTTTTGAGGGAATGCCAGTTCTACTAATGTGGCTCAGGCCCTCTCCTACCAGAGAAGAATTGATCAAATCACTATGGTGGACCTCATTGGCTAGGACAGGGTTGGTGTGTGGAGATGAAGTGGATTAAGATTCTGCTCAACAAACATACTTTTGGCTTTTTGTAGGGGCTCTCGGATTTTCCTGGGTGAAATATTATTGCAAGTATGTGAAAGATACCAAAATTCTAACCATGATATCCTGTGATTCAAAACCTGTGGTGAAGCAAGTAAGTATCTGTGACTCTCAATTGCAAAGTGTCCTGTTGTTACTGGGGGGTCATGGTTTCATGGGTGTGTGGGTGAGGGTTGCTCTGGGCTGGAGATGTGAGTTGACACCAATTCCTGCTTTGACTGGAGTGAATCAATGCCAATGAGTGTTTTGTGAATGAATGTAGGAAATTCTCATCCCACTCATTTCACTTGCTCCTTACTCAAAAGGCTAATTAGGTCTCCAACCATTTCTTCAGGCGCTTGCCTGCTTTTTTGCTCACGATGAAGGGTTCAGGCCTGAAAGCTTCTTATAAATGCTGCATGACCTGCTGAGTTTCGTCTGCATTTTGTGTATTGTATTACAGTCACAGCGTCAGCAGGGTTTCCTTTTGAACTCTGAAGGGTTCAGGCGACTGTTGGGGTATCCTTCGATCATTCCAGTTTCTGGTATCTGCGGCTTATTTCGTCAAACTGCAGGACTGATCAGCTGTGCTGTGCAGTGGTGTATAAATGGAACCCATTATTTATTTTTAACCACATTACATATTATTGCTTTTATTTGAGTCTTAAAAAATATTTTCCTGATTGCAGCTGAGGGGGTGAGGTAGATGAACAGATGATGGATTCCCTTGGTTGTGTTACTTTGCTGGTCCCTCCAAGCTGCCTGCACTCCCCCTTCCCTCTCCTTTCTCCTCATGTTGTAGTATCCACCTACTGTTGATGTGTTAATGTTCTACCTCATTCCTTTTGCTTCATTGCAAACTGTCCTTTCTGATGAGGAAGTAAAACACGACCGTCCACAGGCACCATGGGTTGAATTAAAAGCACAACGCTGGAGAAACTCAGCAGGGCAAACTGTGTTCTTTATACAGAAAAGATAAAGATACATAATCAATGTCCCTCTGACTGAGAACATGGGTGGAGAAATGACGAATGATGTTCATTTAGTGAAGAGGGATAAAGATGGAAGCTAGCAGTTGTTCCAAGTCTGTAGGTTGCTGTATGAGGACAGGACACAAGGGTGTTGCTCAAAATTAGCAGTAGAATCGTTGAATTGTCACAATGTGGTAAGGCCCTTTGGCCCATTGAGTGTATGCCAGCTCTTCCTACTGCAATCCTATTCCACCTGCTCTTTCCCCAGAGCTCTGGGTGGCACGGTGCTGCAACAACCAGAGCCTGCTCCTGTGACTCAGGCTAATCCCTCGTCTTGGGAGCTCTCAGTGTGGAACTTGGCATGTTCTCTATATATCTGTGTGGGCTTCCTCCAGGTCCTCTGCTTTCTTCTCATATCCCAAGGAAATGTGGGTTGGTTGATTAATTGGCCACTCTTAACCACCTGTAGTGTGTAGGTTGGTGATAAAGTTGAGGAGTTGAAAATGTGGGGAGAGTAAAAAAAAATAAGGAATAATATAGCGTTAGTGTAGTAATGGGAGTGTGATGGTCAGAGTAGACAATTGGCCAAGAACCTGGCTCCACACTTTATCTCTCTGACCTTTAACTCATGATGGAGTATGTTTCCACCACGCTTGCGGCAGTGAATTCAAGGCCATTTCTACTCTGAATCTTTGCATTCCACTCCTGCCTGTTTATGTCCTCTAATAATTTTTGTGTCCTTCTATGCATTCTCCCCTCCCTTTCACCTATCCAGTTTGCAGTCCGATCTCTGCCTTCTTCCAATGCACCAAATTCTGCTCTGCTCCCCACGGTCACTTCTGAGCGTCTCCTTAAACCTGGTGCTTTGACCAAGTTCCTGGCCTGGCATCGGGACTCTTTGTGTTCAGTCTGTAAATGGACTGCAGTGTTTTACCACTGTTAACGTACATAGACGGAGGCTCATACTCTTGCTGCGGTTCTGTCTGTGGACATGGGTTACAAGTTGGGGATGGGAGCTCTTGAGGAGATGCTTCAAAAGCTGCTACATGAACTTGGAGCAGGAACAGCCCACTTGACACCTCTTGAGCTTGCTTCACCATTTAATATCCCTTAATGGTGATCTGCCTATAACCTCATTCCATTGTAGCCACAATAACCATCACCTCCTTGTTTAAAAAGACCCTTTCTGTCTCTGCCTTAAAGCTGTTCGGAGATCTTGCTCCAGTCTCTACTTAAGGGAGATGATCCCAACGAATTGTGACCCTCTGAGGGATAACGTCACCTCATCCTCCTGAAGCAGTGACTCCTGGTTTTCAGGCTCTCTTGCAAGAGGAAACGTTTCCACCATATCAACCTTGTCAATATATCTTGGAGCCTTGTCTGTTCCAGTCAAGTCCTTTCTTACCTTTTTAAACTCCAGTGGATGCACACCTGGATGGTCCAACCTTTCTCATCAGATGAAAGGGCCATTCCAAATATTAGTTGAATAGTGTTGTGTGGTTAACATGGCAGTTAATGCAACACTGTTACAGAGATCAGGGTTTAAACCTAGCGCTGTCTGTAAGGAGTGTGTACGTTCTCCCTGTGTCTGCGAGGGTTTCCTTCATGTTACCCGGTTTCCTTCCCCCCACAAAAAAAATGTATTGGGTTGTAGGTCAATTAGTGTAATTGGGTAGCATGGGCTTGACAGCTGAAAGGACCTGTTACTGTATTGTATGTCTAAATTTAATTTAATAAAAAAATTAAAATCAATCTGCTTTGCCCGTTTCTCTCCAGGAATTTAAACTGAAGTCCTGCATTCGGAGGAAAACTGAATCCATCGACAAACGATTCTGCTTTGATATCGAGTTGCTGGAAAAGTGAGCATGAGTTCTTTAACACTAGTGATGCCTGCTGCCCGTGCAATTTAACTCCGTTTCATGTGCTGTTTAATTAAACCTCTAATGACTCGAAAACATTAATCAATCTGTCTGTGTTGTGGAGAGTTTCGGAGGGATGGCCATACACGAGACCAAAGGTGCTGGAGTGTTAAAGGGACACCACCTTCTGACGTGCCTCCTGTTCTCTGAGACTTGATTCCTTCCTGCCCCGTGTTCACCTTCAGTCTGGGGCTGTTTCTCTGCATGAGAAGGGAACCTTCTATTTGTCTTCTAATGGACTCATCTGGCCTGAGACCCCAACTCTGAACTGTAACTGATGAGAATTGGGCAATTAGTTTTCCCCCTTCACTGTGTGATTGTTTTTGATACGGCTGAAATCCCAATCAAACAGCTTGGCATTCTTTGTTCAGGCAGCATCAGGTGTTTCAACCAAGGCTTCATGGTCATGGGCTGATTTTTCCTCTGGAGTCCATAGGGAGTTCTGCACACTGTCACAAGTGCTGTCTTTCAGATGAGGTGTTAAGGTGAGACCCAGGATCCAGAGATCTATTTGCAGACAGGCTCTCCCAAGGACACTGAATCAGTTTTCCTGTTTAAAATCAACTCACCATTTTTCTCCGATTGGGAACTTGCTTTGCATGAATTGGCAGTCTCCTTATCTCCTCCATTTCACAGTCACAGCACTTTAAGTGTTTAAATGGGGCAAAGCAGACGCTTGAGGTTCTGAAATAGGCTGCATAAATGGTTTCTTTCTCCTTCCACTGTAAATTCTAAACAAGTCTCCCTTTCACAGACAAGGCCCTGTAACATTGCAAGCATTATCAGAAGCCAACAGGAGGTTATGGATTGAAGCAATGGATGGCAAAGAACCTGTGAGTACTTTATTGTACTATGTTTGTTTTTACATTAATTTGGTCTGCATGCTCAAGTCATCATGGAATGTAGTATATTCCAGCCACAAACAGACCTACAAAAATGGAGCTGACACCTTCTGTTGCAATCACAATCCGTGCTTTTTCAGAATTAATGTGGAGCCAATTAACTGAAGTTTGACCTTTTGTGTGAGGTCATGGGAGTTGGGAACTCTGTCAGCATTTGATGATTGACACTTTTCCTGAGCGTGATGTACAAAGAGGCCAATATGCATGCCATACTGATGATCTGTGAGTAAGGTAATTTGGCAATTCAATAATGTCATGCTCAACTTCCAATGTAGTGATTGTACAGCCTTCCCAAATGGTCTCGGATTGCCTTTGTGGAATGTAACTTCTTCTGTAATCCATGGAGGTTCACCATCTCCATTGTGCCACTCTGACTGGAAGACCATAGGAAAAGAAGTGGTCTGAGGGGTAAGTGAGGTATATGTAGGCATGGTTCAAGTGAAAGGTCAGTCTTTTTCCCAGGATAGATGATTCGAGGGCATAGGTTCAAAGTGAGAAGGGAGAGATTTAAGAGAGACCTGAGGGGCAACTTTTTCACTTGCAGGGTGTTCTGTATCTAGAACATATTATAGAAGTAATATAAACTTCAACATTCAAAAGACATTTGAACAGCTAGATGGATAGGAAGGGTTTGGAGGGATATGGGCCAAATGCAGGTGAATAGCACTCGCCCAGAATGCAACACTAATCAGCATGGATGAATTGGCTGAAGGGCCTGTTCCCTGCTGTATGGCTCTATAACTCAGAGAGATGATCTACAGCAGTGGTTCTCAACCTTTTTCTTTCCACTCACACACCTCTTTAAGTATTCCCTATGCCATAGGTGCTCTGAGATTAGTAAGGGTGATATGTGAGTGGAAGGAAAAAGTTTGAAACCACTGTTTTAATCGTCCTTAATTGACTCGTTATGTGCAGGGTTTCATAAATCCAAAGGAAATGGGCCAATGACAACTTTTCTCAAGCAAAATATTTCAGTAACAATTGGGTCTAGAGCAGTGATTCTTAACCTTCCCTTCCCACTCACATCCCACCTTAAGCAATCCCTTACTAACCACAGAGCACCGATGGCATTGGGATTACTTAAAGTGGGATGTGAGTGGGAAGAAAAAGGCTGAGAACCACTGATCTACAGCAGTTATGTGTGTCCAGCAAATAGCATGTATCTCAATAGCAGAACTTTTTATAACTGTGAAAAGATCTGATGAAACTCCAAATGCTTTTGTCACCCAGAGAAGATTCAACTCTTGTTATTCCCAACAACTCAGTTGGTGGCAGGTGACAAAATAACTTTCTCAACATGTTGGTTATTTTGAGGCTTAACTTGATGGAATCTTACTACTGGAGTGGCATCCTCCTCAAGGGAAACATTCTAGGGGTGGAGATTGCAGTCAGAATGCATTGGTTAGAGCAAGATCCTTCAGCATCCTGTTCAATGTAATGCTCTGTTAAAGTCCATCAAATATAACTTTGGACACAATGTGAAATCAGTGAAACTTGATCCTGTGGTTCTCCCTCTCTCTGAGAAAGATTAAAGTGAACCTAATTGTCCATTAGAAACAGGAATTAGAATGAGGAGAATCCTATTCAGCTCTTTCTGCTTTCAATGCCATTTACCATGTTCAATACTCCTGATGCCTTTTGTATCAAGAAACCTATCTCCTTCTTAAATGTATTCATTGACTTGGAACCAATGATACTTGTTCCTGATGCTGTAGTAAGTTTCTATGGCTTCAGGGAAAGCATCTGAGTGTAGGTCATCCTGCTGAACCATGTATGGGCAAACCACCACATTCACTTTATCTGCTCCAACTTATAGAAGACAAAAGGTTGACAGAAAGAGTTAAATCTGAACAAATGTGAGGTGTTGTACTTGTAAGGGGAAAGCATACAGTTAATGAGAAGACTCTAAAAAGCATTGATGTGTGGAGGGATATGAGGGATCAGGCCTACAGCGGCCATGCAGATAGATAAGGTGGTAAAGACCGTGAATGGCATGCTTGGTTGGTTGAAATACTTGCTGCAGCTATAGAAAACTTTGGCCAGGCCACACTTGGAGAGATGTGTGCATTTCTGATTGCCCCATTGCAGGAAAGATGTGAAGATTTTGGAAAGGGTACAGAAGATATTTTCTAGAATGCTGTCTGGATTCAAAGGAATGAGTTATGGGGAAAAGGTGGACAATCTTTTTTCTCACCAGAGGACTGAAGACTTAATAGGTTCATAATATTTTGAATGGATGGACAGTCAGAATCTTTTTCTTAGGGTAAAATGCCATGTAATTAGGTTGTGGGGTGGGTTGGAAGAGTTTCAAGGAAATATGTGGGCAGTTATTTTTAACATAGGGTAGGTGCCTAAAATGGATTCCCATAAATTGTGCTGGAAGCAGACATAGCAGTGTTTCAGAGGCTTCTGGATAGATGCCGGAATATGTCTGGAAATATGTCAAAATTCACATTTAGGGTCAGAATACATATTTTACCTCACAATTCCGCTTGACCAGACCTTGATGAGGGGCTCAAGCCCAAATCGTTGGTTCTGAATCTTTATCTTTGCTCTATAAAGGACATTGTTTGACCTGCTGACTTTTTCCAGCGTCGTGTTTTTATCAACCATCGTGTCTGCAGACTTTCGTGTTTTACTTCTCTTTACATACAAGCCTGAGACTCTTCTGTGGGCCAGGCAGAATTTTTCTTTATGGGTAATGCAAAAAAACTGTACTCCAGAAAAGATGTGGACACAAAAGAGAGATGTAAACAAGAAAGAAATGCAAACAACTGAGCAATACAGAAAATAAATATTCAATGATAAATAATGAGCAAAGAGTCCTTAAATGAGCCCCTGATTGAGTTTGTGGTTGAGGAGTCTGATGGTGGAGGGGGAGCAGCTGTTCCTAAACCTGGTGTGGTGAGTCTTGTGGCACCGAGACCTCTTTCCTGATGGTAGCAGCGAGAACAGAGCGTGTGCTGGGTGGGGAGGGTCCTTGATGTTTGTTGCTGATTGACTGAGTGATTGATGATCACGTACAAGCAACAGAGTTTCAGTTTAATTTGGGCATCATGTTTGGTGTGGACATATTGGACGTAAAGGCCTGTTTCTGTGCTGTGTGTCGTGTGTCGTAAACTTTCGGAATGGACAAATAATTGGTAGATGTAGTTCAGCACAGAAAAAATGCAAAGTGGAAAAGATAGCCAAGTCCCTGTGTTTGAAGTTAAACAGGAAAGTCTGCAGATGCTGGAGTCAAG
This sequence comes from Narcine bancroftii, assembly GCF_036971445.1. Classification (NCBI taxonomy): domain Eukaryota; kingdom Metazoa; phylum Chordata; class Chondrichthyes; order Torpediniformes; family Narcinidae; genus Narcine; species Narcine bancroftii. The sequence goes on from NC_091476.1 coordinate 4,220,015, forward strand.
TGCAATACACAAGAAACTCAGTAGGTCACACAGCATCCAGAGGAATTGTCCTCTTACTGTTGGCCTCTGCTCCTCCCTCTTGCCTTCCTCTGCCCTGCCCTCCCTCCTCACCCCACCTTTTATTCAGGCATCAGCCTGGTTTTCCTGATTTCTGATGAAGGGTTGAGTCTGGAATGTTGGTTCCCCTTTACTCCCAATCAATGCTGTGTGACCTGCTGAGTTTCTCCAGCACTTTTGTGCATTTCCCTTAATTTGAAGACCTTGGGTAAAACAACAAAGCAATCTCTGAGTGGAAAAGTACTCATCACTAAAAGTTGCAAGTGGATTCCCCTCCTGGTGAATAAAAGTGAAAAGTCACTTTTTAAAAAAAAAAACAAAATACCAATTTATTTCTGGGGGCATAGAATTGAAAAGAAAGACTAAAAGTACCTCACCCATTTCTTACAGATATAAAAGGATATTGTGGCTCCCACAAAGGTGCAGAGGTGATTGCAAAAATGTTGCCAAAAGTACGATAGAATGCATTTCAGGAAAGCTTGTTCTCTTGGCCACAGAAGACTGATAGAGATCTTCACAAATGTGAAATGTTTGGATGGGAAGAAATGTTTCCCGGTCACTATAGGCTATTGTTATAATTTGATCACCAAGTCGCCGAATGGAATTTAGAGGATCAAAGACCTTGTCAAAGGTGATGACAAGGCAGAATTCACTGTAACAGATGGCATAGAAAAGTAGAAGGGAGGTCGGCCAGCATATGAACGAGAAAGGATTGATTCAGACGTGAAAAGACGTGGAGGAGATTTGTATGGAATGTGGAATAGTTAAGCAAAATTGCCTGGTTTTCTGCTACTGTAACTCCCAATACTGATTGAGTGAAAGAATTTGCTGATATCTTTCTGTTAATTCTTTTTTGTTGTTGAACCCTGAAAATTGAATGATGAGGTTGAAAGGAGATGAGACAAACCAAGTAGTTGGAGTGATAGATTACTGGGAAGATTTACATTGGGGAGGTGTAGCCAGATAGAAATGTTGTTCAGTGACTCGTGAGTTAAAATTGGAATTTTGAAGACCGCGTAGTTCAATATTAACGGGAGAGGTATTGAGTTACACTTGGGAAGGGTTAGACGCATTCACTATGGCATAGCTAGAGAGTGTGATAAAGGCAAGAGAGTGAGTTGTAGTCATCGTGTCCCCTCACTGCCCTAAATTAAAATCCCAATCCAAATCCCAAGCTTGTGTAGTGCCCTGCTGAACCCTTGTATCTGTGTGAGCCAAACCCACTTAATAAAAATGCCTGTTCAAAAATCCAATATTAACACTCCATTAAATATCCTAAAGTAGGTCTCGTAACACCATCCTGGAAAGCCTCTTGGATGCTCTGGAAACATGTATCACATCTGGATTTATTTCCAATAAATATCCAGAGAAAGCAGGCGAGTGTATTGGTTACAGCAGAATGATTTATTTCAAGAATGTGTGTCAAATGTGGAATGTTGGCGACTGGAACTTTGTACATTTCATTCTTCTCTCAAAGTAAGATTATTGTGTAGTTACACTGGGCTACACAGAAGGAGCCCTCTGCAGATGGTGAGCCCAAGAAATTCTTTGGCTCCTGGATAGTGATGCTTATGGAAGAACTGTAAAAGCTTTGCTAAAAGTTTTCACACACCCTTTCAGGGACTTTTTTTACAAGACTAGAAAACTATTCTGTTCTGCCTACAGCCCATTTAAGGCAAGAATTTATCTAAAATTCTTTCCTTTCTCCAAATTTAACTATGGAACAACTTCAGATTGCTGACCTAATCCTCCTATATATTGATAGTGGTAGTCGTTGCAACAATGCCATTCTGATTCTGGACATTCTAGGGGAGTGTCGTTCTGTTGTAGATGCAAGCTTTTGAATGGGGGCCCTGAGAGGGATGCTATGTGGAAAGACCCTGAGCCACTATTTGAAGATAAATGGGGACAGTTGTCTCATGGCCAACATTTATCTATCCCCCTCCCACCCTCATTTCATCTGGAACTGCCAATGTCAGGGTTGCTGTGATAATCACTTCATGATCAGTTATGCATCGAACTATGTTATAATACTTTACAAACTTATCAGTTTGAGCACTTAATTGATTGCTCTAAACAACGTTATTATGAGTTGGAGGAAAGAGCTCATAAGGTATTTGCTTGGCAATTGAAAGCTGAACAGACATCTCGGACTATTAATGCTGTTAAGAAGAATTCAAAAGTTACTCAGGAAATTAATGACCAATTTTATTCATTTTATTTGAAATTATATACTTTTTTTTAGCCACTCAGGTATCCTTTATTGCCACGAACTGTATACACACGTCTTTACAAGTTCATGCATTCTTGGTCGCCCTGGTGTGCTTCCCTTTGACCACAAGGGGTTTCTGGCTCTTCAGGATAGCGCTGGCATGATGGAGTGCAGGCATGCGGAGATTCTTCCGATAGTTGTTCTTACTGATGATGTGACGCAGACTGTTCAGGGTAGCACGACCATTCTTATTGATGGTGATCCTTTCATAGCACGTCGCTGGTTTCCTTTGACCTGCTCACTTTTTGAGGACTATAACCACTCTTTTGCCATAAGCTGCTGGCTCTACACCCACAGTTTTACGGTGAATGAGGCCATTGTAATGGAAGGAATTTCTGGCCTTCAAGTTTTATGGCTCCATACTGTATGTTTGCTTGTTCCGTTTGATGAGGAAGCTGGAGCAGTTGAGGATGATCATCCATTGTAGGTGGGATGACATTCCGAGGCCTATTTTGCCGGCACACAAACAGAAACCGAAATTATATACTTCTGAGGGGAAACAGGATAACGGTTCTATTGACTCTTACTTATCTAAATTAAGTTACCGGAATTAGATGGAAATGATGTTCAGGAATTGGAATCTCCATTTACGGATTTTGAAATTAAGGAAGCTATTCAGGAAATGCCTAATGGAAAATCCCCAGGGGATGATGGATTCCCTTTGGAATTTTATAAACTTTTTTATGATGATTTCTCTAATGTATTTGGAGAAGAGTTGAATCAAGTTACTGAAGATCAGAAGTTACCAGAATCATGTTCAAGTGCTTTAATAACTGTCATTCCAAAAAAAAGATAGAAATTGATTAAAAGTGTCTTCATATAGACCTATTTCTTTATTAATTGTAGATTATAAAATTATAGTGAAAGTATTAGCTAATAGACTTGCTAAATATTTACCCAAATTGGTACATATTGATCAAACAGGTTTTATTAAGAATAGAAATGCATCAGACCATATATTTTGATTAATTACTTTGGTCAACGCATATCGAAAGCATCCTAACCATCCTATGGTGGTTGCATTAGATGCAGATAAAAGCTTTTGATAGGGTTGAGTGGGATTTTTTATTTAAAGTGTTAGAGAAATTTAAATTCGGTCCTTTTTTTATTGGTTGGGTTAAGGCTTTATATAAGAACCCGATTGCTAGGGTGGTGACAGATGGTGAGATTTCTTCATCATTTAAATTGACTCGTTCAACTCGACAGGTCTGCCCAGTGTCACCAGCCTTATTTGCGTTGGTTATTGAACCGTTAGCTCAGGCTATTAGACAAAATGAAGAAATTAGAGGGATGAGGGTTAACAATGAAGAATATAAAATTAATTTATTTGCAGATGACGTGTTGGTATACTTGACAGAACTGGAACAGTCGTTGAAACAATTGCAAGAGTGTTTGTTGAAATATGGGAATTATCGGGATATAAAGTTAATTGGGTGTAGTGCGCGTTAAAAGAACCAAAGACTTGTTGATCCAAACCAAGGCTTTTATTAACTAAAAGACCGGAGCATATCACAAGTAGGTCGACCAGTGCAGAATGACTTGGTCTGGCTTGGAGCAATCCTTTAAGACCTGCCAATAGGTGTGGCTACACTCTCAGCCAATCACAGTCATCCTACACTACCATCTGTACATGTGTACATATAGACATTGGTGATAGAATTTGTACTATCACATTGGGATAAAAGTGAAATTTTACCAGTTGGAGTGGGAGGTTATTCTGAATTTAAAACTATTACAAAATTAAGGTGGACAAGTGAAATTAAATATTTAGGTGTGTTTATGGATACTAATTATCAATCATTATATCAATTAAATTATGTACCTATATTAAGACGGATTAAAGCAGATTTAATTAAGTGGAAAGATCTTCCATTAACTTTGATTTGTCGGGTTAATTGTATTATAATGAATATTTTTCCTCGAATTCAATATTTATTTCAGTCAATTCCTGTTTACTTTCTAAGGGCTTTTTTCAAGATTTGATTAAAGCGGTGCAAGAGTTTTTATGGAAAGGTAAATTAGCTCTAGTGGCGTTACATAGACTTACATGGAAGTATGCATTGGACGGATTATAATGACCACATTTTCAAAACTATTATGAAGTGGCCCAGTTGAAGTTTGTTAGTAGATTGATGGATTTAGATCAGCCTCCGAGCTGGGCTAAAGTGGAGATGACATGTATTTCTAGGGTTGAGATGCATGAATTTATATTTCGTTGGAATTTGATTTTGTTACAGCAATATGATGTGTTGATATTGAAACATTTGTTAAAGATTTGGATTAAAAAAGTAGGGTGTTAAGGTCGAAAGATAAATTATCAATTTTAGCTCCATTGTATAATAATCAGCTTATTCCTTTTTTCAATGTTTAATAATCATTTAAAGATTTGGGATTCTGAAGGTATAAAGACAATACAAAATTGTTTTGTAGAGGGGCAATTTCTTTCTTTTAATCAATTGAGAGAAATATTTCATATACCTGTAAATTCTTTGTTTGCATATTATCAACTTAGAGTTTTGATAAAAGATAATTATGGTAGAGAGATGATTTTACGTATTTTGTCGAGATTTGAATCTTTGATTTCCTCTATACCAAAAAAGGGTTATGTTTCAGTTATGTATAATTTGTTACAAGATAGTATGGATAAGTCAGATTGGGAGAAATCTAAACTTAAATGGGAGAGTGATTTAGTATTTTTTTCCTGAAGATGATTGGGTGAATATGTGTCAGGACAATGTAATTAAATTGACTAATGTAAGATATGGAATGGTTAATTAAAATTTTTTACATCAATTATATTTGACCCCAGAAAAGCTTAAAAAAAATATGGGTTTAGTAATTTGGATTCTTGTTTTAGATGTGATTGAAACTTTTCTACATGCCGTTTGGACTTGCGTTAAAGTTCAATCATTTTGGCAAGGAATCAAAGTTGTTTTGGAAAATTTATATAATTTTATATTAACATTAGATCCAACGATTTTTTTGTTGGGAAATTTGTATTCATTAAGGGGAATGGCATTGGACAAAATTCAAATTGCTTTTGTACATTTGGTTTTATCAGTAGCGCATAAATGTGTTGCTAGTACTTGGAAAGATGATACTGAGATTAATATATCACGTTGGCACAATGAATTGAAAGTATGTATTGTCATGGAAAAAATTACTTATAATTTACATGATAATTATTCTTTTGTTAGTAAGTGGTCTCTGTATTTGAAATATATGCATTTAGATATACTTTGAAATGTTATTAATATTCATAATATTTTCTTTTTATGTATATAATCTATTTTTTTCTTTGCTCCCCTTAAGGGAGTTGGCTGTAAGGGTGGGAGGGGTGTTATTGTAAAATCTTTTCTTGATTATTTCTATACTGAATGTTATTTTTTTTATTCACTATTTTTAAAATAAAGTTTGGAAAAAAAAGTAATGCATCGAACATTGCAACACAGAACAGGCCCTTTGGTTCATAATGCTGTGCTGGCCCATATAAATGTACTCCATAACCTTTTCCTATACCGCAACCAGAACCTTCTATTTTTCTTACACCCATGTGTCTATCTAAGAGTCTTTTAAATGCCCCAATTGTAGCAGCAACTGCCATCATTGCATTCCAGGCTTCCATCACTCTCTGTGGGGGAGGGGGAGAAAACTAACTTTGATGTCCCCCCTAAACTTTCCTCTTTTCACTTTAAACAAATGTTCTCTGATATTTGCTGTTGTTTCTCTGGAGAAAAAGGTACTGGCCATCATCCACCACCCCCCCGCCCCCACCCCCCAACCCTGTCTATCTATACTTCTCATAATCTTGTATAATAATATAAGTTATAATATAGGCCACTCAGCCCATCATGTCTGTCCTGCTATTAAATCATGAGCTGATCCATTTCCCCACTCAGCCCCACTGCCCAGAATTCTCCTCATAACCTTTGATGCCCTGGCTAATCACGAACCTGTCAATCTCTTCCTTAAATACACCCAATGACTTGGCCTCCACAAGTGCCTGTGATGACACATTCCACAGATTTACCACCTTCTGGCTGAAGCAATTCTTCTGCATCTCAGTTCTAAGCAGACACCCTTCAATCCTGAAGTTATGGTCTCTTGTTCTAGACTCTCCCACCGTGGGAAACAACCTTTCTACATCTGCTTTGTTCATGCCTTTCATCATTCATAATGTCTCAATGAGATCACCCCTCATTCTCCTAAATTCTGACTAGAGGCCATTCCTGGAGTCATCCTTGTGAACCTCCTCTGAACCTTCTCCCACACATCCTTTCTTAAATGAGGAGCCCCAAACTGCTCACAATTCTCCAAGTGAGGTCTCACCTTAAAGCCTCAACATCACATCCCTGCTCCTGTATTCTATTCCCTCTTGAAATGAATGGCAGCATCACATTTGCCTTCTTCACCACAGTCTCAACTTGCAAGTTTACCTTCAGGCTGTTCTGCACGAGGACTCCCAGGCTCCTTTGCTTCTGGATATTTTCAATTTTCTTCCCATTTAGAAAATAGTCTGCCCATTTACTTATTTTACCAAAGTGAAAAGTACAATTTCTGACATTGTATTTCATTTGCCACTTTACTGCCCATTCTCCTAATCTGTCTAGGACCATCTGCAGCCTCGCTGTTTCCTCCACTCTATCTGCTCCTCCACCTACCTTAGTATCATCTGCAAGTTTGGCCACATAGCCATTTATTCCATAATCCAAATCAGTGGTTCTCAACCTTTTTCCACTCACATACTTCTTTAAATAATCCCGATACCATAGGTTCTCTGTGATTAGTAAGGGATTGCTTAAGGTGGGATGTGGATGGAAAGAAAAAGTTTGAAAACCACTGTTTTAATTGTCCCTAATTGACTCGTTAACTGCACAGTTTCATAACTCCAAAGGAAATGGGCCAATGACAATTTTTCTCAACCAAAGTATTTCAGTAACAATTGGGTCTAGAGCAGTGATTCTCAACCTTCCCTTCCCATCTACATCCCACCTTAAGCAAATCCTTACAAATCACAGAGCACTGATGGCATAGGGATTACTTAAAGTGGGATGTGAGTGGAAAGAAAAAGGTTGAGAACCACTGATCTAAATAATTAATACACAATATGAAAAGAGGTAGCCCAATATCCACCCCTGTGGAACACCACTAGCAACTGGCAGCCAACCAGAATATGATCCCTGTATTGTGACTTTCCATTTCCTGCCGATCAGCCTATGCTCTATCCATGCTAGTACATTTCCTGTTGTACCATGTGCCCTAATCTTGTTAAATAGCTTCATGTGTGGCATCTTGTCAAAAGCTGTTTGAAAACACAAATACAGAACATCCACTGCATCTCCCTTATCCAGCCTGTTTGTCACTTCTTCAGAGAATTCCAATAGGTTTGTTAAGCAAGGTTTTCCCTCTAGGCTGTCTTTCCTATCTTGACATGTGCCTCCATTAAATTAATTTTTAGAAATTACTTAAATTTTTTTAAAATGAGACATACAGCATTGTAACAGACAGATTTGGCCCTACGAGTTCTTGCCACCTATATTTCATCCCTTTAACCTACACCCTGGCATGTTTTTGAAGGGTGGGAGGAAACCAGAGCCCCTGGACAAAACCCACACAGATACAGGGAGAATATGTAAACTCCTTAGAGACAGCGCGGGATTTGAATCCCAGTCCGGCCCAAACGCTGGCGCTGTAAAGGTGTTGCGCTAACTGCTGCATCAACCGTGATGTCCTTGACATATTTGTGATGAAGGAGGTTGGAATATGAAATAAAAGCATGTCAAAGCTGTGAAATGCAGGTCAGAGGTGAAGAAAATATCTAGCAAGTATGCTAAGTGGAGAGAGAAAGTTTGAATAAATCTGCAGATGAATGCATCCGTTCTTTTTTTTTTTTTAAATTTTTTATTTTTCACACCATAAATCACAATAGCCATGATATACACTTTTTCTTTTCCACACATTTACAGTGACTTTTTCTCCCTCCCCCCTCCCTCCTCCCAAGCCACCCCCCCACCCCCCCCCCCCCCTCTCATCCATTTTAGGTATACAATCTAGGTTGCATTAATTCAGTTAGACAATGTTGTCATTCAACAAAAATACACCAGAAATTCTACTGAGTCCATTCTTTTCTTTTCTTCTCCTTCCATCAACTTAGGTAATGTTTGTCCCCGGTAGGTTTTCGCTATTGTATTTAATGTAAGGCTCCCATACTTGTTCGAATATTTCAATATTATTTCTTAAACTATATGTTATTTTTTCTAATGGAATACATTTATTCATTTCTATATACCATTGTTGTATTTTCAAGAATGCATCCGTTCTGATGCAAATAACTGTCATCTAGTTTTTAACTCTGTAGCAAGCCTAGGTTTAAGGTTGTTCATTTGTGTAACTAATCTGACCATGCTGACATTTGAGAGTTCAGGCACAGATCTAGTGGTAGAGGTTTGTCCTTGGATGTGATCGTAAAATCATTGAGGACCCCTATCACCCCACACGCACCATCTTTCAGCTACTCACATGGGGAAGGAGATTCAGGAATATCAGAGCCAGAACCACCAGGTTGAGAAACCACTTCTTCCCATGGAGAGTGAGACAACTGCATGACTGAATGAACAACTCATATACGTGTATACATATACACACACACACACGTACCTCTTACAATAGTCTGACTTACAATTTTTTGAAGTTACGATGATTCGAATCCATACTTTCAATTTCGAATTCCGATCTGTTCCCATGCTTGCGATATGCAGTGTACTACTCTCTCATGATGCTGGATGATGGTAGCTTCGTGTGAGAGTATTGTACAGTGTACTCTCTCACAATGCTGACTCAACCATGCTCGTAGTCTCTGTAGCGATCACGAGAATGAGTGGACTGTAAACAACCTATCACGTTTGCTAAATGCCCATGTGTGTCTCCTCATCATCCAGCAATTAATTTTCATTCAATGTTTCAAATATTCTTCATGCCCAGTGTGTTGTCAGCTGTGTACATTAATGGCTTTTTCAGTGAGGAATAAAGGTATTCCAAAATTTAATTATAAAAATTGATAGATGCTGTATTCTTTTTCAACTTATGATTTTTTTGGATTACAATGTGGAATTAGGGTGTGGAATGTAACCCCATCAAAAGTTGAAGAACACCTGTACTGTTTTTTGGTATGTGTGTTAAGTCTGTGTGTGTGCTTTTGCACCGAGGACCAGAGAATGGTGTTCTGTTGGGTTGTACTTGTACAATCAGAAGATAATAAATTTGAACTTGAGTGTGTGTGTGGGTTTGACATTTTGACCATGCTGACATGGTCAATGTATTAAGCAGCAATACATTCTGTGTTCAACATTCAGATCCACTGACATTGGTAGAACTGTTCATAAGTGCTTAATGCAATCCTTGATGTTTTCATTTTTATCTTTTGAGAAGAGAGAGAAAGTTGATGAATGGAAATATATTGAACTAAGAATTTCATTATTGCCCAGACTTAACTAATTTCTTTGCTTTGAATTTCAGATCTATATCACTCCAAATGCAAAACCAGAGGAAAGTAGGTGTTTGATCTTGTTTACTTTCAGCATTTTGAAATGACCTTTTAAGCCTGAATGAAGAGGATATTAATGAATCTTCACTTGATTCACATTTTTCTTTCAGTGCAATTGAGTGAGCTTGGCTTGAAGTTTGTGAGGAGATGCATTAATGCTGTTGAATCCAAAGGTAGGAGGTTTTCTTCCCATTATCAATTAAATCTATTATTTTGCTTCCAGTTTAGTGTTGTATCAGTGGAAACCAAGGGCCACATTTGCACAATGTCCCAGGTACAGTATACAGCCACAAATGTAAGCTGCACCCAAATCTTGGCCTGTACTTAACTCTGTTTCTGCAGTCCACCCTCAACCACCCAAGTACTACTCTTTCATGCACTGTGGGTGAGGTGAATGCTGGCAATGGATTGCACCTCAATGGTCATGATTGTAGCAGACCAACCAGTAGGATGGTCTTGTTTATTCTCCATATTTGGTAGATGCACAATAGAACATATCTTGTCCAGGTGCATCCTAGCTTTTGCAGGAACTGCTCTCCCCAAGACTACAAAAAATTGCAGGGAGTTGTGAATGTAGCTCAGGCCATTTCACTGGGTAGACAACTGAATGAACCTCTCATTAGTAAAATTATAGTTGCCCTTGCACTGTTAACAGAACATTTTTACTGTAATATATTCTGCACTAACTATAGATAGTTAAAGATAGTTAACTTCAGGATGGGTTGACTTGCCTGGATAGTATGAAAAACAAAGTTTTTCACTGTATCTTGGCACAGGTAACAATAAGCAATTCAGTTCAATAAACCTATCCTACCACATCCCCTCCACGTTGAAAGCCGAAGGTGGGGTTGGTTAAAGGAACAAGCTTCCTTTTCACTTATGTCAATAAAACCATTCTTGGGAATTTAAGCAATGTTAAGTCATGTTTGAATGAAATTGTGAATTTTGATTTATTTTGCAGGGATCACGACAGAAGGTGTTTACAGAACTGTTGGTAGCAGTTTTCAAGTACAGAAACTACTCACTCAGTATTTTGGTGAGAGCACTGGTAATGGGAAAGTTGTGAGCACTTCCTCTTCTGATGTTCAAAGTTCAAGCTTCTGTTTATTGTTATGTCTACAAAAACGTGAACTTTTTTCTTTTTGTTTTATTTCATGTTCTGTGATAGGTATCTGCTACATTTACACAGTACGATGGTGATTATGTCACTGGATTAGTAATTCACAGGTTAGAGTTCAAACCCCATCAAGTGATTTTGCAAATTATATTAGTAAATACATTTGGATAAAAAAATGAACATGATGATCAGGAAACTAAGTTTATCATCAAAGCCCATCTAGTTCATTAATACTTTTCAGGAAATCCGCCAACTTCACCTGGTCTAGACCTACGTTTGATTTCCGGCCTGGAATAACAAAGCCACCTGTGACTATGTTAACTACCACCTAAATATGGGTGAGGGATAAATACAGGCAGTGCCACAGTGGTCCACACCCACGAAATGACAGCAGTGGTGCATTTGTGAGCATCAAGGGCCTCAAAATGGTGTTATATCAATTTGTGTCAGCTGTTGATTCAATGGATGTCACTTTTACCTCTGAGTTGGGTTGGATTCCCACTCCTAGGCATTCACACATGATGGAAGGAAGGCTGTGGAGAGCAGCTTGTCAGAAATGTTGCCTTTCCGTTGGCCCCAGCTCCCTCACCACTTTCTTCAAATAAACAATAGTGGGCAATGGTTTGTGCAAAAACAAGAGCATAATTTCCTGTTTCTTCTCTTTGCCAGGTTCCAAAGAATTACAAGGGTTTCACTTTTTCTACTTTAAGCAGTCTGTGGATGCCTGAGGCAATTGATGTCCTTAACTGTTTCCAGTTTTTGTAGAATGGCCTTGGGGAGGGATTAAAACCAGTTTTAATTTGATTTGCTTTATTCCATTATTTTTTGTATTTGACAATTTCATCCAAATCACAAGTAAGCCTAAAGTTGAAAAATTGGATTGTGTGATACATTACATAGGCTTGTTGGTCTCGGGATATGGTTCTCCCTTGGGGTGTGAGAAGTCCTGGGTTCAAATGCTGGACAAGCCCTACTTTTGGGGTAGGATTAGGTATAACCACATTGTTATAGCGCCAGCAATCCGGTTTTGAATCCGGCTGTAGTCCCTTTCTAGCTGCCGCGAGGGGGGCCACAATCGGGGGAGTGAAATTGCTGCCATGGGGAGAGAGGTCGATGTCATGGGGAGGGAGATGCCACAATCTGCGAGAGGGGTCGCTATCGTAGAGGAGAGGAGAGGGGTCGGGGGAGGGACTAACGGCCGGTGGGGGGGGGCAGCGGAAATGTACTGATAGTTCTCGAGTGTGTGACGTTAAGGAAAGGACGTCTGAAGTGCTAGTTGATGAAGTAGACAAAGATGATGCGGTCAAACAATATTCATGGCAGTTATTAGCAGAAACATATGGTACAATAACGAAAGACCCTAATGTGCATACACAGTTATACCCAAGGGGAGTGTCCTTAACGGTAAAGATAATGCCCAGCCAATGTTAGTACAGCAAGGCTCGCCAGAGGGGAGACAGGCAACTTAGCAGAGATTCACCACAACGTCCAGAGCTTAGCACTCAGCAGTTGAATATATGGTCAGCAGTGGTGGCATGATTTAAAATAGGATGCCTTCCAGAGGCAAGAATTGGAAGAACACAATGCATCAAATTTGTTAAATTAATGGAGGTTGGAGAAAGGTTAGGGTGGGACAATCCTTGTTTTTTTTAAATTTTTTTTAATTTTTCACACGATGAGCCATATTAATCAAAATACACACAAACATTTCCCTCTTGAATATACACAGTGTCATTTTCTCCCTTTTTTTCCCCCCATCTTTCCCTCCCTCCTTCCCACCCACCTCCAAACATATACGATACAACAAATCCATTAAACAATGTCATCACACAATGAAAATAAATAAGAAAATTGTGTCATCTACTTTTACACACTGGGTCAGTTCATTTCGTCTTCTCATTCTATCATTTTAGGGGGTGGAGGTCCTCAGTAGGCCCTCTCTGTTGTGTTCCATGTACGGTTCCCAAATTTGTTTGAATTCTGTGACTTTATTTTTTAAATTATATGTTATTTTTTCCAATGGAATACATTTATTCATTTCTATGTACCATTGCTGTATTCTCAGGCTCTCTTCTGATTTCCAAGTTGACATTATACATATTTTTGCTATCGCTAAGGCAATCATAATAAATCTTTTTTGTGCTTCATCCAGTTTGAGGCCTAATTCTTTACTTCTTATATTACTTAGAAGAAAGATCTCTGGATTTTTTGGTATGTTGCTTTTTGTGATATAATTTAATATCTGATTTAGATCTTCCCAAAACTTTTCCACTTTCTCACATACCTGTTGTTCCCGTTTCCTTCTTTCAGCGAAAACATCTGTCTGATAATGTTGGATCCCATTTATTTAACTTTTGGGGTGTGATATATAGCCTGTGTAACCAATTATATTGTATCATGTGTAACCTCATGTTTATTGTATTTCTTATAGTTCCGGAGCATAGCCTTTCCTATATTTCATTTTTTATCTTTATGTTAAGATCTTGTTTCTACTTTTGTTTGGGTTTACATCTTATTTCATCATTTTCTTTCTCTTGCAGCTTGATGTACATATTTGTTATAAATCTTTTAATTATCATTGTGTCTGCAATCACATATTCAAAGCTGCTTCCTTCTGGTAACCTCAGTCTTCTTCCCAATTTTTCCTTTAAGTAGGTTTTTAGTTGGTGGTATGCAAACATTGTACCATGAATTATTCCATATTTGTACATCATTTGTTCGAATGATAATAAATTATTTCCCAAAAAACAATTTTCTATTCTTTTGATCCCTTTTCTCTCCCATTCTCTAAAGGAAAGGTTATCTATTGTGAAAGGGATTAGTTGATTTTGTGTCAATAGTAATTTTGGTCATTGGTAATTTGTTTTTTTCCTTTCTCCGTGAATCTTCTTCCAAATGTTGAGCATATGGTGCAGTACTGGTGAACTTCTATATTGCACCAGTTTTTCATCCCACTTATAAAGTATATGTTCTGGTACCTTATCCCCTATTTTATCTAGCTCTATCCTGGTCCAATCTGGTTTTTCCCTTTTTTGATAAAAATCTGATAGATATCTTAATTGTGCTGCTCTATAATAATTCTTAAAGTTTGGTAGCTGTAAACCACCTTGTTTGTACCATCCTGTTAATTTATCTAGCGCTATCCTCGGTTTTCCCCCTTTCCATAAGAATTTCCTTATTATTTTCTTTAGCTCATTGAAGAATTTTTCTGTTCAGGGAATTGGTAACGATTGAAATAGGTATTGTATCCTTGGGAAGATATTCATTTTAATGCAATTTACCCTTCCTATCAGTGTTAGTGGTAAATCTTTTCAATGTTCTAAGTCATCTTGTAGTTTCTTCATTAATGGCTGATAATTTAATTTGTATAGATGGCCTAGATTATTATCTAGTCTAATACCTAGGTATCAGATTGCTGGTATTTGCCATTTAAATGGTGATCCTTTTTTAAATTTTGTGAAATCCGCATTATTCATTGGCATCACTTCATTTTTATTTGCATTGATCTTGTACCCCGATATTTCTCCATATTCCTTTAATTTCTTATGTAATTCTTTTATTGATATTTCTGGTTCTGTTAAGTATACTATGATGTCATCTGCAAATAGATTGATTTTGTATTCACTCTCTTTTATTTTCTGTTCTTATCAGTTCTGCCAGTGGTTCTATCGCTAAAGCGAACAGTGAGGGAGTTAGTGGACATCCCTGCCTAGTTGACCTGCTTAATTTAAATTGGTTCGATATATATCCATTTACTGTCACCTTTGCCATTGGACCCTTATATAATGCTTTAATCCAATTAGTATATTTCTCTGGTAGGTTGAACTTCTGTAATACTTTGAATAAATAATTCCATTCTACCCTATCAAAGGCTTTCTCTGCGTCTAAAGCAACAGCCACTGTTGGCACTTATTTCCTTGTACTGCATGGATTAAGTTAATGAACTTACAAACATTGTCCGTTGTTAGTCTTTTCTTAATAAATCCAATTTGATCTAGTTTTACTATTTTTGGTACACAGCCGCCCAATCTGTTTGCTAATAGTTTTGCTATTATCTTATAATCTGAGTTAAGTAGAGATATTGGTCTATACGATGCTGGTGTTCGTGGATCTTTCCCCATCTTTGGTATTACTGTAATTATTGCTGTTTTACATGAATCTGGCAAGTTTTGTGTTTCTTTTATCTGGTTCATTACTTCCAGGAGAGGAGGAATTAGTAACTCTTTAAATGTTTTATAGGATTATATTGGGAGTCCGTCCTCCCTTGGCGTTTTATTGTTCGGTAGCTTTTTTAATATATCTTGTATTTCCTCTATTTAAATAATTTTATCAATTTCCTTTGCTCCTCCTTGCAATTTTGGTAGTTCAGTTTTAGCTAGAAACTCATCTATTTTGTCTTCTTTCCCTTCGTTCTCAGTTTGGTATAATTGTTCATAAAATTCCTTAAAGTTCCCATTAAGCTCTATTGGATTATATGTAATTTGTTTGTCATTTTTCCTTGATGCCAATACAGTTCTTTTAGCTTGTTCTGTTTTAAGTTGCCAGGCTATTATTTTGTGTGTTTTTTCTCCTAGCTCGTAATACTTCTGCTTTATTTTCATTATATTCTTCTCCACTTTATACGTTTGTAATGTTTCGTATTTTATTTTTTTGTCCACCAATTCTCTTTTTGTTGTATCTTTCTTTGTTGCTAGTTCTTTTTCTGTACTTACTATTTCCCTTCCCAGCTGTTCTATTTCCCGATTGTAGTCCTTTTTCATCTTAGTTACATAACTTATTATCTGCCCTCTGTTGAAGGCTTTCATTGCATCGCATAATATAAATTTGCCTTTCACTGATTCTGTATTTATTTCAAAGTACATTTTAATTTGGCGCTCAATAAATTCTAAGTAGCATGGAGTTTAATCTCCATCTCTATGTTCTTGGTGGGATGTCCTCCAATTCTATTGCTAATAACAGGGGTGCGTGATCAGATAACAATCTAGCTTTATATTCCGTTTTCCTAACTCTCCCTTGGATATGGGCTGACAACAGGAACAGGTCAATCCTTTAGTATGTTTTATGTCTACTCGAATAATATGAGTATTCCTTCTCCTTTGGGTGCTGTTTTCCCCATATATCCAAAAGTTGCATTTCCTGCATTGATTTAACCATAAATTTGGCTACCTTATTCTTTCTTCTAGTTTTTTGTCCAGTTTTCTCCATCTTTGAATCCAAATTAAGGTTAAAGCCCCCTCCTATTAATATTTTCCCCTGCGTATCTACAATCTTAAAAAAAATATCTTGCATAAATTTTTGATCCTCTTCATTAGGTTCATATATATTGGCCAAATTTCAGAGATCTGAATATATCTGACATTTTATCATTACATATCTCCCTGCTGGGTCTATTATTTCCTCCTCTAATTTGATTGGTACATTTTTCTTGATTAATATAGCTACACCTCTGGCTATATGATGCTGGCCATTACGTGCCCTACCCAAATTCTCCTTAATTTATTGTGTTCCACTTTAGTTAGATGCGTTTCCTGCACCAATGCTATATCTATTTTTTTCTTTTTCCAGTAAATTTAATAGCCTCTTCCTCTTGATTTGGTTATGTATTCCATTAATATTTACAGTCATATAGTTCAACATGGCCATCTCATACTCTGTTTACATCTCATTTCTGCTTCCTCACCACCACCTTTTCCCTTTTCCCCATTTTCATTTCTCAGTTTTCTTTTTTTGAATGCACTGTATGACAACACTTCTACAACATAAAATATTTCAACCATTCCCACATCTAATATTCCCTTAACCCCAAGTGTCCCCCCCCCTCTCTGAGTCACCCCTCGTCCCTTGATGGGCAACCACAACTCCCCTTTCCATTCGGACTGCAAACCCGTTCGCAAGTGTCAACTGATTTCGGAGTGACTGTTATTTTCTCCCACTCAACCCACTCCAGAAAAGACTTTTACCTTCACATTACAACAAAGCTCCCCCTCTTTTCTACTCTTTTTCTTTTTATTTATTTATTATTTTAACCCCTTCTCTTTCTTCACCCCCCCTTCTCCCTTACTTCCCTTTTCTTCCTTCTTTTAGTTGTTACTTATACATTATTTTTACATCTTTATATGTAGTTTGTCGTCGTTCTTTGTTCTTGTTACATCTCTTCATCTCTCTTTCTGTCTTGCATACATTCTGCAAATTCTCGTGCTTTCTCTGGATCTGATAACAGTCTGTTTTGCTGCTCCGGGATAACTATTTTAAGCACCACTGGATATCTTAACATAAATTTATAGCTTTTTTTCCATAGGATCGATTTTGCTGCGTTAAACTCCTTCCTCTTCTAAAGAAGAGCTCAAAAATCTCAAAACTTGTGTCTGGGTAGAAAATTTTTTTTGACCTTTGTATTCCAGTGGTGTCTTGTCTTCTCTAATTTTATTCATTGCCTTCTCCAATATATTTTCTCTTGTTGTGTATCTCAGAAATTTTACTAAAACAGATCTTGGTTTTTGTTGTGACTGTGGTTTCGGGGCTAATGTTCTGTGTGTCCTTTCTATTTCCATTCCTTCCTGCATTTCTGGCATTCCCAGGACCATGGGGATCCATTCTTTTATATCTTTGCCTTCTTCATCTTCCCTAAGGCCCACTATCTTTATATTGTTTCGCCTACTATAGTTTTCCATTATATCCATTTTCTGAGCTAACAACTCCTGTGTTTCTTTAACTTTTTTATTACTTTCTTCCAATTTTCTTTTTAAGTCATTCACTTCCATTTCTACCGGCATTACACGTTCTTCCACATTTTCTAATCCTTTCCCTACATCTGCTATGACCAGCTCTATTCTACTCACTATTTCTTCTGTATTTTTCATTTTTCTTTTCATTTCACTAAATTCTATTGTCAACCATTCTTTTAATGGTCTCGTTTGTTCTTGAAAATTTTTAAAATTTATGTACATAGAATACCTCCTATTCCTCTGTGCAGAGCTTGGTGGTCTTCTTCTTCTTCTTCTTCTTCTTCTTCTTCTTCTTCTTCTATGTCTGCTCTTGGGTTTGTGTCTCCCATGTCTCTTTTGACTTTCTTGTTGAGTTGCTTGTCTCAGTTTGTTGGGTATTTTTTTTTCCATGATTTCTTGATGTTGGTCCTCTTCTTCTGGGTTGGTTATCTGTTGTGTCTCTTGCTTCCTTTTTTCTTTCTCACCCCTCCCTTTCCCGTTGCTTTCTTTATCTTCCAGCTGGGAGCCCTGCTGTCGGGCATCTCTCAGCTGTTCGTGCTGTGGAGTTTTACTCCACAGCTGGTCCCCCCTCCCGTTGGTGTTCTCCTTGTCGTGCGCATTGCGCATGCATGATTCCTTGCGCATGCGCCGTTGTCCACCTTTGTTTGGCTGCGTGAGCCATTTTTGAAGTCCCGCATTCGGTGGGTTGCGACCCTGCGGGGTCTCCACTAACCTCGGGGTGAGGTCTCCTCTTTCCACGGCAGATCCCTGCTTTTCCGTGCAGGAAAGGCCTTCATCTTTCTCTTCCGGTGTCTTCTTTTCTTCCCATTGTTTTTGGTTTTTCTTTCTTAGGTGCTATTTTCTCGACATCTTTATTTTTTATTTGTTGTGATTTGTGTGACTGGGGGTTTGCTTTTTTTCTTCTTTTCTGGAGAGGGCTGGTGTTCTCCTACCGGCCACTACTCCATCACATGACTCCTCCCACCGGACAATCATTCTTGGTTAGTCAGCTCAGGCATGTTAAGTGAATGAGTCATTTGGGTGCATTTTTTTTGCTGAAGGGTGCAGGGTTTTGGATTTATAGAGCCCTCCATAATGTTTGGGTCAAAGGCACATTTTTTCCCCTTTATTTGCCCACAGTTTTAAATTTGTAATCAAGCAATTCACATGTGATTAAAGTGCATACTCCAGATTTTATTAAAGGATATTGTGTGTACCTTGGTTTGACTGTGTAGAAATTACAGCACTTTTTATTCATCTTCATATATTAGGGCACCATAATATTTGGGTCATTGCAGTGGTATCTATATTAAAATGGTCATGTTTAGTACATTGTTGCATATCCCTTGATTGCAATGACTGCTTGCTTGGTAATTCAGACATCACCAGGTGCTGAGTATCTCCTCTGATGTTACTCTGCCAGCCTCCACTGCAGCCATCTTCAGCTCCTGCTTGTTTTGGGGGTTTGTCCCCTTAAGTTTTTTTCTCAGCCTATGGAAGATATGCTCAATTGGATTTAGATCTGACAGCCATTTAAGAATATTTAAGTTTTTAACTTTGAAAAGTTCACTTTTTTGCTTTAGCAGTATGTTTGGGATCATTACCTTACTGTTGGATGAAGCGCTTTCCAAAGATTTTAGAGATATTTGCTCGAACTTGAGAAGATAATGTTTCTGTTTACCACAGAACTCATTTTGCTACTGCCCAGCAGTCACATCATTAATGAAGATAAATGCACCAGTACATGTGGCAGCCATACATAGCAAGTCCATAATACCCCATCCCGGGCATGCTTTGGATCTTGGCAGTTCCTTTATGCCTCCAGACTTTGATCTCATACGTATCCTCTGATATGGGTTAATCTTGGTCTCAACTGTCCACGAGACATGTTTCCAGAATTCTGCAGGTTCTTTTAAATACTTCTTGGCAAACTGTAATCTGGCCATCCTTTCTGTGGTGAGCTAGTGATTTGAATTTTTCATTGTACCCTCTGTATTTCTATTCCTGAAGTCTTCTGCAGACAGTGGTCATTGACGCATTCACACCTGCCTCCTGAAGAGTGTTCCTAATCTGTCGGACGGGCGTTTGGGAATTTTTCTTCATTATGATGAAAATTATTCTGTCATCAGTAGTGGAGTCTTCCTTGGATACCAGTCCCTTTTGTGATTACTGAACTCACCAATACGCTCTTTCTTCTTAATGATGTTCCAAACAGTTGATTTTGGTAATCCTAAGGCTTAGGCAACATCTCTTACTGTTGTATTCTTATTTTTCTGCCTCATAATGGGTTCGTTAACTTTCATTGGTACAACTCTGGTCCTCTTGTTGAAAAATGGCAACTACACACTCCAAAAGCTTAGAAGCAAGCCCAGCTCTCTTCTACCAATGAAGCAATTAAACATACCTGAGTACTCGCAATACCTGTGAAGCTAAATATCCCAAATATTATTGTGCCCTAAAATGGGGGAACTGTGTTATAAAAACTGCTGTAATTTCTACAGGTCAAACCAAAATGTACACAAATACCCTTTAATAAAATCTGGAATATGCATTTTAATCACGTGAATTGTTGGTTATAAATTTAAAACTGTGGAGCACAGGGGAAAATCAAAGAAAAAATGTATCTTTGTCCCAAACATTATGGAGGGTTCTATAGGAAATAGAAGGACTGATGTGGAGTGGACACTCCAGAGTTCCCTGTCTAAGGCAATTGAGGATAAGGCCATCACATGGAATGATTGTTGTGGAATTTCAATCACAGTTGCTGTAGGTTTACTGTGCATTGTGTGCTAGATGTCATCACTTTTGCATTTAATGAGATAAAACACAATTTTTTCAATGATTTAATAGACTATGTTGTAATTAACAATGGGGAAAAAGTTGTAGGCTATGGAAATCTGAAGCATAGAAAACACTGGAATCACTCAGTAGGTTAGGAGTCTTCTGTGTATTTACAGGGAGTATGGAGGAAGGATGGATAGGATAAAGAGAATATCTCTGATGGGGTAAGACCTGGGTTGTCAAGGTGATTCCAACATCGATGAAGCTGTCTAGTTAATATATTAATAAGGACAGAGAGAGACAGACAGACAGAGAGTGAGTGAGTGAGAGAGAGAGAGAGAGAGAGAAAAACATTCCTGGAAATAGCTAACAGATTCGTCAGTGTTTGTCGAGAGAAAAGGGTTAGATAATTTAATAAACATTATCAACTGCAGAGCATCAATTGTAAAATAAAAATTGTATGAATTTTCTTTGCAAGTACAAATCAGAGGAGGTTGTCTATGTTGTGGCCAAAACTCCCCCTGAATGTGTGCTCTTTTAGTTTCCTTGTTCTGATTTGTCTTGTTGCCTGATGGTCATTTGCATTTGTGGCTGTATAGTTGTAATAGTACATGATTAGAGCTTAATTAAGATATCACAATTTTTGCTTGATTGCTGCTTTCACCGTTGCACTCGAGCTTATAAACTATATATTGCTCCCTCCTAATACTGTGAATTAAACATATAATGTGTGGTAACAGAATAACAAAAGGTCAAACCAAAATGCAACATAGCCACTAACTTCATGGTTTTTTTCCTCTTTACCTTATGATTTTATTGGTTTATATTGTGCATTTTCATGCAACTGATATGCTGATCTCGAAGTTGTTGAACTTGTGCAAGATCAACAGATTAATCAACGACTTGATGGGTTAGCTTCTTGTCTCCATGCTGGACCCCATGGAATATTTAAAATGGTTAAGTAGTAACTCGGTGAAGCCCTTAGAGCAGAAGGTGGCCAATCATAAGTAATAAATATGTAGTAGTGCAGTAGATCTAGATATCTGGGTTCAATCCTAATGTCTAGCACAGTCTGCACGGGGTTTTCATTTCCCCCAGCTGCTCTAGTTTCTGCCCACATTCTGATTGGTAGGTGAATTGGCGATTGTAAATTGCCACTGTAGTGTCAATGTGCAGTGAGAGAATCAGTGAGGAAAGAGGGGATAGAGGGAAGTGAAGAGTTGATGGAGATGCAAGGAAAAATGCAGGATTAATGTGGATGGCTGTGTGAAGATTGATGTAGATGTGGTTGGCAGAAAGGCTTGATTAGCTTCACAGCAAATACCAAACCTGGAAAAGAGGTGGTAGAAATTTTACATGATGGTGATTGCAGGATTTGGGAAGCAGCCCTGATACTGGATCATTCTGGATCATTCTAAGCTTTATTAGAAACCCCTTGCATGAAAATAGCACACTGAAATTTCCCAATCCTACTTGACCTTCCTCTAATCAGATAACTGCAATGTCGTGGTAATACAGCAGAGTTCCCCTGGGTTTAGTTCTCTGACCTTGTTGGCTGAAACCTTGCAATGATTTTTTTGTTGGCTCTGCAGATCCAAACCATCCTGGTGATGTTGACCTGCAGAACATTGAGTGGGACCTGAAGACAATCACCAGTGCACTGAAACACTACCTCAGGTGGGAAGCTACATGTACCATTGACACAAGTTGTTGTACCTTGTTTCATTTCCAGCAGATGGAAACTTTCATGATCAAGTTTTGTCAGTTGACCTAGTAATGCTTTTTATTGAGATGTAATGAATATATATTTTGCCTTAAGCCTTTTGTCTAAGTTTCAAAGACAAAAAACTTATGTTTGGAGACTCCTTTATAAGGAGTCTTACTTTGCACATTATTTATCACTGAATAATTTAAAAAAATATTGCAGTTTACATTTCTTTCTTGGTTGATATTTCTTCTTTTGTATCTTTCTTCTTGAGTACAGTTTACACTTACTAATAAGTAGAAATTCTGCTTGCCCCGCAGGAAAAAGAATCTCAGGGTTGCCTGTGATATCACGTATGTAGACTGACAATAAATTTGAATTTGAGGATATTCACCTTTGGAAAATGGGCAGGGCTGAGGAATGGAGAGAACTGGAGTTGTTCCCTAGAGGAGAGAAGATTGCGAGACACGAGGTTCATTAAAGAAACTAAGTAACCAGAGAGCATTGATTTCAGATAATTGACAAAATAAAAAACCACAAAGGAAACAGATTTTTAAAAAAATTCAGTGTGTTTTCATGTCATGCATTTCATGAAAAACAACAAGTTGGTAGAAACAGAATCTCTGTAACTCTCAAAAGAGGTCAAATTTGAAGGTATATGAGAGCAGGGAAGTAGGAATTAATTTCAAAATGCCAATGGAAATCTAGAGTTAAATGATCAGTGACACCATGATTCTATAAATCTTCTGAAAGGAGTTTAATAATTAGATAATTAATTTAACCCTCAAGTATATTGGATTACTGAACGAACTTGGATAGTGTAAAGTATTTTTACTGTTGCTACCTGTAAAGAGGCCTGTCCAGTAATTGCAGTCTGACAGTGCCCTCTAAATTAAGTAGAAAATTCCACAATGCAATGTTTTTCTGAACTTTGTTTTATCTTTGGTTGTTATTTCTCATGTCCATTCACCAGAGAAAAAGCTGAATAAATCACTTCTGCAAGATCCTAGAACAGTGGGGAGAAAAAAATGTGTTTCAAGGTCTGGCACTTGCTGCAAACATTGGTCAAGGTGTTGCCCTATCTTACTGAAGCGGTTCTTGACAGCTGACTAGTTATTAGAGATGGCTTAGAGATTTGCTTTCCTCTATCTGCAGTAAGTAGTTTAAGTAGTTCATCTGTCCTGTGCTTAAGCTGACCCTCGGTTGAGTTCTACCACTCGATCCCGGTGCAAGTCCTTGAAGGGTAGCAATAATGTTGTCATCCCACATTATCACAAGTAAGCTCTTCCACCATCCCATCTGTCTGCAGTGGTGTGACTGCATAGGGGTACCTCTCACCTTTTCTCTGATGTAATAGCTTTCATCAGTTCTCTCAGGGAATGCCTGGGCCTTGGGTAACCGAGAGTGATTGTGTTGGATTGTGGGCCTGCCCTTATGTTAAATCCAAAAGGAGCTTTCCAGCACAAAGTTGAAAGACAATGGAAGCTTTGGACTGGTCAGAAATAAAAAAAAAACACTTTTTGTTTGCTGGCAGATTTCATTGTGACCAGCTCTGTGCACTAACATGAGAGTTGTTATAAATGTGTTCATTTTCATTCCAGAAGATGGAGCTTTATGTTTTCCCAGTAAGTTTGAATTGATTGCCATGAAACAGATGGCTGTTCTCCAGAGCAATTGTTTCCACTTTAGTTTTAATGTTGGCTTGGGAGCAGTTGGATAGTCATCTAATACTGAAAACACACCATATATTACAGATATAAACACATATAATTACAGATGACTAAGAAACCACTTACAGGATTTTTATTTAAAAAACAAAATGAATTTTGCTCCGCACTAGTTGTGTATAATGTTGTCTTCATTTTCTTTTTGCTTGCTTTTGTGGTTCTTTGACTTATCTTGCCTTGGACAGATCCTCCCCCGCTTATTGATCCCATGCCACAGTCACTACTTGGGCAGTTTCTTGGGATTGAGGACAACCTTCTTCTAGTCTGAGTTTGCAGGTCATGAGGTAGCTAATGGGACCAATAGGGGATCAGTAGATTATACAGATTAAGTAGTTCGTAGCTGATAGGGTGGGTTAATGTGGAGTTGGTGATGTGGATGAGTTCCTCTGCCTAAGCAGGCATTTTGTGTGAGGTTCACAATACTATCTGGAATGCTTTGAGCTTTCATGGGCCATATATTCTTGCGAGTCAGTGGGAATGTTGGCCTTCAAGAAAGGTTTGAGCACATCTTCTCTGTTTTTCCATCTGTCTGGCCATCTCTTCCTACAGTAGACAGCCTGGAGTCGAGTTTGGTGTTGAGCAATGAAAGAAGACAGGCCAATGTAACCAACTGTAGGGTTGAGGGCCTTGGTGTTGGTCATGGTAACCTGGGAGAGGTCTCTGGTCTTGACTTCTTTCAGTGAACTAGGAGGGCTTTCCAGAGGCAGCATTGTATTTTACTTTGCTGTCTGTTCAGTTTCTCTCCAGACTCCAAGGTACAGGCCCCCTTAAATGCTCTCCCTGCCTCATAAAGCCCCTCTCCCCTCAGTCCTTGATTATGTTGTTTTCCATGACTTGGCCACAACAAAACGCAGCTGTTTAGAAACCATCTTGTGCCCATGCACACCAGCCATTACTGCTGTACTCTCCGATCTGTGTTGGGCCCTGTTCCTTGAACCTTCACACTTCAAAATCTCCTTGTCTTGTACAAACTGAGTACATGTTGTTGATAGGAGAGAAAATGTCATTAATTATTTTCATGGCTAATAGAAAAAAATGTACCGTAATAATGATTCTTTCAGCGACTCCTGGAGAAACTCTCAAGGGCATTGTTTTCACCCACTTTCACAGGATTCGTGAGCATAAATTAGTTGAACAAAATGATTTACAATTGCACTTTGGTCATAGGCAGATTCCCAACATTCATTTTGTCCTGAGTTTGCTCTATCAGTGGTGTAGGAATGGATTTGATAATATCCATGGGCCATTTTCTCGGCCTCTGCAAGGGTCACTTGCAGGAATACACTGCATTTTGTAAGGTCAAGCTTGAAGGCAGAGTACATAGTTAATGGTAGGATACTTAAGTGTTGAATAACAGAGGGACCTTGAGGTCCAAATCCATAGATCTCTCAAGGTCGCTGCACAGGTTGATAGGATAGTTAAGAAGGCCTTTGGTATTCTGGGCTTCATTAGACGGAGATTGAGTTCAGGAGTCGTTGAAGCTCCATCAAGTCAAGTCTAGTTTATTGTCATCTGATTGCACAAGTACAACCCAAAGAAACAGTGTCTCTGGTCCTCGGTGCAAAATATGCAGACACACAACCAGACATAACACACACACACTGAAAAACAATTTAAATGCAGGATAATTATCATATATGCAAAGAAATAAATATTTTTAAATTTTAAATTTAGACATACAGCACGGTAACAGGGCATTTTGGCCCACAAGTCTGTGCCATCCAATTTACACTCAATTAACCTACAGCCATGGTACGTTTCAAGTGGTGGAAGGAAACCGGAGCCCCTGGAGAAAACCATGTAGGCATGGGAGGCAGCATTGGATTTGAACCCTGGTCCCGATTGCTAGCGCTGTAAAGGCATTGCGCTAACTGCTATACTAATTATTGTTTCATGAATATGGCAGTCAGATAGTTAGTGTGAGGAATTGCTTTGGTCATTCAGCATTCTCTCCGTGAGAAGAAACTGCTCCTCAGCCTGGTGGTGCTGGCTCTGATACTCCTGTATCTGTTTCCTGACAAGACCAGGTGAAAGATGCTGTGTGCAGGGTAGAAGGGGTCCTCAATGATTTTATGCGCCCTCTTCAGACAACAATCCCGATAGAGACTCCAGAAATCCTCTCTGTCAAATTTATGGTCGTGTGGATTTACCTCTGATTCATTTCTCTGCAGTAACTGTACCACACTGATGCAGCTGGTCAGGAGGTTCTTGATATAGCTCCTGTAGAAGGTTGACATAATGGTGGCTGGTAGTCTTGCCCGCTTCAGTCATCTCAAGAAGTGCTGTTGTGCCTTCCTGACACTATCCTTGGGCCATTTTCTCAGCCTCTACCAGGGTCACTGCAGAATACACTGAATTTTTAAGGTTATAGTTGAAGGCAGAGTTCATGGTTAATGGTAGAATAAATTTGCATAAATCTCTGGTGAGACTACACTTTTAATATTGTGTTCAGTTCTGGTCACCTCATTATAGGAAGGATGTGGAAGCAATGGAGAGGGTTCAGAGATAGAAAAATATGTCTTATGAGGCAAGGTTAGCAAAGCTAGAACTTGTATCTTTGGAGCGAAGAAGGATGAGAGGTAGTAATTGAGGTCTACAAGAGTATGAGAGGCATAAGGTAGACAGTCAGCACATTTTTCCCTTGCGAAAGTAACAAACACCAGAGGACATCTGCACAAAGGGAAGGGAGGAAGGTTTAGGGGAGACATCAGCATATGTTTTTTGTACAGAGAGTTGTGTGTGCCAGGGGTTGTGATGGAAGCTGGAAGAATCGGGGCATTTAAGAGAATCTTAGATGGATGAAAGAAAAATAGAGGGTTATGAGATAGGGAGGGGTTTAGTTTTTTTTGGGATATGTATAGGTCCGCATAACATCATAAGACCAAGGGCCTGTACTGTGCTATTATGTTCTATTTTCTTATATAGCATGAAATTAGAGTCACTGTTTTGCATTGGTCATTGAGTCTATAGGTAGAATCAAAATGGCATACAGTGTAAATGATTCCAGCATCAGTAGTCCTTGCCCATCGATCACTTAGGCCAGAGCCTCGTATACCTCTGTGAATGAGATTGGCCACCCCCATGGCAACAGAAGAGTTGCATTCATTGAATCCAGTGAATCCATAGATGGGATGGGCTCCATATAAGGTATGGTGGGATCCATGTGCTAAGACTTTAAACTAGTTAGAATGGGGAATGATTTACAAACTACAACTAGGATATAAACAAGGAAATAAAAGAGAACATGGAAATAATGGCCATTAATGGCAAGGATGCAGCTTAAAATATAGTTCATTGTAAAGTAAGAGGAAATACAATTTAAATCTAATTAAACTCTCTGTGATTTATTTAATGTGTGGCCAGAAGCAGTCACAGCTTGGGAGCAAACCAGAGCCTGTAGGGATTATAGAAACATAGAAACATAGAAGATAGGAGCAGGAGTAGGTCATTCGACCCTTCGAGCCTGCTCCGCCATTCAACGAGATCATGGCTGATCTTAAAGTTGAGTACCCCGTCCCCACATTCTCTCCGTAACCTTTAATACCCTTATACTGAAGAAATAGATCTAATTCCCTCTTAAATATATTTAATGAACCTGCCTCTACTGCCCTCTGTGGCAATGAATTCCACAGATTCACCACCCTCTGGGTAAAGAAATTCCTTCTGATCTCGGTCCTAAATGGTTTGCCTATTATCCTCAAACCATGGCCCCGGGTTCTGGATTTTCCCATTATTGGAAACATCCCATCTGCATCCATTCTGTCCAGTCCTGCCAGAATTTTATATGTCTCTATGAGATCCCCTCTCAATCTTCTAAACTCCAGTGAGTACAATCTCAATTTGCGCAATCTTTCCTCCTAAGTCATTCCTGCCATTCCAGGTATCAGCCTGGTGAATCGCCTCTGCACTCCCTCCATTGCAAGAACATCCTTCCTTAGATAAGGTGACCAAAACTGCACACAATACTCCAGGTGGGGTCTCACCAAGGCCCTGTACAGCTGCAGTAAGGTATCCTTGTTCCTAAACTCAAACCCTCTTGATATGAAGGCCAACATGCCATTTGCCTTTTTAACCGCCTGCTGTACCTGCATGCTCGCCTTCAGAGACTGGTGTACAAGTACCCCTAGGTCTCTCTGCACTTCCCCATCTCTTAATCTATTGCCATTCATTAGACCAGTGGTTTTCAAACTACCCCCCCACCCAAAAAAAACCCTCACATTCCATCTTAAGCAATTCCTCCATCATAGGTGGCCTGTGATTATTAAGGGATTGCTTAAGGTGGTTTGTGAGTGGCAAGATAAAGTTTGAAGACCCTGTACCTCATTGACTCATTATGTGCACAGTTTCATAACTCCAAAGGAAATGGGCCAATGACAACTTTTCTCAAGCAAAATATTTCAGTAACAATTGGGTCTAGAGCAGTGATTCTCATCCTTCCCATCCCACTCACAGACCACTTTAAACAATCCCTTACTAATCACAGAGCACTGATGGCATAGGGATTACTGAAGGTGGAATGTGAGTTTAGGGGGGCAGTTTGAAAACCACTGATTTAGACACAGCTACAGAAAAATCAGAAGCAGGAATTAAGCATTAGAGGGGACAACATGTTACCTGATGATGGAGGTACAAAAAAAGCGGATGTAAGGATGATAAAATCAATGCATATGGAGAGAAATAAAATGTAATAAAGAACCAGCCACATTATTGGAGTACTCTACAAGCTACATTCTCGTGGAGGAGCGACTGAAGAAAGAAAATGCACTTTCTCTTTATGATTAATGATATTTTAAGTTGCTTTCTTGCCGTGGAGAAGTGAACAAAAATTGTAAAATAACGTTTGGGTGGGATTTCAACTTCCCTAAAGCTAATTGGTCAGAAGAGTTAGGTAAAGGGAATGGGAGATTGCTGTGGCAAAATATGTTAAGAATTCTGATCAAATGCATAAAAAGTCTGAACACAGAAATGCTGGAGGAACTCAGTTGTTCTCTCAGTGTCCATAGGAGATAATGATATATTACAGATGCTTTGGACCTGAGCCCTTCTTCAAGGTATGTGAAAAAGCATAGGCAGAATTAAAACACAGGAGAAATAAAAGTGGAGGGTTGTGGGGTGGGTGGAGGGAGGAATGGAAGGGGCAGAAGTACAGACCAATTGGATATGATAATAGGAAAGATGAAAATTGATTTTGGCTCTGTGAAATGAGACAGAGGGAAGGGGGGGAAGGGAGAGAGAGAGACACACACACAGAAACTGGGGAAGCTGTGTGTGTGTGGGGGGGGGGGGGCGGGGAAGGATGGGTTTAACAAAAGCAGGTCGATGATACTGCCATCCAGTTGGATGGTGTCCAGATGGAAGATTGTTGCTCTAATTTGTGTGTGGTCTCAGTTTGGCAGTGCATAAGACCATGGACGGATGTCCAAGAAGGCACTCTTTGATATTCAGTTTGGTAACAGAAGGATATATTGGAGTCGAAAAGTAAAATAATGTGAGCATTTAGACAATAGTGACTACAACATAATTTAAATATGGTTAGAAGGATCAAAGTATTCACTGCTTCAGAATAAGGACAGCAAATCTTCGTTCATATGAAACATGTGTATGAAAACATAAAGGAACAGACTACAGGGCTATTGGCACTGGGTTTGTTTTCCTATTTGATTCATTATTTATTTATTCTAAATTGTCGACATCTCTGTCACATGACATTCTGCACTTGAGTTTTTGCATTACCGTGCACTTCTGCACAGGCTAATTTCCTTAGATGTCACACAGACAAAGTTGTTTCACTGCACCTGGCTACAGGTGAAAAGAAAACCTAGATCTATCATTGTTCCTGCTATCCTGCTGGTCTTGTTTTGCACGTGGGTCTGAAGGTAGATTTTGGAGTTATGAATATTGTTGATCCTTCTGTTTTGTACAAAGCTATGACATTTTGTATTGAATAAAGAATGAAACCTGCTTTTGGTTTAATACAGGAATCTTGAAGAGCCAGTGATGACTTACAAGCTCCACAAAGAACTCCTCTCTGCATCTAGTAAGTTTCAGAAACTGTTGGTCTTCACCTAGGAGGTGCCTGACTCCATACATAAGTCAGTACATCTGTTCCCCAGTTTTGATCGGGAGGATACAGATAAACCTCTCATGGGTTTGACTTCAAATCTCTGATCCTAACGATACACCACAATTAATCTCAACTATCTTGAACTGGTGGGGAAAATATACTAGGCTGTCTCTCATTGATTATTATCCAATGATCTGTTCTGGATGTGAACACATTGAACCTTCACATCTGCTAACTTTGCAATTGGATTTCTATTTTAGGAGAATATGTGGATCATCCTTGTCTTCCCATCCTCTGACATCATCACTGGACCAAGTCCAAACATTTGAACACACCCTATCCCTCCCCTCCACTGCCCAATGTCTTTTGATGCTTTTAGTTAATAAAATCTGTCCATCTCAAACCTAAAATTAAGAATGGACAAATTTGTTGGAAATTTTTCAAATTGTGACCATCCTTTATATGTAGAGTTTTATTAGTTCACTGGATCTATTTATTTTTCTTTAAAGCTTTCCCTCAAGTTTTGGATTCCCCCATCAATGGAAATAGATTCCCTTAATCTTTTTGATTTACCTCGTATTATTTTGAAAGCCAGTCAAACCTGATTGTAACCTTCAGGTGAAATTCTGATAAGTGGAAGGTGTCCTTCTTCCAAGCCCAGAAAGATATGGATCCCAGGTGCTGGTCACAGAATTTCAGGTGTAGACTAAGCATGTGTTAGGTACCATTGGAATAGGCAACCCCCCCCCCCCCCACCAAAATAAGGACATTATTGTGGGAAAGGAATGTGAAAAAGGTAGAGGATTGACCTCCAAGAAGGAGAAGACATCAACCTTGTGTAGTAACCTGTGCCGAAACTGTTAATAAAAGGGGTGATAACAGGTAATGCAACATTGGTATCGGCTGTGAATCCCCATGAGTAATACAAGATGAGAAGTTTCTTCTCAGGGTTGGTAAATCTACAGCAGGGGTGGCTAAACATTTTTGGTTGTGGGGTACATACAGAAAAAACATAAGGAGTTTTAATGCAGTAACACGGCAAGAAATTGTTTTTAGACCAGAAAACCCCTGTGCCGTCAAAAATTCATTTTCTATCAAAATAACAATATGACACTACTGAACAATTTAATGTTGACATTAATGATTCACTCACATTACAGTCGGCATTTCCATCTCTGCTGCTCTTAAATTTAATTTAAATGAATACAAGAAAACTAAAATTCTCATTCAAAAAGTAGTTCAAAATAAAAATCTGAGTGCAAAATAAGAACAGATGAAGAAAGGGTCAAGGCTGTCTTCAACGTTCCTTCACAACTGTCAGTGAATACAGTTCATGGCCCAAGTGTCCACCTTAATGATAATGAAGTGAGGTGTAAACCTGTCGATAGGTTATTAAAGTTAACAGATCCCTTACAAATCAAACAAACACACTTCCCTTGACATCAGTGAAAAAGTATTCATTTTCCCCCCAATGTCTGAAATTTTCGGCGCTCCCTTGCTATTTCCGCCTTTTTGGTTCTGCCATGTTCAATCAATTGAGGTAAACTTTTTTTTAACTGAGTTAGTTGGACAGGTAGTTTTTCAAAATGGCAGCGACACCTATTGTTGAAACCAAGTCCAATGTACATGCAGTGAAATTTATTGTTAGAGACTATATTCTATTGGGTCATATTCAATTTTATTTTTAAATTCACCCTGGGCCACTTAAAAATGGGCAACAAGCCATTGTTGGCTCACAGGCTGTAGTTTGGCCACCCCTGATCCACAGGGTTATGTGCTACAGATCTGTGCGAGCTCAGTCAGGGAGTAGATTCAAGATTCAAGTCATTTTCAATCCAGAAAGATGTCTGGGGATTTGGGCAGAGAGGAACATTAGTTAGCACCTCAGCCGTGATCTTATTGATTATGAAGTAGACTCTAGATGCCTAATGATATACTCCTGCCTATTCCATTTTATGAGATGCAATAAATGTAATTTTCTATCTTTAAATTTATTCTCAACATGTTGGAATCACTGACTGTCATTTTTATTTCCAATCCCTCCTGGTTGAGCACATGGTGGGTTTCCACTTTTCGGCCATGGTCCCATTAAGATAAGATTGGAATATCTCTTTTCCTTGTTGAACCTTTTGTAATAACTGCCTGTTAGTTTTCTGGTCTCCATTATATTTTATCCTACTTTATTTCTTAGTCAACTGAATTTAAGTTTCCAAATAAAATTTATTGGTATTTGAGATTGTTTCCATATTATTATTTCAATGCTACAATACACTGCTGTAGAATGAATCAAAATATTCCCATGGGTTGCAATACACGAACGTGCCGGAGAAACTGAACAGGTCATGCAGTGTCCATGGGATGAAAAGGGTGACCAATGTTTTGAGCCTGGGGCCCTTCGTAAGGCATGAGTTTCTCCAGCATGTTTGTGTATTGCACTTGACCCAACATAAAATTGGCTGTGTGAAATCAGCTTTCAGTATGAATTCATGGCTTCCTCCAGGTCAGTATAAGCTGGATGGTCCTCTCATATTGTGCATCCTGTGCAGATAAAAATGAGAAAACATCCATTTCATGAAGGTTCACGAGCTTATTTTCAAACTGTTTCTACGGAATTGCTAAATCAATGGATCAAAGACTCATCATCTATTTTGTTCACTCAGTGCTCGTCCACTTTGTCCAAGAGAGATGGCAGGGTTTTCAGTCATTAGTTTTAGCAGATGCCTCATCCAGAAGGCAGCATGTCAAACATTTAATAATGATGTAGGCATTCACTGCAAATTACCCAGCACTGAGGTCTGGTCATCACAGTACTTGATGTGGTTAAGAGTGGTCCTAGGATGTTAATGAAAATTCACATGAAAGATCAGAAGGAAAGTAGACCCTCCACTGAGAATTTTAAAGAATTGGCAGAAGAATCTCTTGAGACTAGAGAGTAAAAGATGAGTGTCTGTCACTTGCAGTCTTTAGGCTTATTCCAAAGAAATAACCCCCCCCCCCCCCCACCTTTCCCCTCTTTCAGCAATTAGCCCCACTTGTTGCACCACTCACATTCTAGCCACGTACACATTGGGTCCTGAGCAAGTGCCTGAACTGGATGGACTGGAAGTTTCAGTGCATATTGGAAAGGGAGCATATTCGTAGAGAAGATAGCCATTTAAACTGACTGTAGGAAATTTCACCCCAACATATTTTTCTAGATAGAAGGGTGGTTTGTGGTCTGGTGAATTTGTCAATAAATGGCTTTCTCTCTTTCTCTGTGTGCTCCGTTGTGACAGTAGTTACTATGTTGCAGAGTCTGACAACCTCGATTATCGGCTAGGTGCTATTCACTCCTTGGTGTACAAGCTACCTGAGAAAAATCAGGAAATACTTGAACTAATCATTAAACATCTTGTGAAGTAAGTATGACTGGGACTTGTTGGTCTTGAGCTTTGTTCATGGTTGTTCAACTTTTGGGATTGAGAAGATAAAAGGATGAAAATGTCTGCTATTTCCTTTAAAATGCTGCTTAAAATGACAATTTCTGCCCACCTGTTTGTCACCCCCCCCCCTTCTAATATCCCGCTGTGTGATTTGCCATCAGGTTTTGTTAATTGCTCCCTGGAATATTTTTAGTCATGGACATTTCATACAGGAAATACAATTGGTTGTTAAAAAGACTTGTGTAGTATTTGGCGCATAAAATCCTTTGAACACTTTGTAGCTTTAGATTCTTTCCTGATTAAGTCAGGAGCCAATTATCTCATTTAAATCCTCATATCCAAAGTGTTAAGTTGATGAGTTTTATTACTGGCAATGTCAGCAAAATTTAACAACCTCTTATTGTTTTCACTGTTTCCCACGTGAGTATTGTTGTGCCAGATATTGTCCTAGATGATATTATTTCTAACCCAAACAGCATCCACTTCATTTTTGGAATTTCCTGTTGGACCTGTTCATGCAATTCAATCAGGCAAAGTGTTTCAGACCATGGTCTGTCCATGTGTTTGCTGTTTCCCTCTCTCTGTATTGAGTGAAAGTCTGGTTCTGTTCTTCCATGCCTTTCTGCTGCAGGAAACAGATACATGCCTTTCAGGACTGTTCCAAATATATTGCCAGCCTTTTTATAATTGGGCCAAATGGTAGGCTTTGTCTCTTCAACAGCAGGAGCATCATGTATGAGCCAAATGTTCTCTCTTCCACCAACTCCCCTGGACAGAGACCGACTGCAGACAGACCCACCCTGACCCTGTGTACCGTAGTTTGACACTGTCTTGAGTCCAGTATTTATCCTTTAATCTATTAGACTGGTAGGAGGTGAAGCCAGGAATCATTTTGATTCCTGAGACTTGCACTGGGATTAGAGGAAACATTGATGTGTCCAAGATTCGATTGCACTGGTAAAGGGCATTCAGTTGTCTGGAGTGCTAGATTATTCAAGTCGAATGGGCTCAATGCCTCTCCCTTCTCTCATTCTCAGGGTGTGGATGTTCCCATCACATCAGGTACATGTTAATCGTGCTTTACTGGTGAGTTCATGGCTGAGTCACTTCAGCAACAGTGGGGATGATATGGGACTCGTTATATGGCCGCAATGGGAGGTTTTCTTCTCTAAAAGGCATTGAGAGTGTGGTTAAAACACACACAGAAATGCAGGAGGAACTCACCTGTTCTCACAGGGTCCATAGGAGGTAAAGATATCCAGCATTTCTGTGTCTTTTTAATATATCTCCCTATGGATGCTGTGGGACCGGGTGTGTGTACTTTTTCTACAATCTCAGCGTCAGCAGATTTAATGTTTCACTTGAGATTATGGCAGACTGACAGCTGTGTTGTAACTCACTAATACCAGTTTTGTATTTCTAAAATGGTCCTTCTGGATTTAAGCCTGTACCTTTAGATTACAAGTTGGGAAGTAGGACTACCACTCAACCAAGTCTACTGTCCAGGTCATTCAGTAGAAGATGCTTCTTGAATACAGTGTGTTTGCTTAATGCCTGTTCTGGCTTGTTGACCAGTGGCCCTATTTTGTTCTTCTGCAGTGTTTGCAGCCACAGTAAGGAGAATTTGATGACCGCTTCAAACTTGGGGGTGATATTTGGGCCAACACTAATGAGACCACAGGAAGACACAGTCGCAGCCATGATGAACATCAAGTTTCAAAACATTGTTGTGGAAATCCTGATTGAGCATTATGAAAAGGTAATTCCCACGCTCCTTGTCACTACAGAAATGGAGGTACAGAATTGCATGGAAATTTGCAAATGCTCTGGTGCTAATGTAATGCCAGCTGGGCCTTCTGGGGACCTGACTCTAATTTGAGAAACGTTGAGGATTGTTCAGTCAATTGTTGACATAAAATAAGAAGATATTTTTGCTATCCCTCTATAATCCAGCATAATAATACCCAAGTGAATTTCAATCATCATCCATCAGAGTTGCAGATCAGAAGGGCCAGGTTTACACTCTGGTCCCTGTAGAGTTCGCTGCATGTATTGGGATCTAGTGCTGGCAAAACTCAGCAGGCCATGCAGCATCCTTAGGAAGTAAAAGGCAGTCAATGTTTTGGGCTTCAGGAGTACTGAAAATCAGGCAGAAGCAAGCGAGGGCAGGGGGAGGGACACAGGCTAACAGGTAAGAGATAGACACAGGAGGGAGTGCAGAAGCTGAGAAGTGCTGAATGAGAGTGCCGAGGAGTTGGTAGGGGTGCTCTCTGATAGATGAAGGCAGGGGAAGGGGTAGGGAGCTGGAAGAAGGGGCAGGGAAAGGGGGAGATATCAGAAATTGAAGAAGAACTCTGACTGGAGGCTGCAGTGATGAATGTGGGGTGTTGTTCCTCCAGTTTGTGGTGGCATTTGAGGTTTGACAAATGGTGTCTATTTCCTGAGACTCAATGACTAAATGAGAACAACTCTTGTTGTTCTGTGATGGATCACTGCAGGAAAGTGTCTGCAGGGGAACAAAGGTGAAAGCAGCAATGTTCTTAGTTGTAGATCTTGCTTGAGAATTGTTCAACATATTTCACTTCTCCCACAACCAAGAATGAGTCATTTTCACACAGGATGCCTAAGCTTTAAACACGATCAGGGAGAATGTCGTTGCGAGTGATTGCTCATTGCAGGGTACCCACAGGAGATTGGCACGTGAGTCTCTCCTCATGCTGCAACCAGATGTGGACGAAAGACCCTCATTATGTGGTGACATTCACATTCACTGGCCACCTTAAAATGTTTCACAGCCAGTGAAGTATCATTGAAGTTATCTTATCTGCAGAAAGGTCTTGATATGAGAATGGCCAGTTTCTGCTTGAACTGAATGTGGTCAGGGGATTAAAAATATTACAGTATGGCTGCCTTGCTTTGCATATAGCAAATGGAATCCTGCACATGACCTGAGTACAAAAGGGACATTGTTTAATATTTCATTCAAAAGCCAACTTCATACCACACTGGAATATCAACAGAATTCTGTGCTCCCAGTAATACTGGAATGCAGAGAACCCCAACTGCTCAAGTGTAACAGATGAACAGGAGCCAGCAGATGACGAATGGCCACTGCTCTTTATTCTGTGTTCCAGTTTGTCGCTTTTTCTTACATTTCTGTAGTGAAACATGAGCTTGGAACTTGGACCACAATGGGATCATACAGCAAGGAAACAGGCCCTTCAGCCCGACGTATCCATGCTGACCTGAGCTAGTCCCATTTGCCTGGGTTTAGGTCATATCCCTTTGGACCTTTCCTTTCCATGTTCCTGTCTAAATGTCTTTTGAATGTCGTAGTTGTAGCCACCTCTCCCATTTACAGGGGAGCTCATTCCACATACCCACTACATGTTGATTCTCAGGTCACTTTTTAAAAAAATTTACCACTCAAATGTATTTCCTCTAGTTTTTAGACACTACCTTGGGGGGATTGAGCCTGTGCATTATCTATGCACCTCATGATTTTGTAAGACTATGAGACAAAGGAGCCTCACCATTTAATCATGAGCTGATCCATTTTACCACTCAGCCCTACTGCCCGGCCTTCTCCCAATAATCTTTGATGCCCTGGCAAATCAAGAACCTATCAATCAATCTCTGCCCTGGCCTCCACAACTGCCTGTAGCAACGAATTCCACAGATTTACCACCCTTTGGCTGAAGAAATTCCTACACCTTTCTGCTTTAAGAGGACACCCTTCAATCCTGAAATTACTCTCTCTTGCCTTAGACTCCCACCATGGGAAACAACCTTTCTATATCTACTCTGTCTACACCTTTCACATTCAAAATGTTTCAATGAGATTTCCCACTCCCGCCACCCCCATTCTCTTAAATTCCAACAAATGTATGCCAAAAGCTATCAAATGCTCCTCATATAATAACCCTTTAATTCCTGGAATCATCCAATCACCCTCTCCAATGGCAGTACATCCTTTCTTAAATGAGGAACCCAAAACTGCTCACAATATGTCAGGTGAGGTCTCATCAGTACCTTGTAAAGACTCCACATCACATCCCTGCTCTTGAAATAAATGCCAGCATTTGCCTTTTTCACCACCATCTCAATGTGCATATACATGCATTGCCTGAGAGTCTGGAAAATCCGAAAATCTGGACCCACCCAGTCCCCATGCAGATTGAATTTTAAGATTTTTACTGTATTCCAAATTGTTTACACAGATAACAGTGAGACCAGCACTGATCTCTGCAGCACACCACAGGTTTGAAAAACAGCCTCCAAAATAACCACCTTCTGTCTCCTCCCATTGAACCAATCTTTTTTTAAAATTTTTTTATTTTTCACACTATAAACCACATTGATCAAGATACATACATTTTCCTTTTCCAATATATAGTGTTGTTTTCTACCCCCCCCTCCCTCTTCCCATCCCACCCTCCCTACCTCCCCTCCCATTCATTTAAAGTTCAGAATCTAAGATACATTAAACTCGTCAAACAATGTTCTCACTCAATAACAATAAACAAGAAATTCCACTGAGTCAGTTCTTTTCATTCTCTTCTCCTTCTGTCATTTTAGGTGGTAGATGTCCCCAGTAGGTTTTCATGTATGGCTCCCATATTTGTTCAAATATTGTAATATTATTTCTTAAATTATATGTTATTTTTTTCTAACGGAATACATTTATTCATTTCTATATACCATTGTTGTATTCTCAAGTTATCTTCTAATTTCCAGGCTGACATAATACATTTTTTTGCTACAGCTAGGGCTATCATAACAAATCTTTTTTGTGCACCATCCAAATCAAGTCCAAATTCTTTGTTTTTTATGTTACTTAGGAGGAAGATCTCTGGGTTTTTTGGTATATTGCTTTTTGTGATTTTATTTAATATCTGGTTTAGATCTTCCCAAAATTTTTTCACTTTCTCACATGTCCAGATTGCATGAATTGTTGTTCCCATTTCCTTTTTACAGCGAAAACATCTGTCAGATACTGTTGGGTCCCATTTATTTAACTTTTGAGGTGTAATATATAGCCTGTGTATCCAGTTATATTGTATCATACGTAACCTCGTATTTATTGTATTTCTCATAGTTCCTGA
This sequence comes from Narcine bancroftii, assembly GCF_036971445.1. Lineage (NCBI taxonomy): Eukaryota > Metazoa > Chordata > Chondrichthyes > Torpediniformes > Narcinidae > Narcine > Narcine bancroftii. Next base: position 4,258,512 of record NC_091476.1, read on the forward strand.
GCATAACTTGTCCCATGTTTCCTTCTTTATCTTTATGTTTAGATCTTGTTCCCATTTTTGTTTAGTTTTACCATTTGTTTCCTCATTCTCCTTTTCTTGTAGTTTAATATACATGTTTGTTATAAATGTTTTGATTATCATTGTATCTGTAATCACATATTCAAAATTACTTCCCTCTGGTAACCTCAGACTGCTTCCCAGTTTGTCCTTCAAGTAGGATTTCAGTTGGTAGTATGCCAACACTGTATCGTGAGTTATATTATATTTATCTTTCATTTGTTCAAAGGATAATAATTTATTTCCCGAAAAGCAATTTTCTATTCTTTTGATCCCTTTTTTCTCCCATTCTCTAAAGGAAAGATTATCTATTGTAAAAGGGATTAGCTGATTTTGTGTCAGTATTAGTTTTGGTAGTTGGTCATTTGTTTTATTCCTTTCTACATGAATCTTCTTCCAAATATTGAGCAGATGATGTAATACTGGAGAACTTCTATGTTGTACCAATTTTTCATCCCATTTATATAATATATGTTCGGGTATCTTCTCCCCTATTTTATCTAGTTCTAATCTAGTCCAATCTGGCTTTTCCCTTGTTTGATAAAAATCTGATAGGTATCTTAATTGTGCGGCTCTATAATAATTTTTAAAGTTTGGCAGTTGTAAGCCTCCTTGTTTATACCATTCTGTTAATTTATCTAATGCTATCCTCGGTTTCCCCCCTTTCCATAAAAATTTTCTTATTATTTTCTTTAACTCCTTGAAGAATTTCTCTGTCAAGTGTATTGGCAATGCCTGAAATAGGTATTGTATCCTTGGGAAAATATTCATTTTAATAGTTTATCCTTCCTATTAGTGTTAGTGGTAAGTCTTTCCAATGCTCTAAGTCGTCCTGTAATTTTTTAATTAGTGGATAATAATTGAGTTTATATAGATGGCCGAGGTTTTTATTTATTTGTATACCTAGGTATCGCATTGCTTGCATTTGCCATCTGAATGGTGATTCTTTCTTAAATTTTGAGAAATCCGCATTATTCATTGGCATTGCTTCACTTTTATTTGCGTTAATCTTGTATCCCGACACTTCTCATATTCCTTCCCATTGAACCAATCTTGAACCCAGTTGGCTTGCTCATCTCAGATCTGTGTGATCTAACTTTTTGGCCTTGTAGGATCTTGCTGAAGTCTATATTTACAATATCCACAAACCAGCCCTCATCAATGCTCTTCCTCAGTCATTGGTTCCCATTCACACAGCTATGGCAGTTAACCCGAATCAGCCTTTCCAAATGTTGGTAGATCCTGTCCCTCCAGTAACTTTTCCACCCCTGATGTTAGGCTTTCTGGCCTGTCATTGCCTGCCTAGTTCTTCTCAAATAAATGCGTCTTTAGCCATCCTCCGTTTTTCCATGACCTAACCTGGAAAAAGATGTGAATATCTCTGCCAGCACCTCTGCCATTATTTCCCCAGCCTTAAGATATGCTGGACCAGGGATTTATCACCTGACTCTGCTTTAAATCAGCCACCATCTCTTTTGTAATGTGAATACATTCCAAGGCATTGCTGTTCTTTTCCTTTGATTCTTCAGCCTCTAAGGCCTTCTCCACAGTAAATGCAGATGTCAAACATTCATTTAAATCTTCTATTTCCTGTGGCCTGATGCTTAAAGGGACCTGTTCTCTCCCTAGTTACCCTTTTGCTGGTGATACACTTGTAAAATCTCTTGGGATTTTCCTTTACTCTTGCCCTCTGTTTGTACTTCTGATTTCCTGCTACAGCAGTGGCTTTCAAACTGCCGTCTGAAACTCACATTCCACTTTAAGTATTCCCTATGCCATAAATCTTCTGTGATTAGTAAGGGATTACTTAAGGTGGCGATGCCGCTTTAGTTGCCCATTCAGAGCCAGCACTCCAGCGCATGACGTCCTGTTTTGCGGAAACTGCCAAAATGTTTGGCCTGGAAGTCAGCCTGAAGAAAACTGAGGTCCTCCATCAGCCAGCTCCCCACCATGACTACCAGCCCCCCCACATCTCCATTGGGCACACAGAACTCAAAACAGTCAACCAGTTTACCTACCTCGGCTGTACCATTTCATCTGATGCAAGGATCGATAAAGAGATAGACAAAAGACTCGCCAAGGCAATAGAGCTTTTGGAAGACTACACAAAAGAGTCTGGAAAAACAATCACCTGAAGAAACACACAAAGATCAGCGTGTACAGAGCCGTTGTCATACCCACGCTCCTGATCGGCTCTGAATCATGGGTCCTCTACCATCATCACCTACGGCTCCTAGAACGCTTCCATCTTCGCTGTCTCCACTCCATCCTCAAGATTCATTGGAATGACTTCATCACCAATATCGAAGTACTCAAGCTGGCAGAATCCGCAAGCATCGAATCCAAGCTGCTGAAGACCCAACTGCGCTGAGTGGGTCACGTCTCCAGCCTTCCCAACATCGTGTTATATGGCGAGCTGTCCACTGGCCACCGAGACAGAGGTGGACCAAAGAAGAGGTACAAGGACTGCTTAAAGAAATCTCTTGGTGCCTGCAACATTGACCACCACCAGTGGCTGATATCACCTCCAACCGTGCATCTTGGCGTCTCACAGTTCGGCGGGCTGCAACCTCCTTTGAAGAAGACCGCAGGGCCCACCTCACTGACAAAAGACAAAGGAGGAAAAACCCAACACCCAACCCCAACCCACCAATTTTCCGTTGCAACCGTGCCTGCCTGTCCCGTATCGGACTTGTCAGTCACCAACGAGCCTGCAGCAGACGTGGACATACCCCTCCATAAATCTTCGTCTGCGAAGCCAAGCCAAAGAAAAGAACTTAAGGTGGGATGTGAGTGGAAAGAACAAGTTTGAAAACCATTGTTTTAATCGTACCTCATAACTCGTTATGTGCACGGTTTCCTAACTCCAAAGGAGATGGGCTAATGACCATTTTTCTCAGGCAAAATATTTCAGTAGCAATTGGGTCTAGAGCAGTGATTCTTAACCTTCCTTTCCCACTTGCAGACTACCTTAAGCATTCCTTTACTAATCACAGAGCACTAATGGCATTGGGATTCACCAGGCTGATACCTGGAATGGCAGGAATGACTTATGAGGAAAGATTGCGCAATTTGGGATTGTACTCGCTGGAGTTTAGAAGATTGAGAGGGGATCTCATAGAGACCAATAAAATTCTGGCAGGACTGAACAGAATGGATGCGGAAGGGATGTTTCTAATGGTGGGGGAGTCCAGAACCCGGGGCCATGGTTCGAGGATAATAGGCAAACCATTTAGGACTGAGATGAGGCGGAATTTCTTTACCCAGAGGGTGGTGAATCTGTGGAATTCATTGCCACAGAGGACAGTAGAGGCAGGTTCATTGAATATATTTAAGAGGGAATTAGATCTATTTCTTCAGTATAAGAGTATTAGGGGTTATGGAGAGAAGGCGGGGACGGGGTACTGAACTTTAAGATCAGCCATGATCTCATTGAATGGCAGAGCAGGCTCGAAGGGCCGAATGACCTACTCCTGCTCCTATCTTCTATGTTTCTATGATTGCTTAAGGTGGAATGTGAGTCTAGGGAGGCAGTTTGAAAACTCAAGAGATTTGCTTGATGCCACCTGACAATTTGAATAGATCACTTGCCCAATGCAAATGCAGCAGGGGGCAATATTGCTCCATCCCTCATAGCACTGGAACTCCACCCTACCTCACATCTATTCATGTTCCTTTAAGATAACCTGGGTTTAGGGCTCCTTCATAAGGAATGCTGTGACCTCCTCCATATTTCTATTTAAACGTTAGTTGAAGCAGTGATAACCCTGGTGATTTGGTGGAGCAAGCCTTGCTGAGCTTGTGTGTGTGACCACATGAGGGCGCTAGACTAACATTATCTATGAGTTGTGTTCATGGTTGGTGGCATCTTCTTGCTGAGAGTTGTGATTCATTGGTACTGTCCGTACGGTACCTCAGTGATTGGTTCTCAGTGATTTATTTGAAAAGTAATTTGTTGAGGTCCGTAACTCTGCTATTTCCTCTAGCACAGTTGGGATCTCCATTTGGCCGTATGTGACACCTGCACTAGGAATTTCCTGGATCTCTCTGATGGAGTTCTCCTTAAAAATTTCTTTGGGATGCTGAGCCTAGATTATAGCATGAGTTTGGGAAACTCTACCCTCCCTTTATTTGTAATTGACAGAATTTTCTTTTTAAAGAGTGTGGCTGTTTTTTTCCCCCCATTTTCCAGATATTCCTGTCACCACCAGAGGAAAATGCTGCTCCTCCAATACCCCCTCCTCGAGCCGCACCGCGGAAACGACAGCCAATCACCATCTCCAAACGCCCTGCTCGCCATCGGCCCAATCTCAGCACATCTTTTTCAGTGGACATGGAAGGTGAGAATGCGTTAATAGTGACTCTTGAAATAAATGCAGTTGAAACATCTACCCTTTACACGCACTCTGGTGTAACAGGCTATTTTCTGTGTAGTGTCGACAAAAGATTCAGTGTTTACGCAAGGCAGCAAAGAGGGTGAGAAGTTAGGATACTTACATAAAAATGCTGGAGAAACTCAACAGGTCACGCAGTATCCATAGGAAGTCAGGCAATCAACATTTCAGGCCTGAATTCTCCATCAGGAATCTGGAAATTCTGAGAAAAAGATAGGGGAGGGAGGAGGAGAGGGGAGGAAGAGGATGTTTTTAATATTTATTGTTGTAAGATGGCTATAATATGAAGGCTTGCACTATGACGCTACCACAAAACACCAAATTTCATGACTTGTTCATGACAATAAATTCTAACTCTGAGGAGAGGGGAGTGAGGAGGAGGAGATGGTGGAGGGGGGGGGGGGACGGAGAGGAAGTCGATTCTACAGTGCCTTGTTATCTACACACTATTTGATATCCTCCCCCCCCCCCACCCCTTTTGATCATACTAACTCCTGTGATACAATTCAATGAAAGCTGGAACTTCAGGTACTTCACTTGTGCCAGCCTGTGTTGTTCGAGCTGTCTCTCCATTTGAGAATACCTTGTCCAATAGATGTCATATAGAATGGAAATGGTTGGAAAAGTGGTCAGCATCCCGGGCAGCATCTGTGGGAGAGAAACTGTTGATCGATGTTTCAGAGCAATGACCATTAATCCATTGTGAGGTTGTTGGGTGGAAGCCTAGTGCATGGATCTGTTTGGTGATGAAGGCCTCAGGATCAATTCAATTCCCTGTTTCTTTGTGATGTAGAAGGAGGACACTTTATTCCATTGGTTCTATGCTCTTGGAGTAATTCCACACTACATTAATTTTCCCCTGAATACTCTGCTCCACACATTCTCATCAACTTCCCCAGATTCTACAGACGCTGAAAGGTCAATTTGCAGAGGCCAATTACTGATCAATCTCTATATCTGTGGAATGTGGGATACTGGAGCACCCAGAGGAAATCCATTTTTTCATGGGGAGATTGTGTAAACTTCACACAGACAGTACCAGAAGTCGAGATTGAACTTGGGTCACTTCACTACCAATGATTCTGCCTCCCCTGCAGGAAAAGGAACCTCAGGGTTTTATGTCACCTATGTACTCTGGCAATAAATCTGAACTTTAAACTTTGGAATTGTGAGTCAGCTTCTCTCCTTTAGTGTCTCACAGGATGGTCTCACTTCAAACTGAAACAACCTCATTTCAAAATATCTGGGCATCTGATGGCACATGAGAGAAAAGTTTTTTTGTTCCTGATTACAGTTTATACAACCTAATGGAGGAAATTGTCTTGATGAAGGGTTCTGACCTAAATCATCAACAACTGTTTTTTTTCCCTCACTGGCATTACTTGACCCATTGTCTTCCTCCAGCAGATTGTTTTTCCATTAACATAGAAACATAGAAGATAGGAGCAGGAGTAGGTCATTCGACCCTTCGAGCCTGCTCCGCCATTCAACAAGATCATGGCTGATCTTAAAGTTCAGTACCCCGTCCCCGCCTTCTCTCCGGAACCTTTAATACCCTTATACTGAAGAAATAGATCTAATTCCCTCCTAAATAGATTTAGTGAACCTGCCTCCACTGCCCTCTGTGGCAATGAATTCCACAGATTCACCACCCTCTGGATCAAGAAATTCCTCCTCATCTCGGTCCTAAATGGTTTGCCTATTATCCTCAAACCATGGCCCCGGGTTCTGGATTTTCCCATTATTGGAAACATCCCATCTGCATCCATTCTGTCCAGTCCTGCCAGAATTTTATTGGTCTCTATGAGATCCCCTCTCAATCTTCTAAACTCCAGTGAGTACAATCCCAATTTACGCAATCTTTCCTCATACGTCATTCCTGCCATTCCAGGTATCAGCCTGGTAAATCGCCTCTGCACTCCCTCCATTGCAAGAACATCCTTCCTTAGATAAGGTGACCAAAACTGCACACAATACTCCAGGTGGGGTCTCACCAAGGCCCTGTACAGCTGCAGTAAGGTATCCTTGTTCCTCGACTCAAACCCTCTTGATATGAAGGCCCACATACCATTTGCCTTTTTAACCGCCTGCTGTACCTGCATGCTCGCCTTCAGAGACTGATGTACAAGTGCCCCTAGGTCTCTCTGCACTTCCTCATCTCTTAATCTATTGGCATTCAAATAGTAATCTGCCCTCCGGTTTGTATTACCAAAGTGGATAACCTCACATTTATCCACATTGTAGTGCATTTGCCATGTATCTGCCCAGTCCCTCAATTTATCCAAATCACACTGGAGCTTCCTGACCCCCTCTTCCGTGCACACAACCCCTCCTAGCTTAGTGTCATCTGCAAATTTGGAGATATTACATCCAATCCCCTCATCCAGATCATTAATGTAAATTGTGAACAGCTGGGGTCCCAGTACAGATCCCTGTGGTACCCCACTCAGAAAACGAGCCATTTATCCCAACTCTCTGTCTTCTACCTGCCAGCCAGTTCTCAATCCACATCAATACTTTGCCCCCAATTCCATGAGCCTTGATTTTGGAAGCCAGTCGTTTATACGGGACCTTATTGAAGGCCTTTTGGAAGTCCAGGTACACCACATCCACTGGCTCTCCCCCATCTATTTTACCTGTCACCATCTCAAAGAATTCCAATAGATTTGTCAAGCACGATTTACCTTTTGTAAATCCATGTTGACTCCGTCCGATCCCTTCTCTGCTAGTCATATGCTCCGCTATTACATCCTTAATAATGGATTCCATCATTTTGCCCACTACTGATATAAGGCTCACAGGCTGATAATTCCCTGCTTTTTCTCTACCCCCCTTTTTAAATAGTGGGGTAACATTAGCTACCCTCCAATCCATGGGTACTGATCCTGAGTCTATCGAGTTCTGGAAAATAATTCTTAAAGCATCTGCTATCTAAATGGCCACTTCCTTGAGTATGGCCACTTCCTTGAGTAATCCAACATCCTTGATTAATCCAACATCTGTTGTAATTGATATTTATAAAGGCCATGCATCTAGATCCTTTGGCCTAACCTGCTACCCCATTTAGTGAAATAATTTTATGATTTGTTTTTTTGAATGAATTCACTGGATAGTCCGACTCGTGCTATATGCACTCTAGTCTTGGCCTTATTCTCTCAAAATCTTTTACGTATGTACCTTCTCTTGTGTTCTTCCATAGCTAATCTACACTGACCATTCTCAATGGAGGCTGTGTGGTCCCTCTGGGTGGCATGGCACATTTATTAAGGGGGAGGGAACGGACTGAAATCACAATTTTTAACATGTTTTTCTATGTGGTCAATGGGAGAGCAGTATGGAAGAAACCAACAATACTTGACTGCTTCACAGGGAAGGGGGCCCATAAACTCTGAGCAGAGTCCTAAGGGGGCCATAGCCAAAACAAAGATTTGGTATGGCTGATCTAGAACCATTGCTCTAAATACTCAATTTTGCTCCCAATCTTTTAATAGCTTTTAAATAGCCAAAATCTATTGATCTCTGGTTAAAAATTTTAACTAATGACCCAGTATCATTTGTTACAAGTGGATGAAAGCTTCAAACACCAATGACCTTTGTGCATAGAAATGGCTTTTACTTTTAGTCTATGTCATCGAGTCTGAAACTATCCAATCACAAGAAACCATATCAACTTTCCCTGTTTATCTTTTAAAATTTTGGAGAAAATCATTCCATGATATTTTTGTGTCTCAATGACTGGTCTCATAATTCCTCTCTGTGGACTTAGCTCTTGGAATCCAGGTATCATTCTTGTAAAACTATGTTGGAGTCCCTCCCACACTGAAGTATCCTCAAAGTGTGGTGCACAATCAAGCAAAGCAACATTGCATAAGTACAGGAAAAACAAATAAACGGACCCACCAAATGGACACATGGTATTGATTTTTGAAAGTTATTGTGGCAGAATCCCTGAGTTAGAGAATCATTCCTTGCCCCCTGTCTCTGCTGTCCCTGGTCTAATGATGACTGATCAGGTGTGTGCTGTTAAAGGCTTCAGTTGCATTCGCAAAGACAGATTCCTTTGAACTCTTCCTATGAAACGTGGCAACTTCACTGGTTAAATTCAAGTCTTTTATTAACAGGATTTCTTATCCCCAATATCCTTTACAGCTGAGCATGTGTTAATATAGTTGGACCCAAAATACTCTGCCAGTTCATTTAGTCACTGAATAAAAGTCCACTTATTGATTTCTACTCCGTTATTTTTAAAATGATTCACTGATCTTGTGTTCACTTTTAATTTTTTTTTGTAATTCAAGATGCGCGATTCCTTTGCTTAATTCTTTGGTTTATTCAAATGCATTTTCCGTCAGAATTATTGAATGGTGCTTTGTTGGCTGGAAAGATGTTATTTCTTTTCCCTGAAGCAGATGTTTAGTCCAGAGAGTAGCTGAAGTGGAGGAAGGGATTGGGTGCTATGGCGCAGTCTGTACATTAAATTTTTAAATGATGATATCTCTCAACTACTTCACTTTCCAACATTGACCAGGGATCCTAATCTTTAGCAGAGTTTCAAGGCACAACTAGGAAAGCCTAAAAGGTGAAACTGTAGTGACACAGCAGTTTACAGCTGCTGGCAAAGAAGCAATCTGCCCACCAGGCTCACCTTGCAAAGCCTTCCTGGCCAGAGAAAAAACGAGCCTTCCATCTCACATGCAGCCATCTTCAGCGCAAACTCCAGGAGATCCAAAATGAGTGGTGGACTAGCCTCGCCAAACGAACCCAGCTTAGCGCTGACATTGGCGACTTCAGGGGTTTCTATGAGGCTCCTCACTCCAAGTCCAAAGCCTTCTGCGCAGCTCAGACGGCGAAGTTCTCCTCAGCGACAAGATCTCCATCCTCAATTGATGGTCAGAACACTTCCAATCTCTTTTCAGTGCCAACAGCTCAGTCCAAGAATCCACCCTGCTCCAGCAACCTCAACAACCCTTGAGGCTAGAGCTGGATGAGGTCCTTAACTGGGAAGAGACATATAAGGCAATTGAACAACTGAAAAGTGGCAAAGCAGCAGGTATGGATGGAATCCCCCCAGAGGTCTGGAAGGCTGGCGGCAAAGCTCTGCATACCAAACTGCATGAGTTTTTCATGATCTGCTGGGACCAAGGAAAGCTGCCTCAGGACCTTCGTGATGCCATCATCATCACCCTGTACAAAAACAAAGGCGAGAAATCAGACTGCTCAAACTACAGGGGAATCACGCTGCTCTCCATTGCAAGCAAAATCTTCACTAGGATTCTCCTTAATAGACTAATACCTAGTGTCGCTGAAAATGTCCTCCCAGAATCACAGTGTGGCTTTCGCGCAAACAGAGGAACTACTGACGTAGTCTTTGCCCTCAGACAGCTCCAAGAAAAGTGCAGAGAACAAAACAAAGGACTCTACATCACCTTTGTTGACCTCACCAAAGGCTTTGACACCGTGAGCAGGAAAGGGCTTTGGCAAATACTAGAGCGCATCGGATGCCCCCCAAAGTTCCTCAACATGGTTATCCAGCTGCATGAAAACCAACAAGGTCGGGTCAGATACAGCAATGAGCTCTCCGAACTCTTCTCCATTGACAGCGGCATGAAGCAAGGCTGCGTTCTCGCACCAACCCTCTTTACTATCTTCTTCAGCATGATGCAGAAACAAGCCATAAAGACCTCAACAATGAAGACGCTGTTTACATCCGGTACTGCACGGATGGCAGTCTCTTCAATCTGAGGCGCCTGCAAGCTCACACCAAGACACAAGAGCAACTTGTCTGTGAACTACTCTTTGCAGACGATGCCGCTTTAGTTGCCCATTCAGAGCCAGCTCTTCAGCGCTTGACGTCCTGTTTTGCGGAAACTGCCAAAATGTTAGGCTTGGAAGTCAGCCTGAAGAAAACTGAGGTCCTCCATCAGCCCACCATGACCACCACATCTCCATCGGGCACACAGAACTCAAAACGGTCAACCAGTTTACCTACCTCGGCTGCACCATTATCATCTGAGGCAAGGATCGACAAAGAGATAGACAACAGACTCGCCAAGGCAATAGCACCTTTGGAAGACGACACAAAAGAGTCTGGAAAAACAACCACCTGAAGAAACACACAAAGATCAGCGTGTACAGAACCGTTGTCATACCCACGCTCCTGTTTTGCTCTGAATCATGGATCCTCTACCGTCATCACCTACGGCTCCTAGAACGCTTCCATCAGCGCTGTCTCCGCTCCATCCTCAAGATTAATCGGAATGACTTCATCACCAACATCGAAGTACTCGAGCTGGCAGAGTCCACAAGCATCAAATCCATGCTGCTGAAGACCCAACTGCGCTGGGTGGGTCACGTCTCCAGAATGGAGGACCATCGCCTTCCCAAGATCGTGTTATATGGCGAGCTCTCCACTGGCCACCGAGACAGAGGTGCACCAAAGAAGAGGTACAAGGACTGCTTAAAGAAATCTCTTGGTGCCTGCCACATTGACCACTGCCAGTGGGCTGATATCGCCTCCAACCATGCATCTTGGCGCCTCACAGTTCAGCGGGCAGCAACCTCCTTTGAAGAAGACCGCAGAGCCCACCTCACTGACAAAAGACAAAGGAGGAAAAACCTAACACCCAACCCACCAATTTTCCCTTGCAACCGCTTCAACCGTGCCTGCCTGTCCCGCATCGGACTTGTCAGTCACCAACAAGCCTGTAGCAGACATGGACATACCCCTCCATAAATCTTCGTCCGTGAAGCCAAGCCAAAGAAAAAAGAGAAAAACAGTGACTAGTTCCTCTGGAGTACCTGTGTAAACCCCTAGAGGTATTCTTCATACCCCTTCAATCTCTGCCAGTTTACTTGACGTACACTCAAAAACCCACCCTTTTAAAGCAGTCTATTTGAAAATAAAGCTCAGGGCAATCTCCTAAGGCAGTTTTAATGGACTTGGAAACAGTAATCGAGGAGCCAAGGAGTCTGTGGTGATCAGACCCCAGTTTTGAACTGAGTTTTAATTTTATCTCCTTTTTCTTCAGCTGTTAACATAGCTGACAACATGACTGAGGTGTTTGAGATCGTTAATTGAGATATTTGGGGCTGATTCATGTACTCTTCAGCATTTAAGAAGGGTTGAGCGTTCTCTTTTTAATTTGTACACATGGATTTTGCTCCTTTAATCAGGCAGTCAGCAGCTTGCGTTGGGTGGCTGGTGAATTTAGAACGCTGTTCATATACGTGTCTGAAGTTCTGGCTGCTTGGCGCCAGTGCCAGTCTCTTTTGTGAGAGCGGTGGTGTCTGGTTTGATCAATTGTTTGCAGCTGTTAGCTGGATATGCGATTGAGATCCTGGTTTTCCAATTTTTTAATATGGTTCTGCAATTTAACTACAGTCTTTGAATTGGAATCCTAATCACTGGGCTGGTGGAGAAAGATTTTTATTCAGTGTGGCTGCGTTAATGAGACGAGTCTCCTTTTTTTTCTCCTCTATTGGTGGTGAATTTGAATAGTGGTCCTTCAACAGCATGGGGTTCTTCCTTGTTACAGGCCTCTAGGATTCCTGAGCCTGGGGTGAGGTAGGGAGTGGTGGATATAATCTTGCTGCTTCCTCCTGGCCTCTAATTGAGTTCAAGAGCCGTGAGGTAATGTTGCAGCTTCTTAAAACTCTGGTTGGACCACACTTGAGGTATTGCATTCAGTTCTGGACACTTCATTACAGGAAGGAGGTGTAAGTTTTTGTGAAGGTGTAGAAGAGATTTATCAGGGTGTTGCCTGGATTGGAGAACATGTCATATGAAGCAAGGTTGACAGAGCTAGGGCTTTTCTCTTTGGAACAACAACATTGAGAGGATGATTTCATTGAGGTATATTACATTATGAGGGGCTTAGATAGGGTAGACAGCCAGCCTCTTTTTTCCTGGGGCAACAATAGCAAAAACCAGAGGATATCGATTAAGATGAGTGGAGGGAAAGTGTAGGGGAGATGTCAGAGATAATGCCTGGAAGGCATTGCTAGGATGGTGGTAGAGGCTGGTACAATAGGGACATTCAAAAGACTCAGACAGGCACATGGATGCAGAAAGATAGAGGGTTATGGGTGTGTGGGAGGGAAATTTAGTTTGCTGTAAAGTAGGCTTCTATAGGTCAGGACAACACCATGAGCTGCAAAGTTTGATGTTCTTTTTCTGTCTTCCAGCCCAGAAACCACCCCTCCCTCCTTTAGTGTGACCCAAAAGATTGAAGTGGAACTCATCCCACACACTTAATTCCCTTTCCAGATATCTGATCTGTTTTCCCCCTATTAAAGTACGAACTACAAAACCAGTTCTTCAATATTTAATTGCTTTGTGCGGTTTCTTCTTGGCGAGAAGGATATCAGTCATTTATCTCTACATAATGAGGTAAATAAGTTGTATCTGGTCTCGCATTAGACTGTGACTCTCACCTTTTCTTATCAGCTTCCATCTCTGGTAACCTTAGGCTCACCCCATCCTGTATGACTCTTCCTCCAACTCACCTCTATGGTCCTCTTGCATCACCCTTCCTCTTTCTGGGATCTGCAAGTCAACTGCCTTTGTCTGTTATTCTTCACCTCTCCCTGGTCCACCAATGCCCTACTGGCCCCAAGTCCGACCCATCCCACCTGAACATCGTTTTATCAGCCTTTCTCCTCCATAGCCTCAGTCCTGGTGAAGGGTTTTGCTCAAAATGTCAACTATTTTTTTTCTTTCTCACTGATGCTGCTCAACCTATTGATTCCTCCAGCAGATTGTGTTTAGCTTTAGATTCCAGCTTCTGCAGTCTCCTGTTTGCCTGTAGTTTGTAAATAAGTTCATTATGATTGAGGCAAGGAATGTGGGATGAATTGTTGTCACCTCAGCAAACACTTTATTTTAAAATGGGCTGAAAATAATTGGTCATGAGTGAGTACATCAACTCTATACCTATAAAGTTGTATTCTATGTAATTTGAGACCATATCTTCTGCCAAATTAGGAGCAGGGGTACAAAAAACCAGGGGGAGGGCGACTGGTTTTTTTCTGGCAAAGGTGTGCTTTGGAGGTGGGAATAAATTCTAATCAGAATATTTTAATCAGAATTAAAGGTAAGGCTAACAGGTAGAAGGAACCTTGGTTTTCAAGAGAGATTGAGGCCCTGGTTAAAAGAAGGCATGAAGTGGCTCTGAGAGTCAAGTTGAAGGATAATCCCAAAGGCCTCGATAGATATATTAAGAACAAAAGAATAGCAAGGGACAAAATGGGTCTTATTAAAGACCAGAGTGGTCATCTATGCTTGCGTCCGAAAGAGATGTAGGAAATCTTAAATGGATTTTTTGCATCTGTGTTTACTCAGGAGATGGATTCAGAGTATATCGAAGTGTGGCAAAACAGCAGTGAGGCTATGGAACCTATACAGATTACAGAGGAGGTGCTTTCTGTCTTGAGGCAAATAAAGGTGGATAAATCTGACAAGATATTCCCTGGGACCTTGAGCTTGAGAGAGGCTGGTGCTGAAATTGTATGGGCCTTAACAACATCCTCAGCCACAGATGAGATGCAGGAGGCTTGGAGGATAGCTAATGTTCTGTTGTTTAAGAAAGGCTCCAAGAATTGTGGGCTGGTGAGCCTGATGTCAGTAGTGGAAGGTGTCCGAAGATATAAAAGTATTTGGATAGATGGGACTGAATAATGATAGTCAGCATGACTTTGTGTATGGTTAGTCATGTCAAACTAATTTTAAGTGTTTTTCAAGGAGGCTACCAGGAAAGGTAATGAAGGAAAGTCAGTTAATGTTATCTACATGGAAATTAGTAAGACCTTCCATGACATCCTGCATGGAGGTAGGTTGAGAAGGTTCAGTTGTTCAGTATCCAGGTTGAGATAGTAAATTGGATTAGGCATTGGCTTTGTGGGAGAAGCCAGGGAGGGGTAATAGATGATTACCTCTCTATCTGGAGGCCTGTGACAAGGGAAGTGCCTTGGGGATTGGTGCTGGGACCATTGTTGTTTGTCATCAATATCAATGATCTAGATCAGCCATTCTCAACCATTTTTTATGATTTCAATCCATGATCATTCCCCCCCCCCCACCCCCAAACTTTGGGGGCTATTCACCAACCCTATTGAGAATTGCTCATCTACATTGTAGTAAATTGGATCAGCAAATTTGCAGATGACACTAAGACTGGGGGTCTAGTGAACAGCAAGGAAGGCTTTTTTTTTTCAAATTTTGCCGCAGGATCTGAACCAGCTGTAAAATGGCAAATAGAATTTAATGCCAACTAATGCGGGGAGTTGCACTCTGAGAAGACAAGTCAAGGACCTCTACAGTAAATGGTAGGCCAATGCGGAGTTGGCAGAACAGAGGGACCTAGAGATACAGACACATAATTTCTTGAAAGTGGCATCACAGGAAGTTAGGGTTGTAAAGAGAGCCTTTGGCACATTGGCCTTCATAGATCAGAGCATTGTATGTAGGAGTTGTACTGAAGTTGTACAAGACATTGGTGAGGCCAAAGTTGGAGTATTGTGGGCAGTTTTGGTCACTTACTTATTAGAAAGGTCTTAATAAGACAGAAAGAGTGCAAAGAAAGTTTGTTGCTGAGACTTGAGGAGCTGAGTTGTAGGGAAAGGTTAGGACTTAATTTCCTGAAGCATCGGGGAATGAAGGGTGATATGATGGAGGTACACAAAATTATGAGGGTGGGTTTAGGGTGAAGGTGAGCATTAGGGGGAATTTTCACTCAGAGGGTGGTGAGAGAGTGTGATTTCAACATAAGAGAAATTTGGAGAGGAACGTGAATGGGAGAGCTATCCCCTGAGAGCAGGTTGATGGGATGAGACGTAAAAAATATTTTGTACACACCGGATGGATTGGGGCCTGTTTCTATGCTCTAGTGTTCCATGGATGTAGTATGGAAGTAGTGAAAGAGTCATTAGTAATTGGATCAGCAAATTTGCAGATGACACTAAGACTGGGGGTCTAGTGAACAGCCGGAAGGCTTTTTTTTTCAAATCACTATTGTGTTTGTACCATTGGATTTTTAAGCGCCTAGCAATCTCCTGTGGGTCTTTAATATGTGTACAGCATTGTAAAGCACATGGACACATCTATTTGGATCTGTCTTCATTATCTAGAAATAGTCGCTCTATGAAGCAGCAATTTGAACTGATACTTAGAGAAGCATTTGTACATTCACCTAACTCGACTTGCTGGATAACCTGGTCTAAGGTAACCCTTGAACTCCTCCATCGTTTAAGGGCACAGAGGCATGAATGTCTGTTAAAGCAGTTTTGTCAGATTCTTGTGGAAGTGCTTCGGGAAGTTTTTAAAAAAAAAAATGGGGCAGTATTTATGTAGGCATCTGACTTGTGGTCTTGTAATTTGCTGATGGATATCTTGGCTCACAGAAAGTGTTAAATTTCTTCACAATCCTATAAATAATTTGCTAACTCGTAGCTGAAGTCAAGGCCAATGTTTTGTGACTTTTTGTTAACAGCAAGGCATGTTTATTCACTTAGAATTAGAGCATGATCCAAGGTCCACTTGAAAATATGGTAAAACTGAAGTTGACGAGAGTCTTCAGTTCCTTTGTGGATCTGCCCTCATGATTGTAGGTTGTCACTATCTCTGCAGCCCAAGCCAAATCTGGGGTACTTCCCTGGGCCTATGGGGGAGACGTATCAATGTGGTGCTAGGTAGTGTATAGTTCTTGCTTGGGATGTCATTGAGTTCCATTGAAACACAAGTTCACTGAGATTGTTCACATCTTTTCAAACATGCTTTGTATTTATTAGAATGCAGTGTTACAAGTAATACTTAGTTACGCCATCTAATGGATCAAAGTATGTCCTAACTAATAAGGGAAATATTCAGTGATTAAATTCCAAAATGTCAGCCATAGAGTCAGACAGCATGGAAACAGACCCTTCAGCCCATCTTGCCCATGCTGACCAAAATGTCCCACCTGTAGTAGTCCCAATTCCTTGCATTTTGCCCATATCCCTCTTAACCCATCCTATCCATGCATCCTTCCAATCTTTTTCTTGTCTCAACCACCAGCTCTGGCAGCCCATTCCACCCTCCGCCCTCTGTGTTTTTTAAAAAAGTTACCCCTCAGGTTTCTATTAAATATCTCTCCCTCCCCACAAATTTCCCTACTCTATGTAAAAAATTCTTTGTGTTCGCCCAATCTATCGGATCTATTCCTCTCCTCATTTTGTATACCTACATGAGATCACCCCCTCCTTCTTGCACTCTTAGGACTAAAGCCCTAGTCTGCTTAATTTCATCCTATGGCCAAACATTTCTTTTCAATTCCTTCCCATAAACTTCTTCTAAGTAGCAGAGATTTTGGGAATGAGTGCTTAACATTGAGCAGGAGTTCATCATATGACCCATTGAGCCTACTCCATCATTCAATCAGGTGATAGCTGATCTGGCTGTGAACTGGGCTGCTCTTAGCTGCCTGTTCCCCATAACTCTTAATCTCCCTATTCTTCAAATATCTATCTCTGTCTTAAATGAGGTTGCCTCCACTGCTTCCTTGGGCAGAGGATTCCACGGGTTCACGACCCTGCAGGAAAAGAAGTTCCTTCTCGTCTGTTTTAAATCCATGTGAGCCAGTCTGGGATCACTTATCTGGTTAAAAGGAGCTGCTTATATGGGTTACAACCATTCTGTACCCTCTTGCATCTGGAATATTGATTGTCTTTGTTGCTTTGCAGATGGTGCTGGGAACATGAACCAAAATGCCAATGGAGGCAATAATCTGGAAATGGGTGTTCTGGGCTTCCCTCCAAGCCCTGTCCCATTGCAGCGGACAGCAAGACCACACATGGGATACTTGCGAGTATCAGAAATGGAGCCTTTTGCTCGGCATGCTGCAAGCAACCAGAACTCTGAGATGGACCTGGGAAAAACTGCACCAAAATTGAAAGAAAGTGGCCTGAAACTGGTGCCAAAATCTGTAAATGGGGCACCTTTGCCAGATCAGAGCAATGCTGGTGTATCTCGAGCATTGTCCTTTCAATCAAAGCCACTTCCTTCCAAAATGTTTTATACTGAAGACGGTAAATATGTGGAAAGTTGGATCGCATGAAATATTAATTTTGCAATCTCTATTAATGTGTGGGAAAGAAACACCACTTCTAATCTCCAGCCTAATTTATTTCAAGATTTTAAATTGAATTTGACTGTAGCAAAATCAAGTTGGACAGAGATAGGAATAGTTATTCAGTGGCTCCACCTTTGCCTTTAGTTCCAGTAATCAGGACAGATCAAGAAATCATTTAACTTTGAGATGCAAAAAGCTTGGTCCATGATCCCAGGCAATGGTCCTAATACAATGGCACCCATTTCCACCTGGAAAATCTGGAATCCAGGTGGAGCTAATTGATTTGTACACAAGGGGCACGTGAGGAAACTTTAACCCCTTGGAGTGTGGTTGAAACGATGGGATGCATTTCAGCTCCTCCAAGTGTTTCTGGTTGTGTGTTCACCTCCTTGGCTATTGGTTAATTGCTGACATAAAACATAACTGAAGACTTATCACTGTGACCATGGTTTGGGCTAATAATGGGTGGATACAATGGGATGAAATTAGTGTAGCTGGGTATAGGTGTGGAAATATGTATGTGGATTGAGTTGGGGGAGGGTGGTATATGGGTAAAACTCTCGTATTCACATCATTGGTTGGTTTTTAACTTTCTGTGCGATAATATTAATCCAACCTAAAGCTGCTAAAACATTTTTTTTCAATTATAGAGCTTGGGCTTGTAAGGAACATGTGGAAACCCTGTCCCATAATCCTGACCTGCTGCCTTTGGTTTTTCAATATTTCGTGAAAACTGACCCCATTAAGGGTGGCCACTGTCTTGCTTCACACTGGATGAACAGTGATCCCAATAAATCCTTTCCAGCACAGTGACAGCACCTCGGGACAGACACCTGATTCACGCAAATTGAAGAGCATTTGCCGCTGCTGGTTTAAAACCTCTAGTTCCCATTCCAGATTCAAGTCCTGGATGTGGAAAATAAATGAAAAAGCAAAAGTTTGTGTTTTTACATTATGACCCAAGAGGTTTCTGCTAAACTCATCAACATGGCAAGCTGGATGTCAATGGTTTAATCGTCCCTCATTCACTCGTTATCTGCACAGTTTCCGAACTCCAAAGGAAATGGGCCATTGACAATTTTTCTCAAGCAAAATATTTCAGTAACAATTGGGTCCAGAGCAGTGGTTCTCAACCTTCCCTTCCCACCCACATCCCACCTTAAGCAATCCCTTACAGACCACATGGCATAGAGATCACTTAAGGTGGAATGTGAGTTTTTAAAAAAAGTTGCCTATCCAGGAACAGGGAGAAGATGGTCAGCACAGACTGGAGGGGATGAATGGCGTGTTTTCTGTGCTGAGACATTCTCTGGTTCCGTCAGCTCACCCCTCTGCATGCAATGCTCCAGAGAGAACAACCCAAGTTTGTCCAACCTTTCCCCTTAGCTTATACCCTCTAATCGTGGCACCATCCTGATAAATCTCTTGGGTACTTGCTTGAAAGCCTCCACATCCTCAATGAAAAATGATTTCCTTGTTTACAGTGAGGTTGGTTTCCTTGTGATTGAAGAAAATACTTTTGTTTGATTAATCCAAGAGAATATTGAGGACCATTGGTACAGATGTACCATCTCTTGAAAGTTTCATGAGTAACTCAGATTGGGAAGGTCCTGGAGTTTACTTCTTCTCTGCCAGGTTAATTGAATTAGACCTGACACAGATAGGGGAACATTTTCAACTTTATGCCTTGATGAAGGGCTCAAGCCCAAAATGTTGGTTTTTCTATTTTTATCTTTGCTAATTTAAAGGACAATGTTTGACCTGCTAAGTTTCTCCAGGTTTGTGTTTTAACTTCAATTACAGTATCTGTAGATGTCCGTGTTTTACTCCTATTTATATTCAGCTTTACTGTTACCTGTGCCAAAATACAGTGATAGTTTGTTTGCAAGCAGTCCAGCAGGACATCCTATACATGATGCAGCAAGTAAAATACTGTACTGCAAGTAAGAAACAATATAGATGTGCAGAGTTACAGAGAGATCAATGACAGCATAATTTTGCTATTATGAGGTTCATTCATGAGGCGGATGACAGCAAGAAAGAAACTGTCCTTGAATCTGGTAGTTCAATACTCATACTTTGGTGAATTTTATTCCTGGTGGGAGGGTTGGAGGCAGTATGGTTGAAGTGGAATGTTGGACTAATAAGCAAATGCTTTAGCCAATTCTCTCTCATGGAATGTCGATGTATGGAAGGGCGGAGGAAGTAATGTCTGGGGGGTGGGGTGAGGTAATTTGTCTGCCTCTATCCATCTGAGACCCGGTTTGGAGGCAGCAGTTTTGTGAAGGGGACAGGCGTGTTCATTGCTGTGATTGCAGTAATCCAGTTCAGGAGGGAGAACAGCCTATTAAGGTTGAAGCACACTTGTGTCCTGGATGGACACAAAATTTTACACAAGGCTCTTTCTAAACATCCGTATCTAAAACTTAATAGTTGAATGCTAAATTTGTAAGACTGAAGGGTTGAGAGGGAATTTTTAATCCAATTATAATAGGAGAGGATACAAGTGGGCAGCAAGGGGAAGGGAACTGGGATTAAAAAAAAATGTAGCAGTTGAAGCTTTTTCCATTTGAAATTTAAGTGTCTCGTTCACTGTGAGAGGTTTCTCAGTGACAGGACAGTGAGGCGACTTTTTTTTTTTCCCCTTTTCAGGTGATTATAGTAACGTTATTGTACATCGCGTCCACCAGGAGAAGAGTTCATCAGTCTTGCAGCGTCCTCCCATGAGACCACCAGATCCTCCTTGTCGGGACAAGGTTCCTCCACCTAAAGTAGAACCATCCAGCACCACAGAGGATACTCCACCTTCAGTGTAAGTTCTGTTTCTTGTGAACTTTATACCTCCTGTCGTGGCTAATTAACTGATTTTATCTCGGGGTATTCTGGGAGGCTTTATCGGCACCTATACCTTTGGCCAGCTTGAGCTTGCATTTGGTAAGGCACCTTCTCCATTCATTCTCCCTTGCCGACTTCCTCCCCTCCTCTCACTGTCGGCTGAATTCAGCCAAGCTGAGATGTTGAAACTAAAGACAGCTTGGCCAGGGAAGAAGGGGAAAGATTGCATGAGAAGACGGGAAAGTGGGAAGAGAAAGAGATGGTGATAGAGAAGGAGTCAACAAAGGAAGGTAAAGAGAAGGTGTAACAAAAACAGCAAATGCTCAGGAGTTGAGGCAAATCCATGGTGAGAGGTGGTTAGTGAGTATTTTGGGTCAGTTGGTCAGAAATGGTCAGTCACTGTTTTACTCTCAAGTTTTGATTAAGGGTCCCAACCTGAAACGGTGACTGACCATTTCTACCCACGGACACTAACTGAATTGCTGATTTCTTCCATTTTCTCAGATGTTTGAGAAGGGGAAGGGGGTCTTTGAGCAAATGTAAACTGAGTAATTAAGAGTATGTGACCCCTATAAAGCCAGCCAGCCAAAGTATATCAAGCAGCTTGAAAACTTTAACTGATCCACTTCAAATTTTCAGAATTATTGATTTATTTTGGTCCTCTAAGCCAGCCATTTTCATGAGGGGCCATACAGCCACATTTGTTGGAGGGGGGGGGGTGCAGATCCATGGACTGAAATTGTAATATTTTTTGGTTTTTATGTAGTTGGTAGGTGAGAAGTAAAGAAGAAACCAACTGAACTTGTCTTCTTCACAGGGAACTTTGAGCAGAGTTTCTAAGGGGGTCGTGCCAAAGAAAGGTTGAAAATGACTCTGTAAGCCACATAGCAACTGCAAATTTGTCTTAAAATGTTTTTAATTGCTGACCAACTCTGACAATCAACTTGAACTTTGAGTAATGCCTCTATTTTAAACAAAGTCTTTGTCGGAGATGTCAGATACTGTTCTAGTTCCATTTAGCTGATAATGTTTTACAAAAGTACATGGGGCTACTTGAAACCAGATCACTTATATATGATGCAGAATAAAGAAATAAAAATTCCTCTGGACTGCAGTGTGAGACTGAGAACACTGGTGTGTGTTGTGTGCTGGCACAGCTTGGGGGGTAAATTGCTAGACTCTTCTGATTTGGCACTTGGACCTGTCTTCCTGCTCCTAAACTGGTCCTTTTTTCTCGACCCCTGTTTTTGGAGGAAGAAGATAACCTTTTCAATTCCATCCCAGAAAACTTCAGTAGGCTTCAATCCTTGTCCTTGGTGATTGGGCAATGACATACGGAAGAAAAAAAGAGTATGAATAGCAAAGACTTTTTATATAAAAGATTGTAAATCCATTTACAGTCTCATTCCTTTGAAGCACGCATCTGTTTGCCAATGAACATTTCCATCCTTTACTGTATAAAGTTAAATTCCATTTGCACAAAGCTTGGATTAATCCGACCAACACTCACAGCAGACATTTGGCCTCTGAGTATTTAAATGCCCATTTCCTGAACATAGATATCTTTGCTTCAGAACAAATTTCTTTTATGATTTGCTGCTGGTTTGGTTCAGATATGATTTTTTTGAATTTTTAAAATTGGATTCTTCAAGTATAGTATTTTCCCTTCGGTGCTTCTGTTTGTCCAGTTAAAGATGTTGTCCCAAACAATTGGCTAAGCATCGTACTTCCCGAAACAGACTAAACAGTTGGAATTCGTACCGATTCCAGGTTTGAAGCTCTGTTCACCCCAAGAAATCAGTCCGCACCAAACTTATTGGTGCTTTGAAGTTGCTCAAAATGAGGGGTTGAGTGTTATTATTTCTTTCTTAACCACTAGGAAATGGCAGCTTACCCCAACATCCCAGACTAACGACGTGCTGTTCAATGTCAGAGAATTGTGGAACTGCCCTTTCCCACTCTAGCAAACTAATACTTAGCTTGCAGCTTTCATTTTAATCTTCCATTTTTATAAATCAAATGACACGTGGAAGATGAGAATTAATTTACTCTAATTGTCCAGTCCAAACTGATTCCTCGATCCCATGATTAAAATTCATTGATGCCATTTTTTTAAATAAAGATAAAACTCAGAGCCCATTTTGAACTAGTTTGTCTTAGCTTCCTCAAGCTGGGGGTATGCACATCCCATTTTCCTCCCTCCCCTGTAACTTAGAATACTGGGAGCAGTTTTGAGCTCCATATCTAAGGAAGGATGTGGAGAGGGTTCAAGGATTTTCATATGAAGAGTGTTGAAAGGCTCTGGGATTGGACTTGCTGGAGTTTAGAAGAAAGAGGGGGATCTCATTGAAACCTATTGAATACTGAAAGGCCTGGATAGAGTGGATGTGGAAAGAATGTTTCCTATGGTAGGGAAGTCTGGGACCAGAGGACACAGCCTCAGAATACTATAACATCCCTTTAGAACAAGAGATGAGGAGGAATTTCTTCATCCAGAGTGTGGCAAATTTGTGGAATTTGTTACTGGCTGTGAAGGCCAAGTCATAGGGAATATTTAAGGAGAAGGTAGGGATCAGGAAGGGAATTGAGGGTTCTAGGGAGAAGGCAGAAGATTGGGTTAAAGCCACTGTCCCCTCTAAGCTGTGCGTGTGCGACCAGCGCACAAAGGAAATTAATGTGAGCACAGAAGGTTTGATTAATGGAACAACAAACTGATCAAAATAGTAAAATCTTAATTAAATACATTGCTTTGTAGAATGCAATCCTACTCATTATTATTAAAATGTACCAATACAGTTTATTAGCCATGAGCGATAGGCTGTGCCAAAATTATTTTGAAACA
Organism: Narcine bancroftii; assembly: GCF_036971445.1. Classification (NCBI taxonomy): domain Eukaryota; kingdom Metazoa; phylum Chordata; class Chondrichthyes; order Torpediniformes; family Narcinidae; genus Narcine; species Narcine bancroftii. The sequence goes on from NC_091476.1 coordinate 4,281,743, forward strand.
ATTTCAGGTTTATATTTGCACAAGCAATCAGTGCACACAGACATTTGTCACAGGAAAAAAAAATTGCACAACATAAGATCTTTGACTACGAAACATTAGTGGGAACATTGGTTGAAGAGGGTTGTAAATCAACCATGGTGCCTTATTTCCACTCTTTCTTCTGTGGTTCTTTCTTCTGTGTTTTGTTCTGCTCCCACAATATACCTTTCTGCTAACTCAATAAAGATACCACTTTCATTTCTAAAAGCAGACAGAATCTTAAAGTTGGCCCATCCTATTTTGTAGAGCACCTGTGTAGCCAGCAGAGAAATTTTCACCAAAAACAACCTGGATACTTTTGAAATCCCACCAGATTCTTGCTACGCTCCTGGATCAATTTCTTCTTTTTCCTCATCATCCCAGGGCTCCTCCTTCATGCTGCTCATATTTAATCTTCTGAAACTAACAACTGGAGTGCAGTCTTCCAGGCTGGCCAGGTGAGGGTCTGTGCCAGCTAAACTAATGCCAATCCAGAAATGCTATCTACACATTGGAAGAGAAACGGGAGATGTGACGGCTAGATTAAAGTCTTCCCCTCACCATTACCCCCCCCCCCCCATGCATTCAGTGAGTTTTTGACATGCACTCCTTCCAAAGTCTCTCCATTAACGCTAAGGCTTCTACTCTTCCACTCTCCTTCACTTCCATCCACAACCCCATTCCCTCTGCCCCACCCTCATCTTTTTTTGTTTGGAATAAATTCCAGTACTTTGCATCCAATGAGCTTCTTGAATTTTTTTATTTCCTTTTTGTGTAGGAGTTAGGGATGTGTGTGTTGAAAGTCACAATAAATTGCTTTTTGGAGAACTTTCCAAGCTTAAATTATCTCCAAGTACATCATGTAGATCCTTGTGATTTTTTTTTAACTCTGTTTGCTTTAGGTTTTGAATTTCAGTCCAAATGGGTCAACAAAATTAAAAACACTCCTTTGAAAGAAATTACAAATGATCTTTTTTATTCTCTGGCACACATATTGTCTTTAAAATTGATTTCTGGATAAGCAATGTTCCAGCATCAGAGTTGGTGAAATGTGCCAATCCCACAAGGAATCTGTCAGCCTCCTTCATCCCAAACTGTGACCTGGAGAAATGAGACAAAATAGTCACCTCTGCTCCATGGGGTGTGATCAATTCTGAGGTAGGCATCCATTGCTCAGGTATGCTATTTGTTTGGAGTCTTGAAAAAGAAAAAAATAACCATGTACACCCTCAAAAGAGAGAGTGAGATTCTGCAGCAGTTCCAGGCATCCAGCCACTGGAGCATGAAGCCCTAATCTTTCCTTTGGTTTTATGATGGTTAACCTTTGCAAGGGAATGGTTAGACTGTACTCTTATACTTTGCAGGGTTGCTTCCAGAGCCAAGTTTTTTGAAAAGGCTGCTCGAGTGTCGGGCAGGTAAGAGACAATGATTACCATTGACATTCTGTGGCAGCGGGTGCCCTGTAATTTTTTCCCCTTACTGCTGAGCAGCATTTTGTTTTGTACATAATACATGCTTTAAAGATGGATATATTCGTTGAAGAAAGTTTAAACTTGGATTTTTGGAAGAGAAGGTGACAGCTCACTGTAACTTGGGTTGAAGGTCCTACTCTATTGGGTGTTTCACTGAATAAATCTTGAGGTTGAACAAGTTGGCCAGTGTTTTTCATGCTCTCACATGAATAATTGCATAAAATTACGGAAAGTTTGGGAAATTGCTGTCCCATTTGAACCCAGAATTGTGGTATTTCTTGGTGGACAACTGGACTGATGGTCTTGTGCTCCGAAATTACTGATCTTGGCTACTTTTCCTCTGGTCACACTGAGACTGGGTGCTCCTTTTGGGGGAAGTTGCTACGATGTTCTTCAGTTTTTCTGATTTGCAGAAAATCAACAGAAAACCATTGAAAAATCAGGTTTTTCCGAGCAATCTTTCACTGGAGTGACCGATTAGGAGAACCCTTGAATAAATCCCTGATTAATGGCTTTTGGCAGTCGGTAATAATGGACTTGTCTTAGAAACACTTTTGGATTTGTTGCTAATGTCAATTTTTTTTCAGACTGGGCATGAGCAGCAATTATTAATTTGTAACATAGATTGGGAACAGTAGTCTTGGGGAAAGCTCTAACCACAAGCCTTCTGAGGAAGCTAAATGCACATATTGTTTTCATCTTGTACTATGTAGTAGTGTGAGCAAGATTGTTGAAAGTAATTAACATTGATTATCGCAATAAGTGCTTTCAAGCTGCCTTGTAAAATGGAGTTAACTGGGCAAAGTGGGGTTAGCGCCCCTCTCACAAGGCAGCTTGAAAGGATCCAACCCAGTCAGAGGGCTCCTAAATCAACTGGGTCCCTGCCCTACCTCAGAGGTAGTCAGGGAACCTAGTTAAACTTACCTAGGTCTCGTCCACCAGCAGCTTGAAAACGAAAATGGCCGACCATTACTCCTGTGATTCCAGTGCTTGCAGGCTGGCGTCACAGGGAAACCCCAGCTGAAGTGTCTGCTGCGATCGGGTGGGGGGGGTGGGAGAGAGCGGTCGTTGCCATGGTGGGGGGGGCCTCAATTGAGGGGAGAGGTTACTGCTGCAGGGGGGGCACCATTGGGGGGAGAGGTTGATGCTGTGGGCGGGGGAGCAGAGGGGTTGGCTGCTACGGGGGGGGGGGGGGGGAAGAGAGGAGTTTGCTGCCGCAAGGTGGGGGGGAATGCGATTGAAAGTGGTGTGGGGAGGGACTGACAGCTGGTGAGGGGGACGAGGGAGACTGACCACTAATAGTTTACATGATGCATTACCTACTGCATCCCTTGCAGGGGTGGGATCCCCCTTAAATCGCCATGTTGGTGATTCACTGGGTCAATTTTTTTTCTCCCCCCCCCCCCCCCCCACCAGCTTAAAAAGTGCTGGAGAGACCTTTTCCCCACTAATTGCACCTGGGTCCCTGGAGGGCTGCAGCATAAAAACGCCTACTGTCTAATCTATCTGTTTTCCACCCAAAACTGTATATTGCCCACTTAGAAATAGAATTTTATTTATAATTAAAAAATAATTTTGAGATGCAGCACGGTAGCAGCCCTTTCCTGAGCATGAGCCTGTGCTACCCAAACTCACCATGTGACCAATTGACCTATTAACCCTATGCACCTTTGGCTATCCTTTAATTACAACCTGTTCACATGCACAGTGAATGGTCAGCAGGTAGTACTGAAGGGTTATTGTTAAAAACCAAGGGCATTTGGGAGAAGCGTCTTGAGAGCTGGAGGTGTAGAACATGCCAAGACAACAGAGGTGGGAAAGATGCATCCAATATTAAAAGATCCCTTGCTGGGCAGTGGCTTTATCATCACTTTGAAAGCTACAGATTCAGAATTGAGAAGTTGGTATTTTTTTGGCTGGCATGGACTCGATAAACCTTTTCAAGTTCAAGTTTATCTTCTTGAGGTAAAACCTGATGAAAGGATGGCACGATTGGCGTAGCGGGTAGCACACGTCTTTACGACGCCAGCGATTGGGAGAGGAGCGGGGTTCGAATCTGGTGCTGTCTGTAAGGAGTCTCCTCGTGTCTGCGTGGGATTCTCCAGGGAGCTTCAGTTTCCTACCACCATTCAAAAACATACTGGGGGTGTAGGTTAATAGGGTACAAATTTGGCTGCACAGATCCGTGGGCCGAAATGACCTGCTACTGTGTCTAAATTAAATTAAGAAACAGCACATATTCCAGTCCTTGGAGCAAAAGCTGTTATGAACTAAAAACCCCCTTAAATTTTGTTTGGGACTAAAGGCACTTTGTTAGCATTAACACAGGAATAGCAATGGAAAATTCACCAGACAGTGGTAAATTCAAAATAACAGTTTTTAAAAATTAAACTATTAACATCACATATCTTATTTATCTCTAAACAACTCTAAATTTAACCCCTTATGCACAAATATAAAATGTGTGTGTGTAATTAAAGTCTCACTCTGTTGGCTACTTTCCTTCATTCTGCAAGCGAGATATCTTTAAACCCAACCTGTTTGTTTATCTGGAGATAAGAAACCTTGATGATGCTGGAGTCCAGTGTTTATTTATCTGTCAACTTGAGATGAATGTTAAAGAGGCAGCTAGTTGGTAATTCTTGTCTTTGGGGTTTTTCAGAAGTGGGGCAAGGCTAAGAGTGAGAGAATCCTGCTCAGAGGGCAAAAGGCATGCTACTGGAGGAAGTCAGTGGGTCAGGTAACATCTGTGTAGCAGAAGGAAAGTTGGAACTCTAATCAAGATCCTACCGTAGGGTTCGGTATGGGAAGTATCCTGGCCAAGACCTGCAAGAAACCACAGAGAGTTGTGGACATGGCTCAAGCCATCGCACAAACCAGCCATTCCTCTGTTGGCTCCATCTACATTTTCCACTGCCTCGGAAAAGCAGCCAACATAAAAAAAAAGGCCCACCTTGGCCACCCGGCCCCCGGCCTTTCTGTTGACCAGAGGATACAGGAGTTTGAAAATATGATTACTAGATTCAAGGACAGCTTCTTTCCTGCTGTAATCAGTCTCAATGTGTCTAATATCAAAATAAAATCTCCCATACTCACAAAACTGCCTCAACGTAGCACTGTTTTAAGAAATTTTTCTTCGTCTAGTATTATATTTCTGCACTTTTGTCTTATTTGTTGCACTACCTGTTGCTCTTGGGTTTGAGTTGATTGGCCTGAATAGGACATAAAATAAAGCCTTTCATGTATCATAAACACTTCATTTCAATTAAGAGTCCATTGGCTGTCCCTCTCCACATTTATATAGTAACTTGCACATGGGTGGTGACCAGGAGCTGATGGGAAAAGTTAGAGAGTATTCAAAGGGCCACATGAAGATGGTTATGGGAAATATTTAGGATCAGGAAGAAAACTTGCTTTTAGGGAAATGTAGAACACCAAATAGCAGGAAACATTAACAGGAGATTTTAACCGTCTCTGGGCAGGCTATAAATGAATAATCACCGTAGTATACAATACAGCTGATGGCATGTCGATCCTCTAGACTGAGCAGAAGACATGGATTTCAGGAATAGTTTGAGAAAGCATTTGAGATCATTTCATACAAGACCGAATTGTGGGCCTAAAAAGGAACCAACTATTTTAGTGTGGTGGTCCGATGTCCCTGCATTAATGATCTAATTGAAGGATCCTCTAGGAGGCGAGCTGGTGGGGGAGAGGGGGTGGGAGGGTGGAAATGTAGATGATGTTTTATATCCAGTTTAAGAATAACCAGTTTAAATATGAAACTACAGACTTAAACTGAAGGGCAAGTACATCAGCATGATGGGTTCTCCAGCAGAGTTTACGATTGATTTGATAAGCAGCCACTGGCATTAAAAGAAAGATTTTCTAGTTTTTACTGAAAGTTATAGACTTGAAGGAAAATGATTTATTTGCACCTTGTAAAAAAAACTTAAGGATCATCTTAGATTGCAAACTTCATAAACCTTTCAAAGGTTGGAGGAATTTTAGAAACCATCAAAAAAAACCAGAAAATGGAATATTAGGAATAAATGCAGAAACGGATGACAAGACCCTGTGAAAGTCAGCAGGAGTCGCCGTCTGTGGATGCTGCCTGACCTACTGCGTTCCTCCAGCATTTTGTGTGTGGCCCCAGAGGTGTCATGGACTTACAGACGTCCCTAGATTGTGGAAAGACTTCAATAAAAGACCGTGCTTAAGAACATGAGAAAACTGGAACAGAGGTAGATCGGCCAAGCTTCTCAAGCCCATCCCACCACTCAATGTGATCACATCTGAAATGCCCCAGGCCTCGACTACTCTCTGTGCCATTAAATATAGTGGAGCATGATTCAAAACTGAAGAGAAGGAATAAAAATGGAAAATCATAGGCCATCCAGTCTAACATCAGTGTCAGGAAAGGCTTAAACCCAATATTGACTGAATGTGGTGCGTTTAGGGAAACATCACATGTTTTGACAGATTTGGTATGGCCTTAACAAAGAGAAACAAAGTTTGACAAATTTATTAACTTCTGCAGTTAAAACTAGCAGAATAAAAGTGACCCAGTGGATTTGATGCCTTTGAATTTCCAAAAGGCATTTGAAAATCTGCTACATTAAAGGTTTTTCACAGGATGAGAGTTCATGGGGTAGAGAGTAATATATCAGTGAGGATAGTGGGTTGGTCAAGAGAGTAGAGATTAAAGGATCATTATTAAGTTGGCAGGCTATAACTTTGTGTGTTGCTTCAGGAATCCATGCAAGTGTTCTGCTGTTTACCCTCTGTATAAATGACTTGGATACACTACACACAGCCTTATAATTTCAGTTTTCTGCTGATGCAAAGATAGGTAGGGAAATAAATTGTGAAGCAAGGACAAATCACCCAAAGGGATTTAGATTAAATGAGAAGGCAAAAAAAATTACAGATAGAGTATGTTCTCCTCTTTGGTATTATTAATGCCATGCAATACTGTTGATATTCAGGGAGGTCTGGTTATTAGCAAGTGAGTTCTTCAACTAATTCCATCAAAGCCAAAATGGGGAAATCCTGAAGTTTTGGTGAGACCCTTCAGTATGGTTTTGGCCTCCTTCGTTAGGAAGAGATGTACTTGCCTTAAAAGCGCTGCAGAGGATGTTTGTGGTGCCTTAGGTAGTTAAATGGACTCCTGGACCATTGATTAAGGTCTTCGCCTTAGACATGACCAGTTGCAAACAAAGACATGCTTTGCAGCCTAATGGAACTTTTGATAAGCAGCTACTGACACCTTTTGCCTGTCTAATAGAACGTAGCTTCCAAGAATCAAAAACTGCATTCCATTAACCTTCAACCCATTTCAAGCTTTCTGGAGTTTACCAATATCCAGTAAGCTAAAGGAACTTTGTTGAAGGGGGATGTTGGAAACTGAGTACCCATTGAGCCTTGTCTCCTGATTATGAATTGATGCCAACACATTTGAGAGAGTCCAGTCTTTATCTGTCTTGTGCTTCTTCAACTGAAGTTAATAAATACCTTTCCTTTGTGGGTACCCTGTGGTTGTCGTGTGCATTGCCAGTGGAGACACTCCAGAGTTTTGTTGAGTTGACGCCAAGCCTCCTTCTACTATGTCCAATACAAGCTTGGTATCAGCAAGACATCTGTAAAAGCACCGTCAGGCACGTTCCAGGCTGCAGGAATATGTGCTGAGGGAGGCTTGGTGCAGCCAACGCAAAGGCACTGTGGGGAAGGACCACAATCTAGAGTCCTCCCTGAGGGGCTGAGACTGAATGGAAGCCCCTAACCAACAGAGAGGTGGGGAGAAACAACGATCTACTGTGATGGTAATGGAGTATTAAGAGAAGAATGTAAAATATACAATAACGAATATTTAGCAATATGATTGATACTACGAATGTTAAGAACAGTTTTTCTTGTAAATAATTTATTGTGAATAAAGTATATTTTTGGGAAAAAAAAATCTGTAAATGCATTATTGCTACTCAAGTTCACCTCTAAGTCACATGGGCTGGGCAGATGTTGTTCATTGTTGATGCTGAATCAAAGTAGTGGAATCTTCCACACGTACAAATATCCTGCAGCCTTTAGAAGGATGAGAGGAGATTTCACTAAAACATACAGGATTCTTGCAAGGGTATATGTGGAGAGGATTCTTCTCCTGAGATGTTGAAGACCAGGTTATAGTTCGGAAAAAAAAGGTCTGCTGTTTTTGGAGTGAGATGAAGAGAAAGATCTTCACTCAAAAGGTGATGCATATTTGAAAGCCTCTGGATGGCTTTGGAAGCTTTAATTGTGTATATTAAAAAATAGATTTCTGGGAAATAATGAATAATGGTTCTGCAAAATGTTCAAAAACAGATGGGGGTTGTAGGTTAATTGGGATACATGTATTTGGGCAGCCTGGGCTTGTGCGCTGTACGCCCGAATTAAATTAAAATGTGGTTAAGAGGCTGAGTGGTTTACATCTGTTTCTACTAGTTCTTGGGTTCTTAATCCAGGGATTTAGCACTTAGAAAAGTTTACTCCCAATATGAATTCAGATCTGTTTAAAAATAACCTTTTTGTGTCTTGCAAACTGCCAACTCACTGCATGAAGATCTCGTGTTCTGTGGTGTTATACGACCCTTAGGTATACTGAAATGCCGCCATCAACATTCATCAAATTTTATTCTCCCCTCTTTCCTATTAATTTCTCTAAATTGATTCACACCCCAGATATTAGGAGCAAATTTACAGCTGTTAATTACACTGGACAACAAAGATTTTTCTTCCTGAACACTTTTGGGTATATTTTATGTATTTTGAGCTGCAGATCATGTAAATCACCTTAAAATTTTCCTATCACGTACTGTTTTTTAGATATAACCTACTGTGATTTCCTGTCATATTTTGTGTACTTCAAGCGTTGATCAGGTCACCTTTTCTAATCAATTGTACACCTATGCCAGAGAGTGCTATTGAACAGGATTTATTGCCATTTTCCCTAGATTCATGTTCTGTCTTTCATCCTGATCTGGGCAGGCAAGACATACTATCATACAGCACAGAAACAGGCCCTTCAGCTCACCATGTCTGTTCTGACTGTTGAGTACACACCCATAAGCCCATTTCCCACGCCCGCTGATTCAGCCTTTGGGTGAAAAGAATTCTCCCACAGATCTGCACTTAAGCATCTACCCTTACCTTAAACTTGTGCTTTTTGACTTTCTCTGCCATGGGGGAGAAACATTCATACTGTCGTGTCTATTCTACTCACAACTTTGTATACCTCATTTATGTTCCCCCTCCCCCCTTCAGTGACATTCTTGATGAGAAATACAAACCCACGCTCTCAGTTCTCTCCCCATAACTGAAACACTTCATGCCAGACAACATCCTGGTGAATCACCTTTGCACCCCTGATCTAATCCAGCTCTTCAGCTTTCGACTCTTTCCTCTGCTCTCTGTGCCTGCTGTTTTTAATAATTACAAAGTCACAGACTGAATTACATTCTGTGTGGTCAAACGCAATTTCAGATGTAACAACAGGGTTTCAATGGAAAGGAAGTTTGAAAAGAGCTAACCACGCATTGATCTGTTACGACGAGTAAACAAGCAAGTACCTCATACACACAACAGGCTGTTCTTCGAGAAAATAATCTTCTAGTGATTTTTAACTCAATAGCTTCTGGCTATTAGCATTTAAAAAGTCTCTTGGTAAAACATGGATCCTATCTATTGCTGTATTGTGTATATTCTTAAATTGGGCAAAAATCAAAGCCATGGGAGAACATTTGGAGAAAACTTGATCACCCTGAACAGAAGTGTTAAGAGCCCATCAGAAATTCACCAAGACAATGGCCACTTCAACAATCCTGGTTTTATTTTCTTAATACATAATAATAAGATCAATACTTAATGCTATTAACTTAAGCCCCTTTTAATTCTGAGTGAACTTGAATGTAATGTTTATGTGATCAGGAAAGTTCTTTTACACTGTCCAACCATTCACTTTTCACTTCTCCAAGTTCACTGGTATCAGGCAATCTTCCATGCTGTGCACAGAATTAAACATTTATTATATTCACCAGGTCCTGGTGCTTTAACTTAAGTTGTTTCCGCTCAGGAGGATCTTTGATGGTGTCAGAGAGATATTCATTATTCGTTGGACACACAAACTGATCTCCTTCAATCAGCAACTGAAGTGTCTTATTGAAGAAACTTGCCCCCTCTTGGGTTTTTCCAAAAGATAACCTCTTCTCCCAGGTTACCACAAAGAGTTCTTTTTCCCTGATTTCAGGAGAAACGCAATAACCAGCCACAACCTCTGCAATTGACAACAAAGATTTAGAATAAGCTGAACTCAGAACTCAAAACCCATCTTGAAATGGGGTCATGCAGCAGGTCTGCCAACTTGCAGCCTTCACCACAAACTGCTGCAGAATACTCTCAGTACTCTCAGTCTCTCATTCTCCTCCCCCCCCCCCCCTCAAATGGATGTTTTCTGTCTGTTTGCAAAACCATACAGCCCCTCCTACGACAACAAACTTCAACCAGAAATTTAAAAATCCGGCACCAGTCCAGCAGCAAAAGATTTCTCAGTATTTGACTCTGGACACTGTTCAAACAAGCTGGTCCATTGACACCTACTTGTGAAACTCACAAGTACTCCTCATTGTCTCTGCAAAACCAACTGCAGACATGAAGTCTACTCTTGCACGGGAAGTGAGATGTTTGTTTGTGAAGTGTGACCTAATAACTAAACCTCACAATCTTACCCTTTTCAGATGTGTTTTATCATAATTTTGTTAACTTCTTCCATAATGGAAGTATATAAGATGTACCATCATGGCTTTAGAAAGGGACGATCCTACCTGAGGAACTTTAATGTCTTTAAAAAGTTACGAGCTTCTTGTAACTTTTAGTTAATTGGAAAAAGCCATCAAAATTTCATCATGGGTAGATAAAGCCTGACAAAATGGAAGCAGCGACTAAGGTAGTGGTTGGGGGTGTTATTTTTTGTGATCATGTCGGTTTCCTCTGGCTGCTCTACCTTCCTCTGATGTGTCAGGTACACAGACTACAATATTAATTGGGTAAGGATACAATTAATTAAGCAGCCCATTTCCCAACAAAGTGACGCTCTTTAATGTTGAAGTATGTAGAAACTTTTGTAGCATGTTAAGAATGTTATTTTTGTGCACCTCTAATAATGTTTTGCTTGCTCTTAACAGTGCAAATGCTTCTCCACCGCTGTCTCCTCCTGTGGCCCGCAGTGTTCCTGCCAAAGGTGAGGTAGGTCCAAATCTTCATTATATGGTGAAAAAGCCATTTCAATTTATCACTTAGAATCTGAGCAATTGCCTTTAAGTTTGTGTCCATGAGGATCTTGGAAAAAAAGAAAATATTAAGGATTTAAAGTGTGTATTCTGACTGGTGATTGAAAACAGATAGTTTTCCTTTGCTAATATTGTCTTGCTCATTTTCAGTATTATTTGCTTGTTTTAATTGATTAATTTACTCAGTTTAACATTCACTAGGATGTTATTTCCTCTCACTGCTGATGGCTTTGATACTGTAAGGTACCACCGATGAGGCTCGAGACGTGTGTGATGACCCCACTGTTGTCGTAGGGTTTTGTGCAACAGATTTTAAATTTATTGTAACATAATACCTCGTAGAGTGAGAAGGTTCTTCTTCCCCAGCATTACATACAGCCATGTATAGAATTCAGCTTGCAGGGTATAGAATTACAATGAGCACCCAACAAGGGGAGCATGAGAGCATGGTTGTGGGGTTCATTCAGGAGTCTGATGGCTGCAGGGAAGAAATGTCGGTGTGTCAGTGCGGACTCTTCAGCCTACGCCCCAATGGGAGGAGGAAGAAAGGATTGTGTTTGGAGTGTGATTGTTCTTTCAGTATGTTGGCTGCCTTTCCTAAACAACAGGAGAAACAGCTGGAGTCTATGGGAGGGAGGGAAGTTGCCATTCTGTTCTGGTTATTGCCTTTTACATACAACAGTAAATTTTGTTCTTCCAAACTTAGTATGAATTTTGTAGACCATAACGCGAGGATGAAATATTTGTATGGAATGCTGAGAGAACAAGTGTTTAATTAGAAAGATTACTAAATCTCTCTATCGTATTTATCCATTGCTTCAACAAATTATGCTCAAGGAATACTAAGTACATGTTATGATCAAATAAGGTTAAAGGGCTCAAGTGAGCATTGCTTTATGTCACTGAAAAGTGAGGCAGAAGTCATTCACATCAGCTGACCAAGGAGTATGTGGACATCAGGCTGAGCGCAAAGATATTTTTTATCTTGTGGTCAACCAATGCCAAAGTGAAGTTTCCCCAGTTATTGATAAAGGGGCACAGAGTTAGAAATCTGAACAGAAGTTAACAGAGACTGACCAAAAGTCGAGCTGAAGGAACCTAAAGTTAATTGCTACATTTTTGCAATGTAAATTTCTAGCGTGGTCACTATATTCAGGCAAGTTGTACAGAAAATGAACCAAAAGTAAAGAAAGGTGAAAGAAGCAAGATGCCTGCTCGATAGATCAACCCTCCTGCTCGATAGATCAACCCTCCTGCTCGATAGATCAACCCTCCTGCTCGATAGATCAACCCTCCTGCTCGATAGATCAACCCTCCTGCTCGATAGATCAACCCTCCTGCTCGATAGATCAACCCTCCTGCTCGATAGATCAACCCTCCTGCTCGATAGATCAACCCTCCTGCTCGATAGATCAACCCTCCTGCTCGATAGATCAACCCTCCTGCTCGATAGATCAACCCTCCTGCTCGATAGATCAACCCTCCTGCTCGATAGATCAACCCTCCTGCTCGATAGATCCAACCCTCCTGCTCGATAGATCCAACCCTCCTGCTCGATAGATCCAACCCTCCTGCTCGATAGATCCAACCCTCCTGCTCGATAGATCCAACCCTCCTGCTCGATAGATCCAACCCTCCTGCTCGATAGATCCAACCCTCCTGCTCGATAGATCCAACCCTCCTGCTCGATAGATCCAACCCTCCTGCTCGATAGATCCAACCCTCCTGCTCGATAGATCCAACCCTCCTGCTCGATAGATCCAACCCTCCTGCTCGATAGATCCAACCCTCCTGCTCGATAGATCCAACCCTCCTGCTCGATAGATCCAACCCTCCTGCTCGATAGATCCAACCCTCCTGCTCGATAGATCCAACCCTCCTGCTCGATAGATCCAACCCTCCTGCTCGATAGATCCAACCCTCCTGCTCGATAGATCCAACCCTCCTGCTCGATAGATCCAACCCTCCTGCTCGATAGATCCAACCCTCCTGCTCGATAGATCCAACCCTCCTGCTCGATAGATCCAACCCTCCTGCTCGATAGATCCAACCTTCCTGCTTTGAAATCTTCGGATTGCAGATTTCTGCTCCGACACGCCCTTTATTAATCTGCTGCGGTTGTAGGGCTACACCAAATTATCTCACCTTAACCTCGATGTTACACAAGCAAATCTGATGGGGAAAAAAAGGCAGAAATAGTTGGAAGTGCTGAGTGCGGCAGTTGTGGAAAGAGAAACAAAGCCAACTTTTCAGGTTGAAGACCGTTCGTTAGATTTCTTTTAAGTTCTTTTTTTTTCATTAAAATCCATCACTTCTTTTAGATTTTACCTTTGAAACTTGGGGGAATCGTGTAACATCAGAGGTAGTCCAAGCATTAGTGGGAGATTAGCACCAAAGCACAAAATTCTTCATTGATAATGGAGGGGTCTGGTTAGGATTAGCAATTACTTCAGAAAATATCAATGCATCTAAACATTTGAAGTCTTAGCAATATGGTTTGGGTAAAAGCACCAGTCATAAGTATAATGGGGCTTGATTTAGGAATAATGGTCCTGCCAATGCATCAGAATGGAATGAAGATTGAACCAGGGACCTGGTTTGATTACCAAGAGTGGTACTGGGGAAAATGTGACACTGTTACTAATGAGGAGTTGAAAATTGAAGTTCCACAAACACCTTGTTGGATGTAAGGGATTCCATTTCACGATAGAAGAGGAGCAGGAACGATCCCTTGTCCGTCAGTCAATAACTGTCCTTCATTTACTAACTGTCCTTTAGTCTGTTCTACTGGGAGAATTATCTGGACCTTAGTCTGTTATCCTGTGCATGGATAATTGATCCAAAGGGATGAATATTTGAATACCATTGCAGAAATTGGGGAAGTAAATACAAGTGATAAAATCTGGAATGAAATGCGGTTGTCAGTAATGGTGATTAAGCAACAGCTAAGTGGCAGCAAGAAGCCGTTTGGTCCATCAATCTCAATAAAGAAATCTGCCATTGTTAATTGTTCTCGTCTACATGACTGCAGTGTGTTAAAGAATTAAGTGCCTTCTCAAATGTCTTAGCAAGCTGTTCCACTCAGAATGAACAATGAACCATCCCATAAACTAGTCAATAAGAAGAAAATTGCTGAATTACCTTGAAGTTCCGACATTATGCAATTAATGTGATATCATGGAACATGCTATACAAGTTGCTCCTCCTTTAGGTAACCAATATATTCTACATATGTATTTGATCCATCTCTTAAGGGAAGATAATATTGGTTATTTTTTATTCAGGAATGAGGCACTTGGGCAATGTGCATGGCTTTATAAGTGACATCTGAATTAGGATTGTACTGATGGTCATCAATGGTGTCTTGCCCTTTCTGTGCACTAAATGAATTTGTGTACTCATGTAAACATAGCTGGGTCATGGGGCTAAGGCATGTTAACTGTCAGAAATGAAAACAATTTTATAAATAGCAAGGAAAGATTTTAGCTGAAAATACTCACCAAATTGCTGGCTGAGGTGCGCAGATTGTGAAATACAACCAATGCAGTGCAGAACGTGGGACTTCAGCTCATCTTGTCCATGCCAAACTATTCTGCATAGTCTTATCAACCTGCACCCAGACCGTATCCCTCCTGTCTGGGTACCTATCCAGTCTTCTCTTGAATGTTGAAATCAAATGCACTTCCACTGGCTCGTTCCACTCTCTCACCACCCTCTGAGTGAAGAAGTTCCCCCTAATGCTCCCCATAAACATTCCACCTTTCATCCTCAACTCATTCAGCTCAGTTCTTGTCTCACCCAATCTCAGTGAAAAAAGCCTGTTTAGATTCAATTAAATTAGACATGCATCATGCTAACAGGCCCTTCTGGCCCAGAAGCCCAATTACACACAACAAACCTACAACCCTCAAACATTTTGATGGGCGGGAAAAAAATGGAGCACCTGGAGAAAACCCAGGCAGACACGGGGAGAACATACAAACTCCTTACAGTCAGTGCCAGATTGTTAGTGCTGGCATAGTTTTGGTAACTGTGCTGTACATTTACCCTATCTAAATCTTTGTATTGCCTTGATTAAATCTCCCCTGATTCTCTGATGCTCCAGGGGATAAAGCCTGCTCCATAGTTCAGCTCTTCAACTCCCAGCAACATCCATGTAATTCTTTTTCTGCACTCTTTCAGTATTATTGATAGCTTTCCTGTAGTTAGGTGACCAAAACTGCACACAATGCTCCAAATTTGGCCTTTCCAATGTCATATATCACTTTACCATAGCACCCAACTCCAATATGCAATACTTCAAATGCTGACCAGAGGTTTTAAATAGAACCTACAGGGACAGACCCCTTAGCCCACGATGCCTGTGCTGAACATGATACCAAGTTTAACAAAATCTCTCCTGCCAGCACATGATCCACATACCTTTGGTCCTTGTATATTCATGTGTCTATCTCGAAGCCTCTTAAATGCAACAATTGTACTTGCTTCCTTCGCTACTCCTGGCAGCCCGTTCACTCTGTGTGGAGAAACAAAGCTTGCACATCTCCCTCTCGAATGTTACCTTTTGCTTGAGGGATGGTGGGGGGTGGAAAATTCTGACTGTCTACCCTATCAGGCTATCAGGGCCTCTCACAAATTTATAAATGGCAGGTCTCCCCTGGCCTCTGACACTCGAGAAAACTCAAGTTTATCCAACCTTTCCTCTGAGCTCATACCCTCAAATTGCGGCACCATCCTGGTAAATCTCTTGGGTACCTGCTTGAAAGCCTCCACATCCTTAATGAAAGATAATTTACTTGTTAACAGTGAGGTTGATTTCATTGTTATTGAAGAAGCGATTTTTCATTGAGTAGTCCAAAGCAGTAATCAGAGAATATTGAGGGCTGTTGGTATATACTTGTATATCCAGCCTCTTGGGATAATTTCCAACAACCCATCCACTGCTAATGTCAGACTCGCTGGTTTATCATTACCTGGATTATTCTTAGAGAATTTGTTAAACAACAGTACAACATTATATTTTTTCCAATCCTCAGTAGCCCGGAACATCAAGCTGCCATTCCTGCCCCTCCTACAACCAAGTCTCACAATGGCTGCAATGTCATAAATCTGCCTATTACAAAATAATGCAGTTCTGGAGATGGGTGAACTAGAATTTTTCTTTGCATACTTTATGATCAGGAAATTTTTGTAAAATACCTTCTTTCCAGGAACAGTACAGAGTAGATTGTATTATTTACTGCATCATTAAGTCTCGTTAATGGAAGGTTGCAGCTCGATAAGTCAATTACCTGCTTACTAATTACACTGAGTGTTTCTGCGCTGACTCCTAATCAATTCCTCTTGCTTATTTAAACACTGATTTCAAATTTAATGAACAATAAGTTGACAGCTTTATTGCATTGATCACCTACCACAAATATTTAGCCATTCTCATGTTTAACTTGAGGGCACCTGAGATCACGATGAATTCATAAAAAGCACTTCACCGAAGCCTTTCCCCAACTATTGCTGAAGGTAAAATTGGGACCACTAGCTGGGATTTTTTACGCAGCGACATTTTGCGTCCTGTTTTTAATGAACTTTGGCCTTGTTCAGAATTTATCTCAGGGTGTGGTTTTGTTGCTAGCTTTTGGCAGAGTCCAGAGCTGCTGTCTCAAACTGCTAACCCAGCGTTTAGTTGAATCAGTGGCTCCTGTGCATTTTGATGATGCTTATCTTTTCTAATTGCATAATTACTGTGCAGTTTTTGATGCTTTACCCAGTGTCTTGAAGCAAACTGCAACTAATGATTTTTTTTTAACCAGTCACTTAAAAATTAGGTTATATTGATTTCAAAGTTCAAGGCTCCTTTTGTCACACAATGCCTGGTGCCCCTAACAATTAGAGGAAGAGACAATGAGTGTCCATGGATTTGCCTATCGCAGCCGCACAATTTCCTGTTCAAAACATCGGAAACCCGAACTCCAGATCCAAACTTCCGACACCATCAGGAAGCCTTCAGCACCCGAAGCACTTTGGATCTCTTCTTGCCCTCGGCAACCCTCTTGAACCCTGGTTCAGAGATCCAATTCAGATACCTGGTTCCCATGAACCATTACCAGCAACCCGCAGCCTGTATGAGTCCTTTGCCAGCAAGTTCACCAGGCAGCCCTCAGCCTGCCTGGGTTTTTCAGCCCCTCACAGGTCCGCGGGTGTAGTCACATTCCCTGTAGAGTTATCTCCCAGTGTGGTTGCTCTCCCTGTTTCTAGTGTCTTGCACCACTCTGTTGCTCCCCAGAGTCTGAAACCCCTCATGCCATTTTGGGCACAGACCTTTGGAGTGGTGGTAATTTAAATAAAATATTAAAAAAAACAATTATATTCTTTTGGATACTGTTGGAGAGACAATCTACCAGGGACAGATTGAGGTTGTTATGTCTCTGGCACAGAGGCTGGCCCCCCGGCTCAGAAGGGATGGGGGAGAAGAGGAGATCTATGGTAATTGGGGACTTATTGATTAGGAGAGCAGATAGGAGGTTTGACAAATAAGGTCGAGGCTCCTGGACGGTATGTTGCCTCCCATGTACTAGGGTCAGGGATGTCTCTGATTGAGTTCATAGCATTCTAGAAGGGGAGGGGGAGGGCGAGCAGCCAGATGTCATAGTCCATGTGGGGCCCAATGATATAGATAGGAGTAGGGATGAGGTTTGAGGAGCGAATATAGGGAGTTGAGAAAAAAGTTAAAAAGCAGGACCTCAAGGATGGTGATCTCAGGATTGTTGTCTGCACCAGGCGCCAGAGAGAGTAGGAACTAGAAGTTGTAGCAGATGAATGCGTGGCTGAAGAGTTGGTGTCAGGGGCAGGGATTCAGATTTGTGGATCAATGGGATCTCTTCTGGGGAAGATCTGACCTGTACAAAGGGACGGGCTGTACCTGAACTGGATGGGGACCAATATCCTGGCGGCCAGGTTTGCTTGAGCTGCTGGGAAGGGTTTAAACTAGTTTGGCAGGGGAGTGGGAATCAGAAATTAGGGTAGAAGGACAAAAGCATGATGCTATATGATCTGAGTTGGTGAGGAAGGATGGGCAGTGGACAGAACATAAAGGGAGCCAGTTCGAGGGGTTGAAATGTATCTATTTCAATGCTAGGAATAAAAGGGATGGATCAGTATGTGGAACGACGATGTTGTGGCCATTACTGAAACTTGGCTGGAGGAAGGGCAGGATTGACTGAAGCAGGTCCCACGGTTAGGTGTTTTTTAAAGGAATAGGATGGGAGGTAGAAAAGGGGAGTGGGGGGGGAAGTACTGTTACTGGTCAGGGATAATATCATTGCTATAGAAAGGGAGGAGGCTACAGAGGGAGGGTCCATCAAGTCGGTGTGGGTGGAAGTCAGAAATAGGAAGGGAACTCTCACTGTGCTGAGAGTCATCTCTTGGCCCCCAAATAGCCCTCAGGACTCCGAGGAGCAGATAATCAGGCAGATTTGGGAATGATGCAGGAAATATAGGGTTGTAGTTATGGGTGATTTCAACTTCCCTAATATTGACTGGCACATCCTGACTGCAAGGGATAGATGGGGCTGAATTTGTCAGGTATGTCCAAGAAGGATTCCTGACACAGTCTGTGGACCGGCGGAAGAGAGGAGAGGCCAGACTGGATTTGGTTCTGGAGAATGAACCTGGTTAGGAGGGGGACTGCTTGGTGGGGGAGCATTTGGGGAGATTGACCACAACTCCCTTAGATTCAACATAGCCAAGGATAAAAACAGTCAAACTGGGGAAGGACCAGTTATGAAGGGATGAGGCAGGAACTAGTGAGAATAAATTGGAAACAGATGTTTAAGGGTGAAAGCACAGAAGTAACGTGGAGGAAGTTTAGGGACAATTGAGCAGGGTTCCAGGGTAGGTTTGTCTCACAGGGAAAAGGGAACCGTGGCTGACAAAACAGGATAGGCAACTAGTCAAGAGGAAGACAGAAACATACATTGGATGTAGGAAGGGCTCATGAGAAGTATATGGTAGCCAGGAAAGAGTTTACAAAAGGTCTTCGGAGAGATTGAAGGGGGCTTGAGAAGGCCTTGAATTAGAATTAAGGAGAACCCCAAGGTGTTCTATGCGAATATGAAGAACAGGAGGATGATGAGAATGCAGATGGGGCCACTAAAGGATAAGGGAGGCAACTTGTGCCTTGAGGCAGAGGAGGTTAGGGAGGTCCTAAATGAATACTTTGATTCAGTTTTCACAAAGACCTATGTGACAACAAGGTCAAAATTGAACAAGACACTGTGCTGGACAATGTGAAGATTAAGGAAGAGGAAGTGTTGGATCTTCATAAAAACAAGTCCCCGGGGCTGGATGTGATATACTCCAGGCTGCTGTGGGAAGAGAGAGCTGAGGCAGTAGCTATGATCTTTGAATCCTTTTTGGCCACAGAGGATTGGAGAATGGCAGATGCAGTCCCCTTGTTTAAAAAAAGGTAATAGGGAGAATCTTGGGAATTATAGACTGGTGAGTCTTATGTCAGTGGTGTGTAAACTAATGGAGAGGATTCTTAAAGATAGGATCTATGAGCATTTGGCTAAGTGGAAGGGAAATATTCTGCCTAGAGGTCAGTGACTAGTTGAGTGGTGCAGGGATCTGTTCTGGGATCCCTGCTCTTTGATTTGTTTAAATAAATGACATGAATGAAGAGGCAGAAGGATGGGTCAGTAAGTTTGTGGATGACACCAAGGTTGGAGGAGTTGTGGATGGAGCTGAAGGTTGTTGAAGATTACAAGAGGATATAGACAGGATATGGAGTTGGGCAGAAAAGTGGCAGATGGAGTTCAATCTGGATAAGTGTGAGATAATGCACGATCATCAAGACTGAGAAGTTACTAGAACTGAAGGCTTTTATTTGCAAGAGTTAGACAGCATCCCTTGAGTTGCTGGTTCATAATGGCCCGGGCTCAAACTGGGGGCAGGGTGGTGGCATGACAGCCTTTATGGGGGAATAAAGGGGAGGAGTCATGAGCCGGCCAGTGAGAGCAGGGTCAAACATAAAAGGTCATATCATCTACATCCACAATAGTGGTTTCACCACAGAAGACAAACCAGAAGGCTGAGTACAGGGTTAATGGTCAGTTTCTTCAGAGTGTGGATGAACAGAGGGACCTTGGGGTGCAAATCCCAAATCCCAAGGTCTCCTCACAGGTTGATGGGATAGTTAAGAAGGCCTATGGGATGCTGGGCTTTATTAATCGGGGATTGAGTTCAGTAGAGAGATCATGTTGCAAATCTCTGGTAAGACCACACTTAAGAGTATTGTGATAAGTTCTGGTCATCTCATTGTGTGGAAGCTGTGGAGAGGGTGCAGAAGAGATTAACCAAGATGTAGCCTGGATTGGGAAACAAGTCTTATGAGGCAAGGGTAGCCAAGCTGGGACTTTTCTCTTTGGAGTGTAGGTGGATGGGAGGAGGCTTGATAGAGATTGACAAGATTATGAGACAGGTAGGGTGGATGGTGTTTGCTGATCCTGCTTGGGAAACAGGTGCTGGCTGTCCACCCTAGAGGCCATAACCCTCTATTTTTCTTCCATCCATGTGTACAAAGTGAAGGGAGGGAGGTTTAGGGGAGACATCAGGGTTTTTTTTTAACATAGAGAATTGTAGGAGCCTAGAATGCCTTGCATTGCATGGTGATGGAGGCTGAAACATTGGGGGCATATGAGAGACTTTTAGACACATGGATGGAAGAAAAATAGAGGGTTATGGGGTAGGGAAGGCTTAGTACATTTTTTTAGGAGGGAATATATGGGTCAGCAGAGCATTGAGGGCTGAAGGGCCCTGTACTGTGCTGTATTATTCTATGTTCTATACCTACAAGAACCCAAAATGGTGCCTAGCCCAGAAAATGCTTTCTCCAAATGTAACACTGGAATGCAGCAACAGGTTTGCACATGAGGAAGTGTAAAAAAAAAAGTCACGTGCATGGAAACAGCCTTGAGAAATCTCTTAAGGTTGAGAGGTTGAGATTTAAATATTGATTGAGACTTAGTTCTTCAGAGGTGTAACCTTAAGGTCCTTGGCGTGGCATCCTCAACAGTGCTGTGCACTGAAGTTTTGCCTGGGATTTGGTGTTCAAATCTCTGGAATGGAGTTGAATTCACAAGCACGGCACTCATGCAGGTTCTCCATTGAGCCAAGTCTAACACCTTCTAACTTGTGTTCCGCCAGTATGGAAACTGCAATATTTACATCTGGTTTTAATGGCTGTTGGCTTGTCTTAAACTTAATGTTGGTTATTCTGTACCAAATTTTCCATGTCTGCTCTGGTCTGCATCTAAAATTTAATGCCCAGGAGGGATTGGCAGTGAAGAAGGCTAATGCTATGTTGGCATTCATTTCAAGAGGAATAGTGTACAAGAGTAGAGAGGTGTTAATGAGACTCTATGGGGCACTGGTGAGACCTCATTTGGAGAACTGTGTGCAGTTTTGGGCCCCCTGTCTTAGAAAGGATGTGATGTGGTTGGAGAGGGCGCAGAGGAGATTTATTAGGATGATTCCCGGAATGCAAGGGCTAATGTTTGGCAGCTCTTGGGTTGCATTCATTGGAGTATAGGAGAATGGGGGGTGGGGGGGGGGATCTCATAGAGACATTTCGAATATTGAAAGGTTTTGACAGTGAATGTGGAAAAGATGCTTCCCTTGATGGGTGAATTGAGGACAAGGGGTCATAGTCTTAAAATTAGAAGTTATCCAATTAGAACAGAGGGAAGGAAGAACTTCTTTAGTCAGAGAGTCGTGGATCTGTGGAACTCACTGCAACATATAGTGGTGGAGGCCAGATCACTGGGAGAATTTAAACAGGAAATTGATAAATATCTAATTAGTCAGGGTATCAATGGATATGAGGAAAAGGCTGGAAATTGGAATTAGGGGTGATCATAATTCAGCTTAGTGTAGAGTCATGGAGCAGACACAATGAGCCTAATGGCCTGCTTCTGCTCCTTTAACTTGTGAACTGCAAACTGCACTGATCGTATGAGATTGGGAATCTTTTCTAGGGTGTATGCAAGAGGGGAGAGGAGAGGCAATGGAGGTGAATAGTAAACTTGAGATTAGAGCAAGTTTTTGCTTGTTTGCAAATTGTCTCATTAACAACTGAGAATGATACAAAAGTTGTTAGTGGAAGTGAGCAGAGTTAATTTAGTGAAATAATTTGGACACTAAATCACACAAGCAGAATTTTGACCCTCTTGTGATTTACAGACTCTAAAATTGCATTTAAGTTTGGCCATGCAAGAGAAATAATGCAGCCTCGAGGCAAAAACTTATACTGTTCACAGTTTTAATCATGGCAGAAATATGATTGGGTTTCTTTATTTTGGTCCACTGCCAAATTCAATTGAAAGGAAATGTTCATGAGAGAATCCCCTTCTTTTCCATCCTACTCAACATGGGAGATGCCTGGAGGTTTCATTTCGACCTGCATGAATGTCAGCTAACAGGGTCACATGCACTATTTTGTGATCATCTTGGAAAAGCACTAAAATATGGTGTACACAACAGGGGTGGGAGGATCTGAGACCCTCACCACATTAACCCCAGCTAGACGGTTGGTGGTTGACAGTAGCTGCATCAAACATTGAGTATGAGACTGAAGCCCGTGCCAGCACTAATGATTAGGTGTACATAATTATGAGAGGTATAGATAGGGTCAATGCTAGCAGGCTTTTTTCTGCTGAGGTTAGGAGGACATGGATTAAGGGGGAAAGGTGAGCTATTTTAAGGGAAAAGTAGGGGAATCCTCTCCACGCAGAGAGTGGAGAGAGTGTGGAATAGTTGCATGCTAAAATGGTGAATGCAGCCTTGATTTTGACATTTAAGAAACATTTGGATTGGTACATGGATGATGGATGGGGGTGGGGGGTGGGTGGGTTGGTGAAAGGCTATGGACTGGGTGCAGGTCAGTGGAACAAGGCCAAATAATAGTAATTGTTTGGGCTGAAGGGCCAGTTTCTGCGTTTCAATGTTCTCTGGTTCTTACCCTGTTTCTCTCTGATGTTCCTGCTTTTAGCACCAGCTCAGGTTTGAGCTGGAATTGTATCTTTTGCCCTGCAGCTTTTGTTGCCAGCTGCCTTGGAACTCCTCACGGAGAAGCCTGATCCTGTAAGGCACACATGTCAAACTCTGGCCCGCGGGCCAAATTTGGCCCGCGATATAATTATATTTGGCCCGCAAGATCATTTCAAAAATGTATTAGAGGTGGCCCGCCCTGCAGCGAGAGCCGATGCTGTTTTTTGGTAATGTCACCCCCACCATCCTCCCCCTTCATTGCACATCCTTCCCCACCCCCTAACTATCCGCTCCCCCCTAAAACCACCCCCTTTAAAAGATGGCCAGAATATTCTCAAAAAGGAATCCAGAATGGTAAAGTTCCACAAACCTTCTGCTGGGAATCCTAACAACACCCGGGCATCAGATCCACGGGACGCGGAGGGAGCAAGAGTGTTGCAGGTTGAGCGTGCAAACTTCGAGAACGGGGAAAACAAAATTGTAACACAAGAAGTCTGTCGATGTCATCAGCCGGCAAGCCAGTTGGAAGGCTCCCCGCACAACCAGTCACTTCTCCCACCTGTCGAGCGGTGCGGCGGATTGGCGAGCGCCTGTGATTTCCTGTTGGCGCGACAGACATGGCAGGCTGCGCACGGCCCCCGCTGTTCCGCAAAGGCTGATCGGCAGCGCGCTGGGCCTGAGTGGGTGGGTAAGCAGGGGTGGGCAGAGGGTGTAGGTGAGGAGTAATGGGCAGGGGAAGTTAGGGTGGTGTGAGGGGCAGTTAGAGGGAGTGATGAGTAGGAGGGGTGGATAGGGAAGAGGTAAAAGGGGAGGGGCAGGGCAAGTAGGGGAGGGGTGATTAGAGGGTGAGAGACGGGTAGAGGGAGGAAGAGGTTGAGGGGAGAGGCAGTAGAGGGGCGTGTATAGGATGGGGTGGGTAGAGGCAGAGCGAGTGGAGTGAGGGGTGAGTAAAGGTTGGGTAAAGGACTGGTCAGGTAGAGGGATGGTGGGTTGAGGGTGAATAGAGGCCTAGAGCCTGAGGAGTGAGCAGGAAATGCTGAGTCCTGATGCAGGCCAAATGGACACAGCCTGTGAATGCTGACTACATCTCCACAGGGACCAAATAGGTTTCCCTCAGGTCAAGCAAAGGGTGAACTTGAGCTACCTACTCCTGACCTGTAACATTATCCTCCTAAAGTTTAACATTACATATGTTGAAAGAAGAGAAAACATGCAGATGTTGTTGAAAAATTTCAATAAATATTTAGTTCGGCCCTCGACTTAGTCCAAGTTTTTAATTTTGGCCCTCCGTGAATTTGAATTTGACACCCCTGCTCTAAGGACTTCCTAATCCCAGAGCTGAGAAATCTGTCAGCTGAAGCTGCACCAGGTTCATCCAAATTACACCACCACCCCCCCACCCCCCCACCCCACCCCAACTGAGGAATTAGCTGACTGGAGCTTTGTTTAACAAGTTATTTCAAAAGTCTTTAATGGTCTTTGCACCTTTTAATGTTTTTAATTTTATTGAATAACATTTTGTAAGCAGACCAGACCACCTCTGTGGGAAGGGATACAGAGTTAATGTTTCAAGACAAAGATCATCGGAATGGAATATTTCTAGCACTATTTCTTTTTGTTTTATATTTTCAGTATCTGTAGTTTTTTAAATGATTGGATGATTAGGTTTTGGATCTCTGTGCTTAGATATCAAAACTAAGGAACATACAATCACTCTTGGGCATGGCCTTATATGTATGGTCCTCCCAATATCCACAGGGAGGTAAAGGTACAGATGTGTGAGCAGACTCTGGAAAGATACAAAAGTTGCAAGGTTGTTGTAGTGGGAGACTTTAATTTCCCCAATATTGACTGGGGTGTCCTTAGTTCCAGAGGCTTACATGAAGCAGAGATGATTAAGTGCATCCAGGAGAGTTTCTTAAGGTAGCATGTAGATAGCCCAACCAGGCACGGGGGTCATGCTTGACTTTGTACTAGAAAATGAGCCTGGATGGATGATTGGAGTTTTAGTGGGGAAAGATTTCTACCTTAAGTTTCAAGATCATTATGGATCGCTTGAGTCTTGCAGAAAAGTACTAAATCAGGGGAGGGCAAATGATGACATGTTAATTGGGAGAGAGGGGGAGTAATCTGGGAGGCAAAGGAACAATGGCTTCCAGCTGACTTGGTGAATGAGCGAGTACGCTTGGTCAGTGCTCCTGGCTCTGCCCAGATTGAACCAACCCCCAATGATTGTGGCACAGGGATGAGGAAGGAATACAACTGGAAATGACCTGTTCCCATCTGGAATTATATGGCGACAGCCTTCCCACCAGTCTCCCAAATATATTTTCAGTATCTTGATAGACATTCATAAGTCAGGCATTCGTAACATGGGGAAGTCCTGCGATGAAATATGGGAAGTTGAATTCCCCTCAAGCCAACTGCATGAAAGTTGCCTGTCTATCAAGCAATCCTAACATATTTCCATTTTACCTCCAGCATTGTAGCTACACAAATGGGCCAGTGAAGTGGGCACCTTAATGACAGTAGGAATGATCATTTCAGATTTTAAATTCCTTATGCTCTCCAGCGTACTGGCTGATGCATCAGATAGTTTCAAAATGGTGTGGAATTGTATGGTTTTCAAAAGTTCTGGAGTTTTGAATAGTTTTTGGATATTTTTATTCGCCCCTTGTGACAATCTAGTATTAGGTGATATAGTTTTGAAATAAAGGATCACCCACTAAATAGAGCATAATTAGGAATTTCTGCAGGACATGGATTTGGAAGTCTACTTCACAGAGAGCTTTCCTGAAAAATATTCAAGACCAGTATAGGCAAAGTTCTGGGCAGGGGAACTGTGGAACAGGTGTATCCAAGACCAAAACCAAAATCTGATTGGCCGTGATCTAATTGAATTGGGAACGAGAGAACGAAGGGCTCAGCCCAATATGTTGGTTACCCTTTACTTCCTACGAATGCCATGTGACCTTCTGACTTTCTCTACTTGCCTTTGCGTCTGTTTTGAATGATGCCCATCAAGAAACAATACAAAGTTCTTACGCAAGGGGAGTCGAGATCTTCAATCCAGATGGTGCACAACAATCAATCCCTCACCTGCCAGCATCTGGGCAATATGAAGGGGAGGGAAACTTTCTGGAAAGGGATAGACTGATCCAGCAAAGTCTATTCTTTCCCATTTGGGATGAGTTGCATCAATATGTGATCAAAAGGAATCCTTCTTACCCAAGGTTTGATCCTGAGAGGGTGTTTGATCCTCCTCTTGGGCCAGAAGTTGGAAAGGCTTTCATTCTTCACGTTTGTGTACTGTGCCAAATAGCCCTCTCTAGCTTCCATTTCTTATGGCTTATTGACTGTTTTGTATGTTGGCTCTCAAATATAATTTGTTTTGCAGACTTCATGAGGAAAGAAACTGGTTGATTTCAGGGAAGCTGGCTGCCTCAGAACTGTACTGATTATTTCTGTGACCTGCCTTGTACTTACCAAGAAGTCATCTGGAACAAGAAAGATACTCCAGATTATCCAAGTGGATTCTAACCAGGAATTGTTCCATCCCGGCAACATCTGAGGAAGTGTAATATTTCACTGCTTTGAGTGGCCGTGTCCTTGAGCTAATTATTGAATTTCTTTCTCTTCAGTCTATTCTAATGCTACATTTTAGAATATGATCTGCCTTTCTCTTGAATGACGAGTCCTGTTTGTGTGAAGTCAACTGTGTATTTTATCAAGAAATGTTAAAGTACTACTGGTCATTCATGTAAATCTGTTAAATGTGCAATGTATTTGATCTAGAAAAAATCCCACAAAATGAGGGGTCCAGCTTTGGGTAGATTATGCTTGACCATCTGTCCAAAATGGGCAAATCATAGAAAAGGTGACTTGTCTATACATTTAAAAAATGCATAAATTGTGATTGTATTGGCCTGTGAAGATCTGGCTAATTTGATACAGTTATCAGTCAAAGTAACATGAACATGCTACGGCCTGGGTGGTGAGAAGTTCAAATGGAAGCCATACTATGTCAGGCAGCAATTCTTTGCCTATGGCCTCATAGAATTACTGTGATTTTTTTTAACCCTTTCTGTGAACTGGGAATAGTGACTTTGAAGCCTTTGGTTTTGCAGTATTTCCCAATGCAGCTGGCTGTGATGAAAGAGGTTTGGATCCGGGTTGGGACACAATCACGGTGAACAATATCTGGCAAATTGGCACAGAGACTGTCATCTCAGCACATAAATGGATGTGCCCCATAAGCCGATTCAGCTCACACTGGTGGATTTTTAATTAACTATATGCTTCATGTTTAATTAGTATTTTAAAAATAGCTCTTTATTTAAAGAAAGCACATATTGAATGCTTTCCATTGAAGCAGTTTGACAATTGGGCACTGATCTTTTACTTGGCCTTTGATTGATGCCCATCAAGAAACAATACAAAGTTCTTACACAAGGGGAGTCGAGATCTTCAATCCAGATGGTGCACAACAATCCAATCCTTCACCTGCCAGCATCTGGGCAATATTAAGGGGAGGGAAACTTTCTGGAAAGGGATAGACTGATCCAGCTAAGTCTATCCCTCACCTGCCAGCATCTGGGCAATATTAAGGGGAGGGAAACTTTCTGGAAAGGGATAGACTGATCCAGCTAAGTCTATCCCTCACCTGCCAGCATCTGGGCAATATTAAGGGGAAGGAAACTTTCTGGAAAGGGATAGACTGATCCAGCTAAGTCTATCCCTCACCTGCCAGCATCTGGGCAATATTAAGGGGAGGGAAACTTTCTGGAAAGGGATAGACTGATCCAGCTAAGTCTATCCCTCACCTGCCAGCATCTGGGCAATATTAAGGGGAGGGAAACTTTCTGGAAAGGGATAGACTGATCCAGCTAAGACTATCCCTCACCTGCCAGCATCTGGGCAATATTAAGGGGAGGGAAACTTTCTGGAAAGGGATAGACTGATCCAGCTAAGTCTATCCCTCACCTGCCAGCATCTGGGCAATATTAAGGGGAGGGAAACTTTCTGGAAAGGGATAGACTGATCCAGCTAAATCTATCCCTCACCTGCCAGCATCTGGGCAATATTAAGGGGAGGGAAACTTTCTGGAAAGGGATAGACTGATCCAGCTAAATCTATCCCTCACCTGCCAGCATCTGGGCAATATTAAGGGGAGGGAAACTTTCTGGAAAGGGATAGACTGATCCAGCTAAGTCTATTCCTCACCTGCCAGCATCTGGGCAATATTAAGGGGAGGGAAACTTTCTGGAAAGTGATAGACTGATCCAGCTAAGTCTATCCCTCACCTGCCAGCATCTGGGCAATATTAAGGGGAGGGAAACTTTCTGGAAAGGGATAGACTGATCCAGCTAAGTCTATTCTTTCCCATTTGGGATGAATTGCATTAATATGTGATCAAAAGGAATCCTTCTTACCCAAGGTTTGATCCTGAGAGGGTGTTTGATCCTCCTCTTGGGCCAGAAGTTGGAAAGGCTTTCATTCTCCAGTTCTAACACTTTGGTAACACTCCACGAGAATAACATTTCACGAAGAAAGGAAGAAGCCAAAAAATGACTAATTAAAAGCCGCTGTTCCATAAAGAGTTCCTTCATATTGCAATGATTGATAGCTTTTCAAATGTTAACCAGTGCACATGATTGTTGTTCACAGCAGTTCTGTAAATCATGGTTAGTTTGTAAATTAAAATGCAATTAAATTATTGAGCAGTTAACATTCCTGGTAAAGATGTTGTGTATGCTAATTTAACATTTGTTTGACTGTTATGTAGATGGCTGTTTTACTACCATGTTGGAAAATGTGTATTTATTTTTGAAAAAAGTTTAATTGCTTGAGATTTGTTTTCTCCATCTATATGGGGTAACTGCTCTATTTAACCATGTTTAGGACAGGAAACTGAAGCTATCCCTGAAAATTTGGCTTATCAAGTGATCTTTAGTAACCCAGCAGTGATATCCAATGAACAAAACAGATACGTCATGGACTGTCAGTTACACAGGTATGGTTGAATGGCAGAGATGCAGTGAGAGTTGTGTGGTATGGACATGAGCAACATGAAGTCTTTTGATGCTTGTCATTTATGGAGATCTGTTCTTTTGCTTTGATGTTATAAAATATGTTGTTATTCTCTACTGATAGATGTCATGCTGTAAAGATCATTTTAATTCACATTGTCTTTTACCTATTCACAAAGTGAACATAGAGTTGACAAGTTAAGTGTGCAACAATCATGGCTTTCAAATCCTGAGGTTCTCAATTTGTATGTAATGTTGCGGGCGGTTGGTTTGAACTCATTGCTGTGCCATCTCGTGATTAAATTGATTGCAGTTGGAGCCAATAATTCAAAGACAATCAGCAGGTTATAATTGCTTTCAGAGATGAGAGGAGCTGTAAGGATAAAAGATGGTTTTCAGATTTCTGTGTTTATCAAAAAAAACCTTGTAAATAGAAGAGTATGGAAACACCTGTGGTCAACCTACTTTTGCAACAAAAAAAGGCTTCACCATTGAGACAGGGATCTTGCAGATGCCCATAACCAAGGAATGGAAGAGAATTTTAAGAAATGATAGATTAAGCTTGCATTCTCTGAAGGAAAAGTGAGGTGAGGGAAGTGTTCAAGCCTCATTACAATAACCCAAGGTTTGGAACTAACTGCCATTCCCATAATCCCTTAATACTTTGAAGATGGAAGGCATAAGGTGCTAATGTCTACTAGGCAGTGGACTGAACCTATTTCACCAGGGATATTGATGATGTTGAGTCTTCTCTTGCATTAGATGTTGACCTGATTAGAGTTTAAAAGGTAGTGAAGCTTCACAATCAAAACCTGTTTTCCCTCATGATTAGGCTGGTGGTGTGGCACAGAAGATTTCTATTCTATAAACTAATCTGAAGGTCGTACAGATTTTGTTTGGTCTGGAAGCAAAGCTCATTGAGGGGTTCTGTTTCACTCCACATAAAAGATAACTACTTGGGTACAGGACTTCAAAATAAATGGAGAATAAATCCTGCAGATGCTGGAAATCTGAAATCAAAACAAAAAAGCTCTGGACAGCCAATAGCTCAGGAGAGAGAAAAACACGGCTAATACTTCTGGTCAATGCCACGAATGAACAGTACTTCCAGTATTTCATGCTTTGATTTCATAAAATATTTGACTTAGAAGGAAATGGGGAGACTCTTGAAGTTAAACAAATAAAAAGTTAAATGTGTAAATTCCAATAATTATTCACTTGTGTGATTTCTGGATTTCTTTTGTTTTGAATATGTCTCATGAATCTAAAGGTGCAATGGAAGGCCGAATGGATGTAATCTGTTTGCCTTCACAAGATTTGCATAGTTTATTTCTCTTGATCTGAAAGTGAATGTCATCTTGTGCGATGGTTCACTGGATGTACCCCACATTCATTCCCACGCAGAAGTTCTTTAAGATGGCACTCTAAATGGATCTTGGGCTGTCTGAAGGACAGCCACTAGATTACAAGGAGGTTCAAAGTGTTTCTGTTGACCAGTGTTATATTGCACTTCTGACACAAATACTTCTCTGTCATTGGGAAAAAAAGTGGCAAATAGAAGTGGAGGGCTTGATTCAAAACTTGAAAAATTTTAAGCCGAATCTGTGTTCTATAGCTAGTTCAGTAAGGTGTTGCAATCTTGGTAAATGAATGTAGTGTCTTTAATGCAATATTGGGAGAGAGTCAGGTCTGGCTCTCAGTTGATGACTCTTGCCTCCTTGAACATAACATGTATGCTTGGCATGCTACACTTGAGTATAATTACATCGAGGTGCTCCTGCATGTTTGATGAAGCACTGTGACAATTTTTAATTGTTAGTTTTGATATGACTTAGCAGAATTCTTCTTGCGTTACATCAGGTTTTTAATGTTTAGGTACTTATTTCAGGGCCCTGGTCTTTATCAGAGATGGCTATCAAACATTAAGTCACCTCACTGAATTTATTTGGGTAATTGCAATTTCAATGCACCACTGAAATATCTGGGAGTAGGGCAAAACCTCCCAGGCAGGGATCATTTCTAAAAATGACAATTGTTATCTTCATTCTCTGAGCCATTTTCTCAATACATTCGGCAGCAATGTTTTAGAAAATGCACATCTTGTAATAAAGGGCAAGAACTCACAGAACAAATATAAACGAGGATTCCCTTCATTGCTCTGCCGTGTAGAAAGAGCCAATTGCAATCTTTGTACCACAATCTGTTGATGCTATTGTACCTGAGGCCTATTCAATGCATTGCTTAACTCATCCTCTTACCAGTAACCATGGATTATAATGAATTTTATGGCCATCCAGCAGATTTTCTCGTTATGCCTTGAGAAGGTATTTTTTGAGAAGGGATTTCCTGGAAAAATGTAAGACATGAACTGGCAGATAAAGGTAAATCATCCACAATTCTTTTAACATCTGTGTTAGATCAATGGACAATTTCAAGATCTGAATCTTCCACCATGTATTGATAAGAAACTAAAAATACAACACTGGAGAAACTTAGTAGGCCAGACAGTGAACTTTATAGAGCAAAGATACAGAACCAATGTTTCTTATCAAGGTGTGTCAAAATGTAGGTAGGCGTCTGAACAAAATGGTGGAGGAGGAGCACAGTCCCACAGGCAGGAGATAAAAGGTGAAGAAGGGAGGGAGGGCACAGCAGCGGTATTTATTCCCGCCTCTCCCCCTATCATTTTGTTCAGGCGCCTGTCTATATTTTGTCAGACCTTGATGAAGATCCCAAACCTGAAACGTTAGTTAGGTATCTTTATCTACTACATAAAGGTCACTGTATGACCTGCTGAGTTTTTCCAGCATTGTGTTGACTTCAACCACGGTCTCTGCAGATTCTTGTGTTTTACTATTGACTAGAAACTGTTTGGTGTTTATGTGCAATTGGGACTCCTATAAATTGCCCCTTTAATGCTTTAGCTATATCATTCAGCATTTGTTTGCTGTTCTTTGAAAATTAAATCGATGCCATTAATTGTAACCACTCTGAACTGTAATTTGAGTTTAAAAATCCCATTTCTGTAGACACCGGCGATCTGATATATAATGGAGACACTTGCCACAGAGAACACCTGTAGAAAGGGTAACTTGAGACAAGTGCCAAATCTATAAAATGTATTAATTTGTTACAGTTTATTGAATGTTTGAACCCTCTATTTCAAGAATGAATCATTCGGTGTTTATTGATTCAATCTTCTGTCTCGTCAGACATTCATTTTTAATTCACTCTGCATTTTAATAAAACCAAAGTCACAAATGCAGTCCGCTGGAGGAAGTCAGTGGGTCAAGCAACATCAGTGGAGCAAGTTGTCCTTGTGATCTGTGCATCTTTTGGGTAGGAAGAGACAAAGTTGCACTGACAACACAGGACAAATTTAATTTCCATTGTTTGGTAACAGTGAGTTGGAAAATGATTTGTGATTGTTCTTTTCAGCTTTCTGTTCAGGGGCCCAGTTTAGAGGAGAGGCATCCCAGTTGCATCTTCTGAATAACAAATGGCAGGCAGCCTTAAAATTCCTTGGGTTTCTCACCCTTTCCTGATATTATTTTCTAACTGAGAATGAACGGTACTTGTGCCATACAGATCTTTAAACAACACTGAAACCATCACTCACAGAGGCTTCAGGGAATTTTAACGACCTTGGGTTCTGCCTTTTGTGAGTCAAGTTTATTGCCATCTGATTGCACGAGTACAATGCGTTGAAACAGCGTTCTCTGGTCCTCAATACAAAACAACCGGACATAACGTACATACAGACAAACAATACATGTACAGGACAAGTATTCCTATATACAAATAAATATTTTTTCATGAATTATGGGTTAATGTGAGCAGTTCCTTTGGTCATTCGTGATTCTCACTGCCTGTGGGAAGAAACTGTTCCTCAGTCTGGTGGTGCATGGACTAATGGGCTTTCCCAACAGGAGCAGCTGAAAGATGCTGTGTGCGGGTTGGAAGGGGTCAATTATTTTGCAAGCCCTCTTTTAGGGTTGAAAAAATATATTGGCTCCATTGGGTACCTTCATGATTGAAGTGACTGAGATTTCCGTGCTAATGAAATATAACAGCTTACGCAGATTGACACTGAACCCTGCTCTCCCCTTATCCCTTTCATTCAGCACTTTTCCCTCATGTACCAGAGTGTAATCAGTGGTATTTAAATGCTGATTGTATTTTAAGTGTATATTGGTGTTGATAATGTTGATATAAAAAAAACGAACATTTGCAGCTTGCTGTGCATTTGATGATCATGTGCAATTGTATCTGTTCGGTTTCCTGCTCCCAGACCAGGTTGTTTACATCTGTACAGCATCTTTATCATTCTAATGGAAAATGGAAATGATTTAATTATGATTTATGACCGTTCGGCTCCGAATCATGGGTCCTCTACCGGCACCACCTACGGCTCCTAGAACGCTTCCACCAGCGTTGTCTCCGCTCCATCCTCAACATCCATTGGAGCGCTTACACCCCTAACGTCGAAGTACTCGAGATGGCAGAGGTCGACAGCATCGAGTCCACGCTGCTGAAGATCCAGCTGCGCTGGATGGGTCACGTCTCCAGAATGGAGGACCATCGCCTTCCCAAGATCGTGTTATATGGCGAGCTCTCCACTGGCCACCGTGACAGAGGTGCACCAAAGAAAAGGTACAAGGACTGCCTAAAGAAATCTCTTGGTGCCTGCCACATTGACCACCGCCAGTGGGCTGATAACGCCTCAAACCGTGCATCTTGGCGCCTCACAGTTTGGCGGGCAGCAACCTCCTTTGAAGAAGACCGCAGAGCCCACCTCACTGACAAAAGGCAAAGGAGGAAAAACCCAACACCCAACCCCAACCAACCAATTTTCCCTTGCAACCGC
Organism: Narcine bancroftii; assembly: GCF_036971445.1. Lineage (NCBI taxonomy): Eukaryota > Metazoa > Chordata > Chondrichthyes > Torpediniformes > Narcinidae > Narcine > Narcine bancroftii. Next base: position 4,315,488 of record NC_091476.1, read on the forward strand.
TGCAATCGTGTCTGCCTGTCCCGCATCGGACTTGTCAGCCACAAACGAGCCTGCAGCTGACGTGGACTTTTTACCCCCTCCATAAATCTTCGTCCGCGAAGCCAAGCCAAAGAATGACCTTCCCATGGTTTGCAGATGGATAAATGATCAGATTGTTCTGGTTGAACACGGCAGGAATGCCAAAAGGTGTGCGTTAAACTTGAAGGTGGGTGCAACATTTTCATTAAACATTTGGATTAAGCTGTGGTTGGAGAGGGTGATCGATGAGTTTAAGATTTGTTGGTGTATTTTTGTTTCAGTGAGGGGCATGTAATGAAAAAATACCAAGCAGAAGACCTTGGTTTAACGGATAAGAGGGCCTATTCTCGATCTAAAAGAATGTTCTTTGAAACTTGATTGTGAATCTCAAAACTTCTCCTTGCATCATTTAATAGTTAAGGATTTAGAATGCAGACAAGGTATAAGGACGGAGAGATAAACTGTGATTCATATCTATCAGAATCTGGCAGACCAGATATCCTGGCCATTACTGAAACCTGTCTTGCAAGCTCATTCATTTTCAGATCTGGTGAGAGCTTTTCAAAGGCATTTACTGATTTAAAAAAAAATGCATATTTTCAATGTGATATAGAGAATTTAGGTTAAAAAGACTTAAGTTAAAATGTGATGATTAATCATAAACAGGGAAGCCTGAACGGACAGAGAGTTTACTAGCAGTCAAGGACAGAAGGAGCTGCTGAATATGTTTTTTTAAACCTATCTTTTCATGGTCATAGTGAGAGACATGCAGGAGACAAAGGATTGATAAGAAGTGTGAGAAACAGAATTCAGTGAATGTAGAGTTCACAGCGTACGTAACGAACGTGATAATTAATAATGCAGTTATACTTAGAATGTTTTTGTAATACTAACCAATTAAAACAGTATTAATAAGAAGGGGAAGGGCAAAATAATAAAGGTATAAAAATCAATGCACTGTATGTATCGGGGCTTAACTGGTGAGAAACCAGTTGAGTCCAACTCTGCAGACTTGTAAATAAAGCTTGTCGTGTCATCAGTTTTAAAGAGACTCATGTGTGAGAAGTTTTATTTCTGACAAATGGGGGCTCGTCCGGGATCTACACTCCGGCCGTGAGGGGAGGCGAGAAGAGGGACATCGGAGGCGCTGCACCCCGCTGAGTTCAGCGGCTCCTAGTCCCTTGCTCGTCGCTTCGGGCGGCTTGAGCGAGTGGTATCCGGACAGGGTGACACGACAAGACGGAGAGGAGAAGGGTGACGGTTCAATCCCCGGGAAGACACCGGTAAGTGACGACTTACGATTGTGGTGTGGGGATTGGGTAACAGGTGTAATGGGATACACCTGTTTGGATAAAAACCTAACGGAATAGATTAAGTATAGATCTTTTGTCGTTGTGTGAGGACCCTGTCGCGGGACTCTAGGATAGACCCCAGGGAAACCTCGGCGGTAACCGAAGGAGGGACAGCACCTCCGACGAAGTGCCGAGAAGAGAGGGGTCAACCCCAGGAAAACCTCAGCGGTAACCGAAGGAGGGACAGCACCTCCGACGAGGCGTCTGAGAGGAAGGGAGTAGGGTCCAGAGCGAGAGGGTCCTCAGCAACAATAAACAGATCTAGGTGGGAAAATGGGAGGATCAAAATCTAAGGGCTCGTCTGAAAATTCAGGACAATTCCTGGGAGTACCCCTTGACAGCCCTTTGGGGAGAATGTTTGAAAATTGGGATAGTAAAAGATATCGGGACAAAAACAAGAAAAAGATGATCCAATATTGTCTCCTTTGGTCAAAACAACCTATTAAAGGTTCCTCGGTCTGGTGGCCGAAATTTGGATCTGATGAGGATTGGGTTAGACAAGCATTAAACATATATGTAAATTCGAGACCAAAGGTGAATCAAGAAGAGTCAGCATATGCATTTTGTTGGGTTCCCTGGCCAGGATCCTTAACAGAATGTTTTAAATTGAGAGTGGCAGGAGAAAAGAAATGGGAACCTCTGGACAACCTTCCCCCTCCTTATATTCCCCCGGTGCCTACTGCGCCCGAGGAAAGCTTATTACCGGAGGGGAAAGGTGATGAATCTGATTGCCCCCAAGGGGGCCGGGATAAAAAGGATGAATTAAGGGAGTCGGACCCTAAACTTCCACCGGTAAACCGACCCTGGATAAGATCCCAGACTGGTCCAGGACCATCAAAGTTTTCAATAAACCTAAATCCCCTAAGAGAAGTTCCTATGGGAGGACCGGGAGGGGGAACGGGATATGTGAATGTTCCCCTAACTAGTACAGAGGTGCGGGGATTTAAGAAAGAAATGAAAAAGTTATTGGAAGATCCTATAGGACTGGCTGAACAGCTTGACCAATTCTTGGGACCAAACACATATACGTGGGAAGAGATGCAGGCAATAATGGGAACATTATTTTCACCCCAGGAGAGGCAGATGATTCGACGGGCTGCCCTCCTCATGTGGGAATATGAACAACCTGGGGACCCTAGACCCCATGAACAAAAATATCCCTTAAATGAACCCAGGTGGGACAAACGAACACCCGAGGGATTGGCAAGTATGAGACAATATAGAGAGTGGACAATTAAAGGGATACGGGAGGCTGTGCCAAAGGGTCACAATTTTACCAAGGCATTTGGGAACCACCAGGGGAAAGACGAGTCCCCTACTGATTTTTTGGAGAGGGTGAGAAAGAATGTCCAACAGTATGCTGGTGTGGACCCTAGTACACCAATGGGTGAACAGCTTATTCGAATTGAATTTGTTTCCAAATCATGGCAAGACATTAGAAAGAAACTAGAAAAGGAGGAGGACTGGAGTGAAAAACCCCTAAGTGAACTGTTAAAAAAGGCACAAAAAGTATATGTGCAGAGAGAAGAAGAAGATCAAAAGAAGGCGACAAAGGTTATGGTACAGACTATCCGACAGATGAATGCTGAATCCAGAGGGGAAAGAAAACAAAACCTTCCTCTAAACAATCCAAAATATCCAAGAGAGGGAAGACCCCGGAGGTTCGTTAAGTGCTATTACTGCAATGAGGAAGGACACTCTAAGAGGGAATGCCCCCGATACAAGAGGGAATTGCGTGCCCTCGAACTTATGGAAGAAGATTAGGGGTGTCAGGGGTTCCAAATGTTAGGGACCAAATATAAGAGGGAACCCCTGGTAAAACTAAAAATTGGTCCCAAGGGAGAAGAGGTGGTGTTTATGGTGGACACAGGAGCGGAACGAAGTAGTGTAATAACTGTGCCAATCGGAACTGAGCCTATAAAAAGTAATTTGACAATTTCTGGGATAGAAGGGGCTCCCAGAATGGTATCAATAATTCCCCAAGTAACAGTGAAACTGGAAGAAAGAGAAGGGGTACAAGACCTCTTGTTATTACCTTCGGCTGGATTTAACCTCCTAGGAAGGGACTTACAGGCTCTCCTAGGTTTGGGTGCTCTCCCTGTGGACGGAGAAGTGCGAGTCCACCTCTGCGCTTTAAAGGAAGAGGATGAACGGCAGATTGACGAGAGAGTCTGGTATAAGGAGGGAAATCGAGGAGGTCTGGACATCCCACCTTTACATGTCACATTAATACCAGGTCATCAGCCGGTAAGGAAACGTCAGTATCCTATTTCTTTGGAAGGGAGAAAAGGGCTACAGCCGGTAATTGAGACTTTAATACGAGACGGACTATTAGAAGAATGCATGTCACCTTATAACACCCCTATACTCCCAGTAAAAAAGTCAGATGGATCCTATCGCCTAGTTCAGGATCTAAGAAGTTTGAATGCTATTGTTCAGACCCGCCACCCAGTGGTGCCTAATCCCTATACTATTATGAGTCGGATTCCCCCAGACCATGAGTGGTTTAGTGTTATCGACTTGAAGGATGCCTTCTGGACTTGTCCGTTAGAAGAGGAAAGTAGAGATATGTTTGCGTTTGAATGGGAAAATCCATGGACAGGTAGACGGAGACCGTTTCGGTGGACTGTATTGCCCCAAGGGTTCACTGAATCTCCAAACCTGTTTGGACAAATGCTAGAACAAATCCTGATGGACTATCCACAATCTGATGATTCCCAACTAATGCAGTATGTGGATGATTTACTATTATCAGGACCCAAGGAACAAGAAATGAGGGGAGAGACCATTAGACTCTTGAATTATCTGGGGAAAAAGGGTCTACGAGTGTCCAGAAACAAGTTACAGTTTGTTGAGAAAACTGTAATATATCTGGGACACCAGATAAGTAAAGGACAGAAACGAATTACCCCTGAACGAATTGCGGGAATCACTAGAATGCCTTTACCCCGTAATAAGAAGGAAATAAGACAATTCCTGGGACTCTTAGGATACTGTAGGTTATGGATAGAGGACTACTCAGCTTTGGTGAAGTTTATGTATGATAAACTGACAAATGAAAATGACTATCCATTGAAATGGACCCAGGAGGAGGAGGGATGGTTCGAGGACTTGAAACATCGCCTAACACGAGCCCCAGTGCTCACTCTGCCCTCTTTAAAACAGCCCTTCCAGCTATTTGTCACTCATAACCAAGGAACAGCTGTGGGAGTTTTAACACAGGAAAAAGGCGGTCAGCGACACCCAGTGGCTTTCCTTTCCAAAATGATGGACCCAGTGTCTCGCGGATGGCCGACGTGTATCCAGGGAGTAGCGGCTGCTGCTCTGTTGGTAGAGGAAGCACGTAAACTTACTTTTGGAGGAAAGATGACTGTGTACACCTCCCATTCTGTGAGTGTTTTATTAACACAAACTGCCCATCGATGGCTGACTGATTCTCGCATATTAAAGTATGAAACCATTTTAATGGTTGGAGAAGATTTACAGTTTGCAAAAATTAATAGCTGCAATCCAGCTCAATTTTTATACGGCAGTGAAACAGAGAAAGAGGTGGAGCATGACTGTGTCGAGTTGACAGATCTTCAGACCAAGACCCGAGAAGACCTTTGCGATACTCCGCTGGGTGAAGGATATGAATTCTACATTGACGGCTCCGCCAGATGTGTTGACGGAATGAGAAGAAATGGGTATGCTATAATAGAAGGAAATACTTGGAAAGTAGTAGAATCCACGAGACTACCCGGAAGCTGGTCAGCACAATCCTGTGAACTATATGCCTTGCAGAGAGCCCTCAGAATACTGGCAAAGAAAATTGGAACAATTTACACAGATTCCAAATACGCATACGGGGTAGTGCATACCTTTGGTAAGATCTGGAAGGAGCGTGGTCTAATTACATCAAGAGGAAAGGAATTGGCACACGAACAGATGATTACTCTGACTCTAGAAGCCTTAACATTACCCCAAGAAATAGCAGTGGTCTACATACCAAGCCATCAAAGGGGAGATAACCCAACAGCAATTGGAAACAGACTGGCTGATGAAGAAGCCAAAAGAGCAGCCATGCAACAAGAAGTCCGTTTGCTGACTTTAATCCCAATAAGGCAAGGCATAAAGACAGCTCCCATTTTCACTGCTAAGGAAGAAAAGAACATGGATCAGCTGGGCGCAAGCCAGTTACCTGATGGAACATGGAAAACACCAGATGGAAGAATTGTTCTAAATAAAGAAATAACTCGCAATATTTTAAAACACCTGCATCAACAGAGCCACTGGGGCACCCAAGCCTTATGTGACACAGTGCTTCGAGATTATGTGTGTAAGGGAATCTACACCTTGGCCCAACAAGAGGTGCAAAATTGTTACCTATGCACAAAAATTAATAAGAAGATAATGAGGACAGGGACCATGGGAGGTCAACCATTAGCCATACGCCCTTTTCAACGTATCCAGATCGATTTCACAGAGTTACCTCAAGTTCAAAGATGGAAATATCTGTTGGTGATAATAGATCACTTTACCCGATGGGTAGAAGCCTTCCCAACAATAAATACTACAGCCTCTACAGTAGCTCGCCTCCTCCTAGAGCAGATAATCCCCAGATATGGTATAATGGATTCTATAGACTCAGACAGGGGTCCACATTTTTCTTCAAAAATCCAGCAATTGATTTGTGATGCATTACAGGTCTCTTGGAAATTACATACCCCTTGGCATCCACAAAGCTCAGGGAAGGTCGAACGTATGAATGGAACACTAAAAATCCAATTGACAAAGTTAATGGTGGAAACTAAAATGCCTTGGATGAAGTGTCTGCCCCTAGCCTTATTAAGAATTCGTACTGCCCCACGAAAAGATGTAGGGCTGTCCCCTTATGAAATGATGTTTGGGCTTCCCTTCTGGAGTACAGTTGAGGGGTGTCCCACCTTGGGGGAAGGGGATATATTTGTTAGGAACTATTTACAGGCACTGTCACGCTCTCTTACAGATTTACGAAAGAGAGGACTATTGGCATAAACACCGCCTCTAGACTTTTCTTTACACAAAGTGGAACCGGGAGACTGGATTCTTATCAAGACCTGGAAGACTGAAAAACTCCAGCCCCAGTGGGAAGGTCCATACCAAGTTCTCTTAACTACAGAAGCTGCAGCACGAACAAGAGAGAAGGGGTGGACACACGCATCCAGATTTAAGGGACCTGTAGAGGCGCCACAGGACCCTGATACGAACTCAGATTGGACTTGTATTCCTGGAGAAAAACCTCTTACCTTACGATTTCGCAAAAAGACTTAATTCACAATGTTATTGTTATGTTCTTTGATTTTTCTTAGTTTGCCTATGTCTTTATCAGGTGTGAAATGTAAGAAATGCAGAGATACAGTGGTCCTGTTTCAGGACCACATTTGGGGAAGAAAGGAAGGTAATTTCATTTCCCATACCTCAGTTCCTGAGAAATGCTGGGCAGAAAATACCACCCAACATCCATATACCCCTTGTGTGGAAAAAGAAGGAAATAATATAGGTCATTATATACAGATTCCTAATACCACTCCTTTCCCTCTTAATGGTTGGAAAGGTGACTCAAGCCCACCATGCCCTGATGGACTCTGGTTTTGCATACACCAACGTACTGTTCCAATGAGAAGTTACACTCCACACTTGAAATTGCCTGTCCCTTTAAGACAGCCGGACTTAGTTCGAGTCCATCCAAATAACCATGTAAGTTTCGGAAATGCAATTGGGGGAGAAAACCTTTTTGTAGATCTGGCAACTAAAATTGCAGGAACTTTTAATGTAACCAATTGTTGGGTCTGCGGGGGTCCACGGATGTCAGAACAATGGCCTTGGTGGGGAGAACCTCTCAATTCATTGACCATGATTTCCCGCATTTGGACAACTAACCGAACAAGATCAAGAGAAACCTGGTCTCTCTCTAACGTCCCCTCTGGTTTTTATTGTCTCTCATGAGCCGGCAAATACCCAGTAGGAGAAAGTCCCTGCAAGGCTGTATGGATTCGCATTTCACCTGGTGTTTTCACTTGGTTTCCTAAACCTCAGACTTGGTTCAAGCTATGCAACCAGGGGGGATGGGAGACCCTGTAAGACTTTTCTTTCAGCGTGAGATTAATGTATCATAAAACATTTTTCTTCCCTAGCTTAGAATCCCCATTTATATCTATACATATATTCAACACATTTTAAAGAGAGAAAGGGGTGGATTGTGATGTAGAGAATTTAGGTTAAAAAGACTTAAGTTAAAATGTGATGATTAATCAGAAACAGGGAAGCCAGAACGGACAGAGAGTTTACTAGCAGTCAAGGACAGAAGGAGCTGCTGAATATGTTTTTTTAAACCTATCTTTTCATGGTCATAGTGAGAGACATGCAGGAGACAAAGGATTGATAAGAAGGGTGAGAAACAGAATTCAGTGAATGTAGAGTTCACAGCGTACGTAACGAACGTGATAATTAATAATGCAGTTATACTTAGAATGTTTTTGTAATACTAACCAATTAAAACAGTATTAATAAGAAGGGGAAGGGCAAAATAATAAAGGTATAAAAATCAATGCACTGTATGTATCGGGGCTTAACTGGTGAGAAACCAGTTGAGTCCAACTCTGCAGACTTGTAAATAAAGCTTGTCGTGTCATCAGTTTTAAAGAGACTCATGTGTGAGAAGTTTTATTTCTGACATTCAAGGCAGCCAAAAAAAATTGTCCTCTTTCCTCGCCATCAACCTTCAGGCCAGAGTACTGTTGGTGAAAACACTTGCAATTTAGGCTTCAAGGTTAACAGTGAGGAAAACAATGAATGTAGTCTGATCAGACAATTTTTAAACTAAGTGCTTTTATTTCTAACAATTTTTTAAGGAAACTATTGCCATAAAATAGAAGGTGCAGCTATTGAAAATTTTTTTTTTAGAGATACAACATGGTAACAAATCTGGCCCACAAGCCTATCCTGCCCCAAATATATCAATTAACCTAAAAGTCCTTTACATTTTGGAGAGTGGGAGAAATCCCACGCAGTCAGACTGCATGGGATCGTGTTGGGCTAACCACTGTTATTTGCATATTATCCATCCTTTTATATAACTTTTTCTCCCTTGTAATTTAATTTCTACTTATTTTGTGTATTTTACTTACCTATATGGCTGTAGGAAGCAAGAGTCTCAGTGTGAGTACATTGCAGTTATATGATAATAAAGCCTTTTCAACACATGTTGACCTGGGCTTCAATTCAACAGATGAGGCCAAACTCTGAGCAAAACACACAGGATTTGCACCAACATCTTTCTGAAAAGAGTGAATAGGTTGATATTTTGGCCAGGATCATTCCTGAGATGTATGATCATATGAATGCAGTGTTGAGACAAACATCTGAAGTTGGCAAAGTTCATCATGGTGGTGTTTTAACCTTCAAAGGGTGGTGGGCTTGGGTAATTTTAAAAAGTAGTTGATCACTGATCTGAATCCATTCACTTTCTGGATTCAACAGTAAGAGTAATGGTTGTTCATAGAATGTGGTTCACTCATTCAGATATGATAATGAAATTTTTTGACTCTTTCAGTTAGCAAAGAGAGGATTTTGGTCACCCATCTCTGCTAGCCAAAGATTAGAGGCTGGAAATATTGGGTGAATTAAGTGCCTTTGATGAACTCTGTGGGTTAAAGAGAAGAAATACCTGCTGCCTTCCCCAGCAAGGAAACTAGTTCACCTCCCCAGTGACAAAACCACCTCGGGTCCCTTGGTACTAAAATCCCACCAACTAGCAGTGTCCCCATCTGGCAGTTTGCAACCACAGGACACACTTCAGAACTGTGAATTAGGGCCACCAGCACATTTGACAGGATCTTTGGGAAATGCATCTGACCACAGAACAGCTCCTTGCCCCTCTTTCCCTCCTACCGTCCATTCTGTAAATTCCCTGTGTGTCTTAAAGGAGGTGCCTAATACAATCTTGATTTACACACTGAATTTTGGAAAGTGGGGAAAATGGACAAACAGCAAAGTCCCCAGTGCTTTTAATATGGCTCACTGTCAAATTTGAATTAAGAAAATGTACAGAATTTGTTCTTGCAGTTGTTTTCCAAAAGAGGTTTGAGCACTGGTTGCTACTGTTTTAGTTGTGACCTTACCTGTTGTTTGATATTTTCACTTGCAGGACAGAAGGCAGCTATTATTCCAGTTGGGCAATGCTGCTCAATCCCACACTTTTTGACTGTACTCTGGGTCCTTCATTCTCATGCACTTGTCCATTTACAATTATTTTGTGGATTCTTCTTTCCATAACTGGTCACAGATAATATTCTCGATCCCAGTGATGATCTGTCAAGAGTTTTCCTCTCCCTCCTTTGCCATTTGATTCAAGGCTATGACCATTCCTTTCTGTCCAAATGAAATAGCATATCATTTCCAGTGTAAATGACAACTGTGTTGGAGAAACTCAACAACTTACGCAACATCCATAGGAAGGAAAGGGAAACCAATATTATGGGCCTGGGCATTGGTTACTTTACATTCCGTGGGGACTGCATGACCTGCTGAGTTTCTCCAACCTATTCGTGTATTGCAGTCAATCCCAGCATCTCGAGAACAGTTCTAAATTTTTTTTCATTCTCACTCCCAATATTGAAGTCCCCCACTCCTGGAAATGTCCAGATGCACAACCTCTGATCCCTGGGTCTTCTTTCCCCCAACATGGTCAGCAAATGTGCACAATGTCATCGGCAGCCCCACCAATGATTGACAAAGTTCTGTGGTAACCTGTGTTTTATGGCTCCATTTCTAAACCCAAATATGCTTCAAAATCATTTTTCAACTTGTTAGTTGGCACGAAGATCACTTGTGTTATCTGGACAACTAAATTGGGAAAACTAAGTGAACCACTTTACACTGATGCCATTTACACATCTATTCATTTTTTAATACAATCTGGCAAGGCTGGCATCTAGAGCCCTAGTCATGCAGTGCAGAAATTGGCCCTTTGGCCCACTTCGTCCATGCTGACCAAGTATCCATTATTGTCCATTGAGTGATGGTGATATGAGGCCTTGAACTGCACTCCTTCAGTTGAAGAGGGAGCTCCATAATTTAACCCCAGCGATTAAGGACCAAATGTGGGGCCTAGAGAGCAACCTGCAGGTCCTGGTGCTCCGATGCACCTGCTGCTCTCAACCTCCTTTCCTCTAGTTCTGTCTCTCTTTCCCAGAGGCAAAATCAATTCTCACCTTTCCTTTTACCATATCCTGCTAACACCTGTCTGTTGGTCTGTACTCTTCCCCCTCCCATTTTTCTCCCACTCACTTTTCCCATCCTTTATTTTCACTCACCTTGAGGAAGGGCTCAGGCCCAAAATGCCGCTAACGCACCTTTACCTCCTATGGATGCTGCGAGACCTGCTGAGTTCCTCCAGCATTTGAGTTTTGACCAAAAACACAGCGTCTGCAGACTTTTGTGTTCAACTCCTAATTAAACCACTGCAGTTCCTGTGAAAGTACTTTCATGGTTCTGTTGACTCAATATATGCTGACCTCACCATCAATATTCTCATCGGATTAATGAATAATCCCATGAACAATTTTCTCTGAAATCTTGCTTAAGTTGGTCAAGCATTCAGCTGATTTTGCAGCATCCGTGCAGGTTTTTCAGAATTATTTCTAGTATCAGCTCTCTCATTCTATAATATCCTTCTAGCTGATCTGCTCTTGGCCTCAATTGCATTACCCTTGAGTTTGCACAATGACGTAGCTGCCACAGGGCCTGGGTAAAGAATTTTGGTTCCATCATGCTCTGGGAGGCACGGTTAGCATAGCGGCTAGTGCATCACTGTTCCAGCACCAGTGACACAAGTTTGAATCTGCTGCTGTCTGTAAGCAGTTTGTACGTTTTCCCCATGTCTGCTCCAGTTTCATCCCGCCCTCCAACAAAATGTATGGGTTAAAGATTAATTTGAGTGTAATTGGGCAGTGCGGGTGTAAATGGCCTGAATTAACTTCTATGTCTTAGAGGGGCACTCACTTAACCTGACTAAAGCCCTTACCTCTAGGTTTTCCCAACAGGTGAAAAAAAACATCCTCTTAGCCTTCCACCTCATCAACAACCTCTGAATCTTTCAATAAGATCACTTCCCCTTCCTCCAAATTCCAATGAGTTAATTGTGAGACCATTCAACTGTTCACTATTAAAAAAAAATACCCTCCTCGCCCCAGGGATCAAACAAGGTTTACTGCTAAAAAAATAATTTCTTAAATAAGACAAATCTCTCTGCAGAGTGACAAGCACAGTCTTGCAGATATTTACCAAGGGACTTTCCTACTTTTATACCATTTCCCATTGACAATATTCCATTTGTTTATCTGTTTCCTCACTGCAACTGTGTACAAATCTCTTGAGTTTCACACAGCAAGACCTGGACTCAGCAATCTTTCTCCTTTAACAACAACTGCCTTTCTCCTCTTCCCATTAAAGTGGATAACCCCACATTCTTGAAGTTCCCATTTACCAATTTTATTCCTCCATTCTCTTAACCTATTGATATCCCTTTTCAGACTCCTAGTAACTTTCCTTCATCTGCAGCAAATTTGGCTACAATTCTTTGAGCTGCATCTTTAACATTGGAAATTGTTGAGGTCCCAACACAATTCCTATCCTCCAAAATCCACACTAGCTTCCTCTCCCAGGACACCATTTGCAGCCTTAAGATTCTAATGATCTATTGTTAGGCCACATCATTTCCAAGGCCAGCACCAGAATCTATCCTATAATAAGTTTTATCACCGGAAGGGACTCAAGAATATTCTCAATACCTAATTTGAAAACTGCAACCTCCAGGGAACCCTTAGCCCTTTGGAGTGGTACTGAGTGCTTTGAAACTGTATTGGAAGCCATCAGAATTCAGTGTAAATTGCAGAAGTGCAGTACTTCACAAACCACCCCATCCCTCTATCTAACATGTTTCACCAATCCCACATGGGGTTCTGTCCTTCCCTCTCCTCTTTACTCTGGCTTTTCTCCTACAATTCCCCAGTCTTGATAAAGAGTTTAGGGTCAAAAAATCATTCTTTTTCTTTCACTAATTCTGCTTGACCGAGGATATGTGGGACAGTTACTGTTAGGTTCCACCACCAGATTGGGTCTACCTTCAGATTGCAGCATCTGCAGTCTCACATGTGTCTTCATTCCTAAATTAAAAAGGCAGGTTGAATACCTGGTTTTCCAGATTCCTGATGAAGGGTTCAGGCTTGAAACATTGATTGTTTTTTACTTACTCTGGTACATTGTGTGAGCTGCTGGGTTTCTCTTGAACTTTTGTATATTGGATTTGTCTCTGAGGTTTATACTCGGTGTGGAGTTAGGGAATATGACCACATGATTCACAGTGTCCAGTATTCTCAGCATAGGAGTTGACTCTGTATTAATGTCAGGAAACGATTCCTCTGCATGACTTTGTGCTTTCCATTGTACCTTGTACCACATTTATTATGTCAAAGTAGACATTATGGTTTACAGATTTGGACAACTTCACCCAAGCCCATTACTGAGTCTCACACATGCTCATTTGTCTGTTGACTCTAACCCTCCCATTCAAAATGACTCTCTGCTCAGTTCAGCACAGACAGATGGGCCAAAGGGCCTGTACATTCCGGAAAACATTCTTTTGTATTCTAACTGGAGAGCCTCTGGTCTTCCCTCTAGGATAGGGTGTGTAATGCTGAATTTATAGGATGCTTTAACTGTTCTACTAGAGTAAATCCAATTGTGGAGAGTGGATTTGTATTATATTTAAAAAGAAAATAGTCAATTAGAGCTCCACTATGGTGCTCGTGACCTTGGACAACTTGCTACTGCCTTGGAAGCAGTGATTTAATGGAATCCCTGGATATTAGGTACCATTATATTGCACAAATCATACACAAATGAAAAGTGAATTGTAATCCATTGTTGGAAATTAATTCAACATCCTTTAGTATTCCTTCTATAGCGAGATCCATTTCAACTCTTGGCATTTTGCATTCTACTGTTGTATAAGCACCACCTGCACATCTGACTACAATTGGTTTTTGAGCACAAGGAAATTATTTTCTTTTGGATTAGTCTTCATTGACTCATTAGGATGATTAAATTGGCCATTTTGAGGTTTGTAATTGTAGCTTTGGAGGGATTGCTCTGCACTTCAGACCAACTATACACATGAACACAACTTCCTTCAATTCTTTGTCAATATACAGAAAAACCCCTGGAATTAAGCACCTAGAGAGATTGGTAGATGCCAGATAAATGAGTTTTCTGGTTGCTTGAGACTGTGTGTTCTGTGAATGAAGAACTCATGGTGAGATGTACCAATTTGTTGGCTTTGGCCTTCACATTGATGATGCCTTTGCCTTGAAGATGTCAGTCTTCCACCATCCTTCTCCTGACTGCTCTTGTACATTTTCCACATTACACGTCCTTGCAATGATTCAAACCCGTGATGGTCGTGAGGCTTCCTGTACACTTGCCTGGGGGGATTTATTTTGATTTCTGATCCGACATAATTCTACACCTTGCTGAATCTCTCTTTAACTGGCAATCCTACATATCAAATTAAATACAAGACGTTTTGTGCTGAATAGCTTTTCTTGCATTTCTTCATCTCTCAGACCACACACATGCCTGACACTGAGTGTACTATTTTGGAAAGCTCCCAAGTTTGACGATCTTGATAGGTATTTGCACTCATTTTCTCCAGGGTTTTAATTGCTGAATTTCCAGATCTTCGCTAACTGATTTAAATAAGATTTCATCTATTACTTTGCTCAATGAGTATCTGAAGCTTTCTGCAGCGCTGTTTCATGACTGTGTGATACATGCTGGAAGTGATCTCTGAGTAGAAGTGTATTCTTCCATTCCCTCCCTTCAACAACTGTGCAGTTCCAGCATTCACTTCCACTGCCTTGACAAACACCTCTATTCTCATAAGGAAACCTCATCGTGCAGTCCAAGGACACTTTGGAAGCCTGTTTGAATTTGAGACACCTTTTTATTTCCTCCTCTGCCAAAGTTCACGAGCTCCCTGCAAACACTGAGTAAGATTTTGCTTCACCTTGTTCCACTACTTGCAAACTTAGAATCGTTCCCTTGCATTTAAATTCAAACAAAAATCAGCAGATGCGGCTTTAAGAACAGGTGCTGTGTCCAGCACCAGCTGGAAATCCTCACAGTTTCCCTTTCTTCTGAACACAGTTCGGAGCTTGAGCCTCAGGGTCACTGCTGCTATTTGTTGGTGTTTTCCCTTGCAACCAGAGTCTGTAATGTAAGGACATTGCTTTTAAAGGCAAAGGTAAGAATATTGGTCTCAAAGGTGAAAAGTAGGTTAAGGCAAGAATTTTAATCTTAAAGTTCAAGGTAAGAAGACTGCTATCAAAGGCATAAAGCTGATTTTACTTTCATTGTTTCCCAAAATTTTTTTTTCCCCTTTCGCTGAAATAGTATATATATATTTAAAATTTAGACATACAGCACAAGAACAGGCTCTTCTGGCCACAAGCCTGTGATGCCCAACTACCCCAATTAACTGCTTTGAAAGGTAGGAGGAAACGGCCAGCACGGTTGGTGTAGCGGTTAGCGCAGTGTCGTAACAGCACTAGCGATCGGGACCAGGGTTGGAATCCCACGCTGTCAGGAGTTTGTACATTCTCTCCATGTCTGCTTGGGTTTTCCCCAGGATCTCCGGTTTCCTCCTACCATTCGAAACGTACCGGGGGTGTAGGTTAATTGTGTGTAATTGGGCAGCAGGTTATTGTGCTGTATGTCTCAGTTTAAAAAAAAATATTTTAAAACCATTAGCACTGGAGGAAATCCATGCAGATACATGGGGAACATACAAACTCCTTACAAACATTGCCAGATTAACATGGCGTGATCTGCTGTGCTAACCTTGGAGCCCTTTAGATGGTTTTGATGAATCTGTCTCATTCCATTCCAGAACTGGTGGGAATCACCAGTAGGAGGGCAATCATGTTCAGCAGTAAGTTTACTTATAACCATATACAGCACAGAACAGGCCAGTTTGGCCCTACAAGTCCATGCCGGAACAAATCCCCACCCTCCTAGTCCCACAGACCAGCACCTGGTCCATACCCCTCCAATCTTCTCCCCTCCACGTAATTATCCAGTCTTTCCTTAAATGGAAATAATGTTCCTGCTTCAACCACCTCCGCCGGAAGCTTATTCCAGATCCCAACCACCCTTTGCGTGAAGAAATTTCCCCTCATGTTCCCCTTATAATTTTCCCCTTTCAATCTCAAACTATGGCCTCTGGTTTGAGTATCCCCCACTCTTAATTGAAAAAGCCTATCCACATTGACTCTCTGTCCCTTTTAAAATCTTGAACACCTCCATCAAATCCTCCCTCAATCTTCTACGCTCCAGAGAAAAAAGCCCCAGGCTGCTCAACTTTTCTCTGCAACTCAAACCCTGACATCCTGTCAACATTCTCGTGAACCTTCTCTGCACTCTCTCTATTTTGTTTATATCCTTCCTATAATTTGGTGACCAAAACTGCACACAGTACTCCAAATTTGGCCTCACCAATGCCTTGTACAATTTCATCATAACATCCCTACTCTTGAATTTAATACTCCGATTTATGAAGGCCAACATTCCAAATGCCTTCTTCACCACACCATCTACCTGAGTATCAGCCTTGAGGGTACTATTTACCATAACTCCTAAATCCCTTTGTTGCTCTGCACTCCTCAATTGTCTACCATTCAATGTATATGACCTATTTAGATTTGCCTTTCCAAAATGCAACACTTCACACTTATCCGTATTAAATTCCATCAGCCATTTCTCTTTTTAAGCTACGGTAATCTTCCTCACTGTCCACAATCTCACCAATCTTTGTATCATCTGCAAACTTACTTATCCAGTTCACCACCTCTTCTTCCAGATTGTTAATAGATATAACAAACAATAGTGGATCCAGGACCGATCCCTGAGGAACTCCACTAGTCCCTGGCCTCCAATTTGACAAACAATTTTCTACCACTACTCTCTGACACCTCCCATCCAACCATTGCTGAATCCATTTCACTACTTCCTTATTTATATCTAATGCCTCTACCTTTTTACCTAACCTCCTGTGGGGAACTTTGTCAAAAGCTTTACTAAAGTCTAAATAGACAACATCCACAGCCTTCCCTTCATCAATCTTTTTCATAACCCCCTCAAAAAACTCTATAAGGTTTGTTAATCATGATCTACCCCTGACAAAACCATGCTGACTACTATCAATCCCTATTCTTCCAAATATTTGTAAATGCCATCCCTCAGAACACTTTCCATCAACTTACCCACCACAGACATCAGACTCACAGGTCTATAATTTCCAGGCTTACATTTGGACCCTTTCTTAAATAGTGGAACAACATGAGCCACCCTCCAATCCTCTGGCACTACCCCTGTGACCAGTGACATCCTAAATATCTCTGTTAATGGCCCCACTATCTGTGCACTAGCCTCCCTGAGTGTCCTTGGGAATACATTGTCCGGACCTGGAGATTTGTTCACCTTTATCTTTTTTAACACTGCCATCACTCCCTCCTCGGTTATCCTTATATGATTCATGACCACCCCACTATTTTCCTTTACTTCAACTGGTACAATATTAATATTAAAATAAATAGAATGGTTCCCCTGTTGTCATTTGTTATTGAGATAACATGATTGTAATGAAGGAGCAGGGGGAGCCCAAAATTTTATTCTATGCCCTGAAGTTAGTTTCACCTGCTCCCAACATGTCAGATATTTCCACAAAAAAAAAAGCAACAAGCTGTTTTACACTGGAGGCAGAAACCATTTCATTTCTATTGAATACTGATCCTAACACATTCTAGTCTGTGCTTGGACTTGGGAATGGAACACCTGCTTTTATAATGGAACAAGTTTAAAAACATGCTTATTTTAAACTGGTAAAGATATTCTGAAATCAACAAGTTTTATATATTTTTAAAAATCTGACAAAGACAAAAGAACATTCAATGATGACATATAACAGAAGGGCAAAATAAAACTTCCACAGGGATGCAGTGTATTACTCCACAACACTTAAGGGGAACATAATGAACAGCTATATTACTCACCTTTATTGCCAAGCAATAATCAAGCTTGTCATTGGCTCAGTGTGGATGATTTACACCAGCCATTCTTTATTTTTTGAACATTTTATTTTCCAATTTTTCCAAAAACAAGGCATCACATCAGAAAAAAACGATCCTTTTTAGCGTCTTTACAATTTCTTTTAGAAGAATTCACTTCTCAGACACCAACACTGTCAGCTCACCTACAATTTCCTTCCCTTCCCCCAAAACTTTGAAAATTAAACTAAAGCAATTAAAGTGACAGACAGAAAAATGGGAAAGAAAAGCTCAGCCTCCCGCCAGTCTCTCCAATCGCCTTCCACTCCATGAGGTGCCTTCCCTGCTGTATCTTTATGTATTTTGTTAGCTTTTAGAACTGAGGGCTGTTATCGCTCCACACCAAAGTGCTCCACATGGGTTGTCATATTTGGGCAAAGGTATCGTACTTATTTCATAAATGCTCTGTCAGGGTCTCCATGTGCACACAGTTGTGCATCTCCGGGGTCCTTGGAGTGATGAGCAGGGGGGGGGGGGGGGTGGGGGGCAGAGCTGGGCTTCCAGGTGATTGCAATGCATTTTTTGGCTACTGACAGGCCAATATCTACAAATTTAATTTGGAATTTCGTTAATGTTCTGCCCACATCCTCTAGGTTTCCCAATAAATACAGCTCTGGATCCAACAGGAATTAGGAAGTCTGTTCCCCTAATCCTCGTTAACTTCGCGCAGGTCCATGTGGAGTGTACAAAGGTACCCATTTCTAAACCACACCTGAAGTACATTTCCAATATCTCTGATTTTCCTTATGTCATTTTTGTGGTGTGAGATATAATTGGTGTAAGAATTTATATTGTACCAATCTTAGTCTGGTGTTGATCACTGATGTTACATTTTCTGTACATAAATCTGACCAACACTAAGTCCTCACTCCTACCTCTCCCTTGATCTTTGTAGGCCCAGTTTTGGGCTCTCAATTTGAAAGTACATTCTGGATATAAATTTGGGAACACCTCCCAGTCGAAGTAGCCCCTCAATCTCGTACCCCTCAGGTGGGGTCATGGTAAGGTCCCATTTTTTCCTGCAGGAAGGATCTTAACTGGAGAAAGTAGTGAAAGGTTTCATTAGGCAAATCATTTTTAATCCTTCTTTTGTTCGAAGGACATGAGCTGTCTATTCTCATAGCAGTCCTCAATAGCTCAGATCCCCTTTCGTTGCCAAATATCCAGAACTTTGTTACCTAAATTCTTAGGCATCAGTTTGTTGTGTATTAGGGCATTTTCTGGTGATGTTATAATCTCTTTACCCATACAATCATTAATTTCCCCGTTCTTTTATTTATTAATTTGGTATTTGTTTTGTAAATGAAATCTTTTGCCACCCCTCCCCCATGCTATGTAATCTTATATTAACCCATTTTGGTGGTTCACCTTCAAATAAAGAAGCGAGGAACCTCAACTGCACTGCCAAGTAATATTTCCTAAAATCAGGTAGTTGTAGCTCCTCCCCCCACCCCCAATTTATAATTTTTCCATGGAGATCCTGGAGAATTTGCCATTCCAGCTCTTATGCTGCCATTTAATATTAAAAAAATGTTTTGTGGTAGGTAAATAGGAATGGATAAATATTGTAATCTTGGCAACAGCAGCAATTCTCAACATTTTTTAGGTTATGGCCATCCCTAGGACTCTGTTCATTGTTTATAGGGCTGTCTTCCTTGTGAAGCAGTCAAGGTTTGGTTTCCTCCATACTTCCCTTGTACCGACTACATAAAAAAATGTTACGGACGAAGAAAAAAAAACAAAGCTTTTACTTAAATGTGCTGTGGACCCCAAAGGGCTGTAGGAGCCCTGTTGAGAATAGTTCCTTTAGAGTACTATTCACTTCTAATCATTAACTCCACACCCTCCCTGGTTTCTTCACCCTTGTTTACAGTTTATCCTCAGGTTCTCCCTGGTTTTACCTCATCAGGGTTATGGCTCTCATCCATGTTCCCCACAGCTTGATGTTTTAATCCGTCTAAGTCCCGGAAAAAAGGGTCTCCAACCTGAAATATCATCTCTTTTTCTCTTCCACAGATGTGGCCTGACTTTAATTTAAATTATTATAAAAATATGGTAATAGGTCCTTCCAGCCATGAAATCCATGCCCTCCCATTAACTGACCAACTCCGTACATTTTGGAGGATGAGAGGAAACTGGAAAGCCTGGAGAAAATCCACACAGGTAATTATTGTAAGAGTGAACAAACTGATTGTGATTCGAACCGGGGTCGCTGGCGCTATAAAAGCATTGAGCTATTCACGCTGCACCACTCGATAGCTTACAGAGTATTTCATCATTTTCTGTTTTTTTTTAGATTTCCAACAACTGCAGTTTTTTATTTCCATTTTTAAGTTTCTTTTCCTGTTCTTAAAAAGGCAGTAAATTGTTCTCATCAGTGTTTGCTGTAACCCATTGGATGTTCTGTTTTAGGACAAGCGAACATGTTGGAAAGACACTGTGAGCTCTATCTTAACATCATTCCTTATCCACGCAGTGGGCTGGGAACTCGTGTTTTGATTGGTTGCCTCAATCTAGTCACATCAGAGTTGGGGTACTTGTAATGCAATGGAAGACTTCCTCCCATCTACACTATGGGATCAGATTGCTGAGTTGGGCCCCAGTATGTATGTTAGGACTGATCAATGTGAGAAACAGCAAAAATGTAGAAATAGTTAATGATTTTACAGTTTTGCACAAAAACGGGTCAGAATGATCTGAGAATTGTGGAATGGGTGATTTGGGTTCTTTTATAAAGTTGTCAATTTGTCTTCGGCCTCCGCTGTTTCTTCACTGATCTGTACTTTTAAGTATTTATCCAATTTTCTTAAGTGAGTGCCAATTGAATCAGCTTCCGCCACTCTTTTGGGCAGTCGGTTCAAAATTTGGACCCTTAAATAAAACCCATGTTTCTTTTGCTTTTTTGCCAATTGTCTGAAATCTGTGTCATCGAGTTTCTGGTTCTTCTGAAAAATAATTGGAAACAGGTCCTCCTTATTTTAATCCAGAAAAGTTAATCATAACAGTTTCTTTTTCCCCCCTCAAATCTCTTCAGCTGCATTGCTCCAAGAATATATATAGTGCCCTCCAAAATGTTTGGGACAAAGAAACCTTTTTATCCTTTATTTGCCCATGTGTTCCACAGTTTTAAATTTGTAATCAAACCATTTGCATGTGATTAAAGTGCGCTTTCCAGATTTTATTAAAGGGTATTTGTGTGCATTTTGGTTTGGTTTGTACATAGTCCCCTCATTTCAGGGCACCATAATATTTGGGTCATTGCAGTGGTATCTATATTAAAATGGTCATGTTTAGTACATTGTTGCATATCCCTTGCAGGCAATGACTGCTTGCTCGGTAATTCAGACATCACCAGGTGCTGAGTATCTCCTCTGATGTTACTCTGCCAGCCTCCACTGCAGCCATCCTCAGCTCCTGCTTGTTTTGGGGGGCTTGTCCCCTTAAATTTTTTTCTCAGCCTATGGAAGGCATGCTCAATCAGATTTAGATTGGCCTTTCAAGAATTTTCCAGTTTTTAGCTTTGAAAAATTCCTTTGTGGCTTCAGCAGTGTGTTTGGGATCATTGTCTTGCTGTTGGATGAAGTGCTGTCCAATGAGTTTGGAGGCATTTGCTCGAACTTGAGCAGATAAGATGTTTCTATAGACCTTAGAATTAATTTTGCTCCTGCCAGGAGCAGACACATTATCAATGAGGATAAGTGCGTTAGTATCTGTGGCAGCCATATGTATCCAGGCCATAACACCCCACTATGATTTTCAGAGATTCCACAAGTCCCTTTTGACCATGAAGGGAATTATCAAGTCTCTTGAATTTTCCTTTGAATTACACTGTGTAACATAAGAGACCATTGGTTTTATGGCCAATTTAAAATCATTGCTACTTTCTCCAAATGCTGAAAATATGTTTATATCTCAGCTGCCTCAAATGGAGGAACTAACCTAAATTCTCTACTGGCTGTAAACCGCTCACCACGGCCAATTATTTCTATATCCCTTCCATCTATTCCCTGCTCATTCAATTTCCTGTCTAGGTTCCTCTTCAGTGTCGTTACTGTTCTTGTTCCCACCATCTCCGCTGGCAACTCATTCCTGAAACCATCTACACCGCATGAAAAAATTAAACCTCCTCCTTCACTCCTTGTATGTAGGGCCTCCAGTTTTATCATCCCACCACAGGCAACAGACTCTGGCTATCCCTATCCTATATATGCCTCTCATAATTTTGGATCCCTCTATCAAATAATCTCTCAGATCCCTTTGCTTAAGGGAAAACAATTATTCCTAATAACTTAAGCCCTCCAGTCCAGGCAACATCTTTGGGAATAATTTCTGAACTCTCACTTATCCATCTCTTTAATTTCTTCCAATGGTAAACTAAGCACATTCCTTGGCTATTTATGGGGAATCCACAATTGTTTGATCCTGTGTCACATCTTGTCTTCAAAGAAAGCAGAATCAGGTTTATTACAGTGATTTTTTTAAAAAAAGTCCCATAACCTGGAAAACTAAAAATGCTGTAATAATAGGATAGACCATGTCTGTGGTAAGAGAAATAGTCAATGTTTCAAGTTGGAGATAAAAGGTTTTATGGCAGGAATAACTTATGAGGAAAGATTGCGCAATTTGGGATTGTACTCGCTGGAGTTTAGAAGATTGAGAGGGGATCTCATAGAGACCTATAAAATTCTGGCAGGACTGAACAGAATGGATGCGGAAGGGATGTTTCTAATGGTGGGGGAGTCCAGAACCCGGGGCCATGGTTCGAGGATAATAGGCAAACCATTTAGGACCGAGATGAGGAGGAATTTCTTGACCCAGAGGGTGGTGAATCTGTGGAATTCATTGCCACAGAGAGCAGTAGAGGCAGGTTCATTGAATATATTTAAGAGGGAATTAGATCTATTTCTTCAGTATAAGGGAATTAGGGGTTACAGAGAGAAGGCGGGGACGGGGTACTGAACTTTAAGATCAGCCATGATCTCATTGAATGGCGGAGCAGGCTCGAAGGGCCGAATGACCTGCTCCTATCTTCTATGTTTTCTTTCTGAAACATTAACTGTCTCTGTCAATACACCCTAACCAATCTGAATAGATTTTGTTGGTTGAATCGACTTGATACATTTGATGGGACTGTAAAGTGATTCTTTACTTTTTCCCTGCAGTGTACGTTCATTGCCGATGGGCTGAGAAAGATATTACTTAATGGGAAATTTACTTTTCTTGTGAGAGTTGTGAAAAGTTGACTTTCTTTTCTGTTCTTTTAGAATTGAACAGTTTAGCTCTATTTCAGAATTAGAATTTATTGTCATGAACATGTCACAAAATTTATTGACTGCAGCAGCGTCACCGGTACAAATATTGCTATAAATTACAGCTTTCAAACCAATGACTAAATTAGTGCAAATAGAAGAGAAAGTAAGGTAGTATCTGGGGTTCATTGTCTGTTCAGAAATCAGATGGCAGAGGGGAAGAAGCTGTACAATTGTACAATTGGGTGTTTGTCTTCAGGCTCCTGCACCTCCTTCCTGATGGTGGCATGGCCTGGTGGTGAATATACTTGATGATCAAGGCATTTTTCTTGTCAATGTCCTCAATGGAGTGGAGACTGATATTGCACTGTTCACAACTCTGTACTCTTTTCCTGTCCTGTGCATTGGTACCTCCTTCGATTTGGATTTCAGATTTATTGTCAGAGAACATACATAACATCACATACAACCCTGAGATTATTTTAACTAAAGGTGAGGCAGAATCACCACTTATTGGTAGTGCAAAAAAAACTGCACTCGGCGTTCATATGAAAACAAAAAAAGAAATGTAAACTCTGCAATACAGGGAGAATTACGAGACTTGTTCATGACAATAAATTCTGATTCTGAGAGGAAAAAAAACACAATGAAGTGCAAAAGTAAGATCTTCAAATGAGTTCCTGATTTAGTTTGTGGTTGATGAGTCTGATGGTGGAGGGATGGTAGCTGTTCCTAAAACTGGAGGTACGAGTCTTGCGGTAACTATACCTCTTTCTTTTTTAAAATTTTTTTTTATTTTTCACACTATAAACCACATTGATCAAGATACATACATTTTCCTTTTCCAATATATAGTGTTGTTTTCTACCCTCCCTCCCTCTTCCCATCCCACCCTCCCTACCTCCCCTCCCATTCATTTAAAGTTCAGAATCTAAGATACATTAAACCCGTCAAACAATGTTGTCACTCAATAACAATAAACAAGAAATTCCACTGAGTCAGTTCTTTTCATTCTCTTCTCCTTCTGTCATTTTAGGTGATAGATGTCCCCGGTAGGTTTTCTCTATTATGTTTCATGTATGGCTCCCATATTTGTTCAAATATTGTAATGTTATTTCTTAAATTATATGTTATTTTTTTCTAACGGAATACATTTATTCATTTCTATATACCATTGTTGTATTCTCAAGTTATCTTCTAATTTCCAGGCTGACATAGTACATTTTTTTGCTACAGCTAGGGCTATCCTAACAAATCTTTTTTTGTGCACCATCCAAATCAAGTCCAAATTCTTTGTTACTTAGGAGGAAGATCTCTGGGTTTTTTGGTATATTGCTTTTTGTGATTTTATTTAATACCTGGTTTAGATCTTCCCAAAACTTTTCCACTTTCTCACAATCCCAAATGGCACTGTTGTTCCTTTTTCTTCTTTTTTTAAATTTTTTTTAAATTTTTCATACTATAAACCACACTGATCACGATACATACATTTTCCCTCTTGAACATATACAGTGTCGTTTTCTCCCCCCCCCTCCCTCCTCCCCTCCCTCCCTCCCTACCTCCCCTCCCATTCATTTAAAGTTCAGAAAATAGGATACATTAAACCCGTCAAACAATGTTGTCACTCAATAAAGACAAACAAGAAATTCCACTGAGTCAGTTCTTTTCATTCTCTTCTCCTTCTGTCATTTTAGGTGGTAGATGTCCCCGGTAGGTTTTCATGTATGGCTCCCATATTTGTTCAAATATTGTAATGTTATTTCTTAAATTATATGTTATTTTTTTCTAACGGAATACATTTATTCATTTCTATATACCATTGTTGTATTCTCAAGTTATCTTCTAATTTCCAGGCTGACATAATACATTTTTTGCTACAGCTAGGGCTATCCTAACAAATCTTTTTTGTGCTCCATCCAAATCGAGTCCAAATTCTTTATTTCTTATATTACTTAGGAGGAAGATCTCTGGGTTTTTTGGTATATTGCTTTTTGTGATTTTATTTAATATCTGGTTTAGATCTTCCCAAAATTTTTTCACTTCCTCACATGTCCAGATTGCATGAATTGTTGTTCCCATTTCCTTTTTACAGCGAAAACATCTGTCAGATACTGTTGGGTCCCATTTATTTAACTTTTGAGGTGTAATATATAGCCTGTGTATCCAGTTATATTGTATCATACGTAACCTCGTATTTATTGTATTTCTCATAGTTCCTGAGCATAACTTCTCCCGTGTTTCCTTCTTTATCTTTATGTTTAGATCTTGTTCCCATTTTTGTTTAGTTTTACCATTTGTTTCCTCGTTCTTCTTTTCTTGTAGTTTAATATACATGTTTGTTATCTATACCTCTTTCTTGATGGTAGCAGCAAGAACAGAGTGTGTGCTGGGCAGTGTGAATTCTTGATGATTGCTACAGCTGCTCCAACAGCAACATTTCCTGTAGACGTCCTCAATGGTGTGGGCCATTTTGCCTGTGATCAGTACCTTTTGCAGGGCTTTACGCTCAGGGGTATTGGTGTCCCCATACCAGACTGTGATGGAACTGATCAGCACACTTTCCACGATAGGAAGTAGAGGTGTTGACGTGCTTTCTTCATGATACCATGAGTGTGTCCAGACATAATGGTCACCACTGCGCAGCTGTAGAAATTTGGAAGTCTTTGGTGACCAAATCCCCTCAAACTCTCCCAAAGTGTAAATGATGACAAGCCACCTTTGTGATTGCATTGACATGGACCATTTAAAAGTTATCAGTATTCTTGATTAAATAACCACTCGATTATGTTTTTGTCATTTATTAAGAAATAAAATTAATGGTCAATGTCAGGAAAGGGAATGAGAAGCAAACAAATAGTTTAACATATCAGTTGAGAGCTGATGTCAAGAATCCAAGAGATTAAATAAAGCTGAGATACTCTATATAGACTGGAGAGTAAATATACAGCTGGCACAACTGAAATGGGGTGGAATGCATTAGAAGGAACTG
This sequence comes from Narcine bancroftii, assembly GCF_036971445.1. Classification (NCBI taxonomy): domain Eukaryota; kingdom Metazoa; phylum Chordata; class Chondrichthyes; order Torpediniformes; family Narcinidae; genus Narcine; species Narcine bancroftii. Next base: position 4,341,280 of record NC_091476.1, read on the forward strand.
TTGCCGTATTTCAACAGTCACCCAGTACAGCTGTTAATAACATATCCACCAAATTTTCTCTCCTGTTGGACAACATGATGATGGAATGCCAATTGATGGTACTGTAGAATTTTAAACTCTGGATGCCAGAAATCTGGACCACCCAAGAATCCAGAACTTTCGAAAACCCTCAAACTTCTGAAATTTAGTGGGCTTTTGTGTGTGTGTAAGCACCACAGCTGTACAGTGCCAACAAGTAGCCATGCTTGATGGCTTTATTTTTCTTTTAAACTGCTTGTTTTGATAAATGAAGCATGCTGTTTTGGCTAATGACTAAATTATTAAAACTTACATGTTCATCTCTTTATTCCTCCTCACATTTGAATTTAAAAAAATACTGCCTTAGAATCTGGACCAACCCAATCCCTGAGCAGTCTGGATTTTTGCCAGAAAATGCCAATTTTAACATCTCATACAATGTTGGAATACTAGAGATGGATGCTTGTATTTTTAATGCAATTTATTGCACAGGCAAAAAAAATTCTTGTAATCTAACTATAAATTTGTTTTTTTTTAAGTAGATTGTCTTAATTAACAATTGCAAATAGATACATTACAAGGTACATGTAAATACAGGGTTTCAATCCCTTTTCATCTTGTGCCCAGTGAGGAAGACGGTACGTAAATCTAACTTTTCAATCTATCTCTGGATTATCGTATAAAATTGTTGCCCTTGTAATGAATCCAGTATTTGTTATTTAGATGCGATTTGGAAAGGATTAAATTATGACGATTACATTAAGTAGAAGTACTCCTCTTTCATCTCAGTTTTCCCATAGCAAGATGAATTTATCTTGACTAGATTAGCTTTATTGTAAATCTGTAAAACTGAATTCTTTTCCTGTTGCAACCTCCCATTCCACCCGAGCCATCTACATTTTTTTTTACCCCAGGCACAGCAAAGGCTTTTTAAGATATTTTGCTTTTAATTAGTTCCACTTGCAATGGTAAACTTCCAAATGAGTATTAAGGATGTGTGTCAATGGCTGTTCCACCTCGGGTGAGTGAGCAGGATATTTAGGAGTGATTGCAACTTGTATCTCATCTCTTCTCTCTATACATTGGTGTCCCACTTAATTGTAATGCTGACTATGTCAGGATTTAAAGCCAGACACTTGACATGCTAGTGACCAGCTTGATTCTTTAATTGACTTCCATGCCAAGGCTGAAAAATAATCTATCTTAGATCCTAGACATCCAGAACAGATTAGCTCTTTCAAAAGATTTGCAAATCTTCTGCGTTTTTGAGGCAAAAGTGTGGGATTGGAAATTGAAATTATACCAGGGACAGAGAACTAACAAGGGCAGATGGATGGTAAAAGAGGCTTGAGGGACTGAACAGTCCACCCACTTGTGATCAAAATTTTCAGATGATCCCTCTCAGCTTTTTTCTGAGGTCCCCATGATCACAAAAGCTAGCCTTCAGCCAATTTGGTTCGCTCCACTTGGTAACCAGAAATAGTTAAGTGCATTGGATGTGGTAAAAGTACAGAAGTGAAGGAGTGCACTGAAGGTTCATGAGACAGATTCCTGGAATGATGAGGACAGACTAAGTTGACTAGGTTTGTATTTACCAGAATTTAGAAGAGAGGAAATTTGATAGAAAGAAACTCATTATTTTCACTTACCTTGGTGATACTTTGTATATATACCTTCCCTGTTATTTTAGATCTTTGAGGTCAAAGTTGCCCAGTTTAACTGGGCTGCTGAGATCTAACTTTTAAAAAGGCTATCACGATTGTCTACAACTCAATCTCAAGGAAGATCTGAGAATCCAGGCTTGCGCTCTCCTCTGAACACTACTAGTTAGACAGCATTGAAAGTCAAAGTTATGGCCATTTTATGTGGGCTGTGAAAGTAGGATTTCTGCTGGGGGAGGAAAATCACAAGAAAAGATGGCCAGACAACATTTCAATTGGTGGGGCATGAAGCGAGGAGAACCTCCGTTTGTGTTGAAGGGAAAAAATACAATCATTTAAAAATTGTAAATTATTAATTTTAAAATTGTGCACTCCCAAATAAATTTGTGGAACTACTTTGAGGGATTAGATTCTGTGTAAAACTAAAAATTGATCTTTTGTTCTGTTTCTCTTGGACCATGAAAAACAAAAGTAGAAATGGTTTCACCATCCTCACAAATACTAATGTGCATACTGCAGGAATCTACACTAACTTAAAAATATTATAGATTTAATATTTAGCGGTGGAGCCTCTGCTAAAGGATGCTGAAAACATGTCATTTGACTGTTCCTTTAACACATGAGTTCTGCCATGAGGGGAAAACTCTTGCTCAATATTAAATGATTTACTTAATAGAATAAACAATTAAAAGGAATACTGTTCAGCTTAGCACCAATCACTTGACAACAAATATGAGATACCCCCAATAATACTGTTGTTCTCAGTTGACTTTCATTGATTGAAACTGATGTAGTCTGTGCATTAACAAAACTTTGGTCAGTTATTCAACATATACTCATTTTATTTTGCAAATCTTGGACACAAATTGATTGCATATAGAAGCTTGTTCATTGGATGTAGATACACTCTTTCTAGCTGGGTCTCATAAGTTCTGGAGTCATAGAGATAAACACCATGGAAACAGACCATTCAGCCCAACTCATCCATACCAACCAGGTAGTCTGTCCAAATGCGGCCCACTTCCCTCCAAACCTTTCCTATACAAACACCTCTCCAACAGTTTTTTAAATACAGAAAGACCCCAACTTATTATGTCCTGACTTGCAATATTTCAAAGCTATGGTAGTCAGAAACAGGTCCGATGTTTCCTGCTTTTGTGACACAAGGCACTGTTTTGTAAGGTTTTTGTTTAATTTGTATCGTAATAAAGTTTTTCAGCATTTAAATGAAATGTAAATTAAACAATGGTTGTGCGCATTGTATAAAAAATTTAAATGAACAGAAAATGGCAGAGGAAGGTATTAAGGCTATTGTTTCTCTTTCCAATGCGAGTCCCAGATGGAACCCTATTGTAAGTAGAGGTCCTACCTGGACAAGTGATTGCAACGGTGATAACACCTGTTGCTGAAATGACTCCTGTTTGTAAATAGTCTGCAGGGAGCTGTTTAGAAACTGTATCACATGCAGAGTTGCTACTCCTGTTGCCAAAACTCTCAAATTCATAGAATCCTCTTCCACAAAATTGGAGCATTGGAATGATAAGATCTAATTAAATAGCACATTCCACATAATGCCCTGCATTCAAAGGTTTAAGGAAGTGTCCATCAGAGCAGTGCACAATTTCCATGCATTTCTAACTCCCCTGGAGGAACAGTGCTCATTACCCAAAAAATCAGATGGTGGATTTTGTACATGAAAATAGTTATGTTAATAACTAAATAGCTTGTTGGTTCAGCAGTTTGATGAAGGAATTTGCTCATGGCAGGCAAATGAGGTGAGGGGATCAGATTAATTCTTTTTGTGCCCTTCTCAGTTCATAATGTTACTTGGCAGAGATCATTGTTTCTAAATATTGCTTAGAGGATACAAAAAAGAAATCAATATCCACAGTGGTGTAGTGAACTCAATACCATCGACCATATGCATGAAGAAAGATTAAAATATGCAAAGCCATTCTGTTCAAATCCCAAAATGTTACTCAGCTGGTGCTTGAGACGTTTCTCATAGCTATTGAATCCTACGGTACAAACGTGGGGCGCATTGGCACACCACGTCCATGCCAACCACTAAACTTTCATCTGCACGGAACCCAATTACTAGCATTTGGTCCTGTTATGTCTCTTGAGTTACTTGGGAAGCTGAGGTGCAAGATTTCATTAACAGAAGACTTTCCTTACTCGTGCCTTCCACCATCTAATGAAAACCTGTTCACACACTCTTGTATTCATATACATGCGCCACACATTAGGGCACTACAGTTACTACAGTGAGAAGGGTGTATTCTCATGCAGTTACAAAATAGTTCACATCAACCTGACTATATAATACCCTCCTTCTCAAGGTAAAGAAAAATTTAGTGTTCTTTATCACTTTCTTTCCAGTGCAACTTAAGTAACTGAACTTATTCAATAACTTATTTATACAACTATTTTCAAATGGTTCTTACCAATATCATACTGGCGGCAGTATGTTCCTTCGCCATCTTGTGGATTTGGCTGTGACTGTTGGGCTCAGTGTTGCTGGTCCACATGGAGGTGATGTAGTTTGTGGTGCTTCACCTGACAACTGCTGTGTTGATGTTTCAGGATTAGTGGTTGTGATCTCTTCAGTTGATTTTGGTGTTGCAGGGGTCCATGTTTTCAACATCGACTTTTGAATATGCACATGCTGCCCTCTGAAGGGATCTGGCAGTGTTGGTACCTGTTTGTTATAATGCTGGTGTCCTTCTTCTTGCGTGTCAGCCAGTTCTGGTTTCCTCCTGATCTTCTGGAGGGTATATTTTGCTTGGCAGAGTTGTTTTATATCTCTTACCATTTAGAAGTTCTGCTGGAGACTTCAATGTCAGCCCTTAAAGGCGTTGCTCATAATGACAGAAAATCTGGGTATGTGTTTTATAGTTTGCACTCATCTTTCAATGAACCCATGACCCTTGGGGTAGTATGGAGATGATGTAGTGATAACAAACCCATACTCTGCAGCCAGATTTCTGATTTCTTGCAAAGTGAACTGTGTTCCATTGTCACAAATTATTTGCTCGTGTATTCCTTGTTCAGCAAGGAGGTCTCTCATTTCTGAGGTGATAGTTGATGCTCTCAGGTCTTTCACACTTTTGACAAATGGAAAGTGAAGAGTAATAACAGGCTACTATTAAATACCACTCTTGATTCTCAGTGAACAAGTCTACTCCCACTGTGCCATGGCCTGGCAGCTCCTTCATTGGAAATCATTTCCTCTTTTTGTTGTGCATTTCTGTTGATGCTTTTGAATATCTTCTTCACCTGGATCTCATAATTGACAGAGATCATCTGCAACTCCTGGCAGCTGTCCAGACCTAGAATTGCTGGTCCGCCTGCATCTACCACGTAGAACGTACAGAGGATGTTCTCTCCTCAGCTGCCTCATCATGGTTTCATGAATATGACATTTGCTGTTTTCAATGCATCATCTTTTGGATCCCCTTTTACTCTCTTCTCTAGGAACATCTGGTGGTAGAGTCTGAGTGGAAGGATGTTGCTTTGTGATCCAGTATCCAGCTTCACCTTTAGATTAAATATTGTAGGCTTGTTTTGGGTTATCCTCTGTATTTGAATCCTGTGTGCAACTCGATTCCTTCTTTCAGCTCACCCGCCTTCTTGTGAAGGTGTATGGATTCGACGTCAGAGTCCTCATTGGGGTTTACTTTTATGTGGTGGATTTAGTCTTTCTTCACTGTTTTCTTCAAACCAGACTTGCACATCTTTGCCAAGTGCTTTGCTTTACCAAAGGCTCTACATTCAGAACCATATGCGGGGAATTTGTTTCGGTCTTCAATGGAGTGTTGTCTGTCACACTTCCTGCAGGTCTTATGGGTTTGCACGTTTCTGATTGTGGGCTTTATAGCGTCAACCCTTCTCTTTGCTGGGGGTGGGTCTGCATCGATAGGGATTTCATTTGCATCCTCGTGGCTTCAAAGTCTATAGCTTCGTCCAACTTCAACCTCTACTTCCCTATTAGAGACTTTTGCACTTCGGGATGGGCACTCCCCCATATCAGTTGATCAACTAATATTTCCTCTATATCTAGCAACAATTTTTAGCCTAGTGAGGAAGTGATCCACAATTTCATCAGTTTCTTGCCTTAAGCCTTGAAGTTCATAGTGTTTAATTCTATGATTAGACCTGGGTTCAAGGTGAGAAGCAAACATTGTGAATATCTGCTCCCCACTATTAAATAAGTCAAGGCCTCGCTCCCCCATCCAGAGAAGTATATAATTGACCTTCTCCTCTGCTGTCGCATTTTTAAAATAGCTTTTCAATGCTAAATTACACTTTTGCTGAAACTTTAAACCATTCAACAATCTCTTCAGCCTCCCCGTCCATCACTGGGTGAACTGCTGTTGCTCCAGCCATTTTTTTTCCCCAGTAATTTTTTTTTTCTCTTCCCCTTGTATTTCAGTGACTTACAATCAATTGCATGGCTTTATTCCTGTTCTCTTATATTACTGCCACCATGCTATGACTCTTGAGTTACTTGGGAGTCTTCTTAAATAACTTAGAGATGAGAGATTTCATTAATAGAAAAGACTACTTACTCATGCCTTCCACCATCTAAGGAAAAACCGCTCACACACTAGTATACATATTCATAAGCTTCACAGTGGTGCACTACATTTACTACAGTGAGAAGGTTACACGGTTACAAAATAGTTCACATTATCCTGACTATATAACAGTTCCTTAGCCTTCAATGCCTTGGCAATTTTAGTTCTTGTTCACTTACTTCTGAATAACACACTCCCTTCACAGTCTATTCAAGGAGTATGTACCAGATTCCAAACACACTCTTTCTGAGATCCTAAATGTCTTATTGCTAACCTAATTTTAGATAGCTCTGCTATGGTAAAAAGTTTCCAACTAGAAGTTTATAAAATCACAAGAGACATTGATGGGTAGACAACCAGAATTTTTCCTGAGGGTTAACGCTTCACACACGAGAAGATGTGTTTAAAATGCAGAGAAAGTATGGGAGAATTTTTTTTAAATGTAGAGACCTCCCAGTAGTTTACCATTTCAGTCTGTATCACACTCCGACAACCACATATTTGTCCGTGGCCTTTTATGCACTGTTCCACTTGCAAATTGGAGGAACACCATCTTATTTTCTGTCTGGGTGCTCTGCAGCCAGATGGCATTAACATTGACTTTTCCTGTTTCTGTTAACCTGCTCTCCTCTTCCATCTCCCCCCTTCCCTTCCCCTTTCCAGCTCTCCTCCCTCACTCCCTTCCCCAAACCATCTCTCCTCCTCTTGAAGTCTGCTGTCCTCTCCCTCCATTTTCCACCTATCACCTCCTGCCTTGTGACCTCCCCTTCCTGCCCCCACACTTTTGTTCAGACTGTTATGAGCCCAGAAGTCGCCAAAATCCAGCAGCAATAAAAATTCACCGAGGCAAATGGTTACTTAAACAAAAGTTACTTTTAAATTTCTTTAAACATAAAAACAGGATCAAACTTTAACTTATTACTATTAACTTAACCTCACTTAACCCCTTTCTAATTCTAAGTGCACGTGTTTGTAAATGTGTGTGTAAATTCAGAAAAGTCCTTTGGTTCACAGTCCAATCTGACTTCTCATTCCTCCAAGTTCACTGGTTGCAGCAATTCTTATACTGTGGACAGAATTTAACATTTATAAAGTTCACCAGGCTTTGGTGCTTGAAAGGTAAATGGTAACCGCTCAGGAAGGTTCTTGTCAATTTTCAGAGAGATTTGTTGCTCATTGGACCCACACAAACGGATTCCTTCTGATCAGGCACTTCAGTGTCTTGCCGAAGAAACTTGCCCCATCAAGGTTTTCCAGATGAAAACCTTTCTTTCAGGTCACCACGGAGTTCCTCTTTGTTTCCCATATCTCAGGCTAAACATTATACAGCCACTATCTCTTCGTGTATGAACCACAAGGGCTTTGAATAGGCTGAACTCAGAACTCACAACCCATTTTCAAAATTGGGTTTTCTAACAAGCTTCCAAAAGCCATTGCAGAAAACCAGCATTATCTCTCTCTCTCTCTCTCTGTGTCACACTTAGAGAAAAAAAACCTGTTTGACTCTTTGCTTGAAAAACCACATGATCTTCTTAGACAGCAAACTGCATTCAGACAGACTGTGGCACCGGACCCAATCTTCTGAGTCTGTTCATCTGTTGCTTTCCAAAGCAATAATCCATTACTCCACAGCATGACCAATTGACACCTACTGGTGAAGTCCTTTAGCAAAGCAGTTAACATTGTCTTCACAAAGGCACTCGGCGCCTGGACTGTCTGGCTTGAGCCAAGCTCTTGCATTTTAAATGAGATCTGTTTTGAAGTGTTTGTGACCTACACTAAAAAAAACCCCACAATTTATCTCCATTAAAACAAAATATAATATAATCTGTCACAGGACACTTACCGATATTTTCCCATACCTTGATGAAGGCTCAAGCCCGAAACATAGATTATGTATTTTTACCTTTGCTATATAAAGGACACCTTTATATAGATTTGACCTGCTGAGTTTCTCCAGCTTTGTGTTTTTACTTCAACCATGGTGTCTACAGATTTTCATGCTTTACCCCTAGAACATGAGTCGAGAATGGTTGAAGCACACACAGCAGTAGCATTTGAGGCTTCAAATACGGTAGATGCATGAATATAAAAGAAATTGAGGAATATCTATCATGTGCAAGCAACAGTTTTAGTTTGATTTGGACATCCTATTCAGCACAGATACATGGGCCGAAGGGCTGTTCCTTTGCTGCACTGTTTCAATGTCAATTGACATTAATCAGGACCTTAATAGTTTTGCTTATGGAGGTGAAAGTAAGCTTTCTTGGATTATTTTAGCTCCACTTTGCCTCCTAAGAGCAGAGTCTCAAAAGCCTATTATCTCATTTTATTAAGAATGATGCTGTCAACTTAATCAATCTAAAGTGGTTAGTGCTCATGCATTGAACGGCTTCTGGCAGCACGCAGAGTAGACACATAGAGCAACTAGGCTATTTCTGCATACTGGCCTATGTCCCATTTTAATCTCATACAGGTGAACAAGGAGCAAATGCTGAAAAAACTCAGCAGATGAAGCACCGTCTGTGGAGAGAAAAATCGAGTTAACATTTCATCTTATTGACCCGACTTCAACAGTTTTTGATGTTAAAGCTGAAGAGCATGAAGTCTTCTCCATACTCCCCCACCAATGTTACTTAAAGTGGTCATAAAATAATTGGATTACTTCTAACTGTTGGTGTAATTATATGTACTTTTGGAACTTTTCTGTACTTGGGCAGGATCTGTCTGGCTGATGCTGAAGAACATTCTTGTTCATTTCCAAGCCTATACAGATCATGACAAGCTGCTAAAGAAGGAAATATGGGGTTAACCACATTGGTAGGAAGCATTAAAAAATCAGAACTTATATTTAAATGGTGTGAGATGATTGAATGCTGGTGTTTAGAGTGAACTGGGTGTCCTGGGACAAGAAACACAAAGTTAGCAATGTGGTTACAGCATGTTATAATGAAGTAGAATAGATTGGTGGCCTTCCCTGGCTGGAAGTATAACATATAGAATTTTTGCATACAATACTCCAAGTGTGGTCACACCAAAGCCCCACGGTGTTGGTGAGACCACATCTGGAGTATTGCTTACAGTTTTAGTTTTCTTAGAGAAAGGATCATCTACCCTGCTTCTCACAATATAAGACCACCCCTTGGCCTCTTTCACTCAAGAGAATAAAGCACCAGTCTATGCAACGTCTCCCAATAACTCAACTCCTCCAGCCCTGGCAGATCCTGGTGACTCTTTGCACAGCTTCCAATGTATTGATGTCCTTCCTATAGTTGGGTAACCAGAACTGCACACAGTATTCCAAATGTGGCTTCACCAACACCTTATACAGCTTAATCATGAGTTCCTTTTCTATTCTATAGCAAACCCAATTAAGACCAGTGTGCCACAAGTTTTCTTCATCACCTTATCCACCCGAGTTGCCATTTTCAAAGAATTATGCACCTGTACCCCTAGCTCTCTTGTTTTACCACAAGTCTAGGGCCCTACCATTCACTGAACAAGTCCTGCCCTGGTTTGATTCATCAAAATACAACACTTCATACTTGACAAAGTTAAATTTGCCACTCCTTTTCTCACCTATCTTAATAGATCCTGATGTGAACATAGATATCCTTCTTCACTGCCTATTATATGACCAATTTTGGTATCATACACAAATTTACTAATCAAGTTAGCTACATTGCTATCCATATCGTTAATATAGATTACAAACAGCAGGTCACCCACTACTGACACCTGTAGCACACCATTGGACACAGGCCTCCAATCAGAAAAAAACATTCCTCCACTACTTCCCTTTGCTTCCTTCCACTGAAGGCAGTTTTGAATCCCAACTGGTCAGCTCACCTTGGATCCCATGTGATTTAAGCTTCCAGACTAACCTGCCAATGGGACATTGTCAATGGCCTTGCTAATGTCCACTGCCCTGGCTTCTTGGTAATTTTTTTCTTAAACGCCATTATATGTGAAGTATGATCTACCACGCACTAATCCATGCTGACTGTCTCCAATCAGTCCCTGATTATCCAAATGCCAGTAGTCCCTGTCTCTTAGAATCCCTTCCATCAATTTTCCAACCAGTGATGTCAAGCTCACTGGCCTATAATTGCCTGGCTTGTCCTTGCTGCCCTTTGTAAATAACAGCCATCCAGGCAGTTTGCCTAGTGCCAGAGAGGAAATTATCTCAATAAGGGGCTCCTCAGTTTCTTCCTCAGCTTCCCACAAGGTGTGAGGATACATGGGGAATTCTCCACTTTATTGTGCTCCATGACTGATAGACCTCCTCTCTGGTAGTTCTAATATTGCTCAGCACCTCACTTCATTTTCTCTAATTCCTTGGCTTCCACAATCTCCTCCACAGTGAAGACCAATGAGAAGTATTCATTCAAAATCCCATCCATCACCTGTGGTTCCACACAAAGATGGCTTTGTTGGTCTTTAATGGAACAAATCCTATCCATAGCCACCTTTTTAATCTTAATTTATCTGTATAACTATTGAGATTCTCCTTTATCCTGTTCACCAACTCTGTCTCATATCATCTTTTTTGCCCTCCTGATTTCCCTCTTAAGCAAACTTCTACACCTTCTGTGGTCATCAAGGGATTCGCTGGATATGAACTTAAATCTGACATAGCTTCCTTTTTCCTGACCAGAGCCTCAATATCCCTCAGTACATAAAACTACTGGAGAAACTCAGCAGGTTATGCAGCATCCATAGAAAACAAAAGGTAGTTGACATTTCAGGTCTCAGCCTTTCTCCATGAGAGATGAACATCAGGTAGAGACACCAAAATAAAAAGGTGGGGTTGGGGGGGGGGGGGGGGGGAATGCGGGATAGCAAGGAATAGGGAAGGGGAAAAAAAAGCTGAGAAGTGAAAGATAGCCCCTCCTATCTATACCCAGTGTGTTGGACCATGCTGCAGAACTGATGTCCCTGAACACCAATACTAGGTACACATTGCCACAGACTGCACAGTACCTACTCTCCCTCATACATGCCTCGATGAACTCAGGAATTTTCCACATACAGAAAGGATTTGATTGCCTTGACATGCAGCCACTGCATGATGACAGTTGGGCATCAATTGGATGAACAACTTGGAAATGGCTGATCACCTAGCAGTGGTCACATTTTTGTGTTTATTCTCTGTTTCAATGATATTTGACTCACCAGGGTAAGCCAAGAGCCGGCTACTAAGTGACAAAGACTGCATTGAGGATGTGGCTCATGAGTTCTGCTGTGAACCCATTATTCTTGAAAGGCATTCATACCAAAACCACCCTTCTGTCACAGAGAATGATTTAGAGCTGATTACTGCAATCCTCAAGCAATACCTTTACTGACTGGAAGATCATGAGACAATACAGAAAGGAGATTGAGAGGCTCGTGTCTTGATGCTAAGGTAACAACATCTCTCTCAATGTCAGCGAGAGAGGCGATGAGCATGGGCTGCAAAAAAGGGGATAGAGCCCATAATCTCTGCCCACATCACGACAATGAAGAGGAAACAGTAGATAGCTTCAAGCTCCAATGGGCAAACATCTCCACACTGTCACATCTACTTTCATTGAAGATCGTGGAAGTTTGGGACCTTTCCTATGTCACTCAGCAACCTCCACACACAGGGGCAGCATTGAAAATACATTAGCTGGGAGCTTCCCTGTCCAAGAAGGTGGTGAATGCAGTATACCCAAATCAACTTCTATTGATGCCATCTGCATTACCTGCTGTTTAGGTAAGGTGACCAATATACTGAAGGACCCAACCCTCTAAGTATGGAGGTGAGGAACAGAAGGGGGGGGGGGGGGGGAGTTTGGTAGAGATTTGGCAGGAACTGAAGGTATAAGGAGCCTGTAATATTGACAGTGATTAAATACCAATGGTCCAGCCATTCTCTGCAGAGTTCAGATATTTGATGATGCAGTTTTGTGCTGAGATAAGGGAAGTGGAGGCTTCCAGAACTCAAATGTGGACTGGGATTTATGGATCCTCTTTAGACCCAGTTCATCCTGTAATTCCATTAGTTCTATTTCCATCGCAGATGAACCTGTAACCAGAGGGCTGGAAATTCGACAACTATCACTGATCACATCAATCAGGAATAGATTTACAAAGAAAGGCGAAGTAGGGCTTCATCTTCTACAAGACCTCACACCTGACTCGGACTGGGCCTAGGTGAGAATACAGAGTCAGGGCAGCGGGAGTCTGCCTGGTCTCAGCCAATAAATTTCCACAAGCAGCACATTGTACTACAAAGAGATGAATGTGGCTCACAAGCTGCATTTTGGCTACCTCTGCCATAGGCCTTTATATCCCATTTTATTCTTTCTGAATTGCTAGTAACTCAATTCCCCAAAGTTTTAACCATTCATCAATACACTAGGACCAAATTATAGGGGACAAATAACTACCAATTTGCACAATTATTGGGATATGGGGGGGAAATCAGAGGCCCAGAAGAAATCCACATGGTCACAGGGAGAATGTGCAAACTCTATGAAGGCAGGATCGGAGGTCAGGATTGAATCTTGGTTATTGGACCTGTGAAGCAGCAGCACTCCTTGCGGCCCCACGTTGTGGTTTTCAGTGCTCCAGGAGCTTTAACTCTACAAAAGGCTCACGGAGGCAGCACATATTTTTTTGTGTTCCTGGAAAATTGAAGCACCTGAGCAAAGCCCCAGTCATCAATGTATGTTTTCCAATGGGACTGAAAGTGTTCATTTTAGAGGATTATTGTTCCCAGGTCTGATGATGTTTCTATGCTTATAAGCTCCATCCTTCAACTTCAGGCCTCAATGTTATTCTTGCTTTCAAAGATTAATTCCTTGGATGGGAGTTGCATGCTAGCATTTACATGCAAGGAACCAGGCTTCACCTGTTGTAGGCTCCTGGAAGTTCTCACTCCCATCTGTATGGTTCCAATATCCTGATCATGCACATCAACCTCCTCCCCCTCCCCCCCACACAGTCAATGTTTAGGGTCAAGACCCTTCATATCTCACAAGTAGTTAAGAAAAAAGTAGTAAATGGCAGGCCTTGCTAACATTGTTCCACTCATGAAAGTATAGAAAATAACTTATTTCAATAAAATCTCTTATTCTGCTTTACAGAGACATCAATTAGAAAACATTTGATACAAAGCCTCAAAATTAGCTATTAGTAGATGAGATAAAAATCTTGGCTACAGATAAGCTTTAATGGATTGTCTTACAGGAGCCAAAATGGTTTTGAGCAGAAATTCCAGCAGAAATTGGCACATGGCAGACATGGCTATATCAATGAAAATTCAAACTAACTGACCTAAGCACACATGAACATTTATGTGAGTTTTACATTAAACGTAAAGAGAAAATGTTGTAAATCTTCAGCTTGTTAGATAGCATCTATGGAGAGAGATATTTTAGGTTTATGATCTTTCATCAGCTAGACCTGACATGAGGATTTCTAGCATTTTTTGCTTTTATTTCAGATTTACATTAACTGGAGATTCTTTTTGCTTTTTGCATTAAATTTTACATTGATGTGTTCAAAGTTTATACAATGTTTCCATTTTTAAAAGGAAATTAGGTACCTGAATTTTTCGGTACCATAAATGCATCTGCCGTTTGGCCAAACATACTTCAGGGCAAGAGTGTAATCAGCTAACTTGCTTCCAAACCTTCATCAATATGAATCTGAGCTCTCTGCAGGGTGAACCCAAGACTAAAGTATTTGCAAGTCCTTACAGTTTCTGATCTGATCTCCTGCATTATACTTAGGATCTTGAAGCAAGACAGTAGTGAGAAGCTCAGCAGATTAGTGCATCAAACCTGTATCACATTGTGCCATTACAAGATTGTGTTCCATTAATTGGCTATGTCCAGATGAAGTCTAGCTCCATGAATGAAGAAGTACATGGAATTTGCAAAATTTCGAGAATCTTAGCAGCACGGGCAGGTGTTACAGTGTTAGCGACCAGGATTTGAAATGGGACTGTCTGTAAAATGTTTGTATGTTTTCCCTGTGTTGGTGTGGGTTACCTCTGTGTGCTTCAGTTTTCTTCCACCATTCAAAATGAACTGGAGTTGTAGGTCAATTGGGTTTAATTGGCGGCACAGGGTCATGGGTCAGAAGGGTCTGACTAAAAAAAATCTAACTTGTGGTGCTATCCAACATACAATGACAACTGAACAAGTTGACGTATCATATATTTTGGCATACAAGACGACCTTTAGATTGGTTGGGTCCCCATATTCAGCCTCATTTTCATGGTTTTATCATTTATCGGGTGTACATCGACCCCCACCCCCAATTTTCTGCAAGGAACGTGCTGTAGACTGGTATCGGGGCCTCACTGCAAAAACCCAAACTTTGTTACAACACGCCAATTGCCAAGTAACAGATCTATAAATGAAGCAAGCAAGTAAAAGATGCCAAACGGAGCTGGGTCCGAGTCTTCAGCATCAGCTGCATCTGGAGTCGGCAACTCCATTCTCAACATTGGATGCGGTGCTCTCTGCATTGAATAAGTCACCTCACTGCCCAGATGTGCTTGGTGCAAGAACCATGGCTTTGTGTCGGCTCCCGGACAGGAGTGGGGACCTTGGGCTCTCGGTGGGTATGTTGGGCTCCTGGCAGGAGCAGGGACCTTGGGCTCCTGGGCAGGATTGGGGACATTGGGCTCTACAATTGTAAAATGTCTGGGTAGATTATGGTGGTGCCCAGCAGTGGGGAGGTGTCGGGAAGTGGTGGCACTGGCAGTGGGGAGGTACTTGGGTCGTCTTATATGCCAAATCTATGCCAAGTAGTTTTTTTTTTAAAAGAGTTGAATTTAAAGTCTCATTTTTGTTTCTGGCATACAAGTCAACCCTTGACTTTTGATTGCTTTTTGAGGATTTCAGGCAGTCTTTTGGGAGATGTGGTTTAGATTAGGAAATTAAAATGGTTTTCTGTTCAAGATAATAATAAGGCCTGCTGCTTAAATTGCCTCTTCAAGTTGCCATTTCACTGGAAAATCCTTATTGATGGAATGTTTCACATCCTGATCAAAAATCTTACCCAAAAACTCATGAAAATTCGCAAATATCAGAATACAGTCAGAGTTCTGGAGTTACACCTAGATAGATTTGCACGTGATGTGGAGCTAGTGAGACTGAACATCTTTTAATTGTGTGATTTTCATTTTTTCCATTAATACTGTCAAACCAGCGTTCTTTTTAACAATTGTAAAAAAAAATACCAATACAACATCTGCTCATTAATGCAGGGCGGAAAGGCTGGGGAGGGGATGCTGTGTGAGGCAGGAAAGTGGGAAAACAAACTATATCTCTCTCTCTCTCTCTCACCAGTGAACTCTGCATTATCATTGGATTTCACATCCCAGGGTACTACTTGGTGCCTATCATCTGTAACTGTAGATTTTATTTGGTATTTACCCACAGCATGAATTTATCTTTTATGATTTACTGAGGGCATGTAATTTTATTGAAACACATGGCTGGAATGGAATGTGCAGCTGTGAATTGTGGTCTTTGGGACTGGCTTAAATGTTCATTAAGAAAGTACTGCTTTCGGTGTTTGTTCACTACATCTGCTAACCCTTTCACTAACACTAAAAATGAACATCAAGTTAGATTTTTAACTTTTTTTTCATCAATTAACAGTATTAGAACAATAATGTTATTTGCATAACACAGCTGTGATTCATAAAGCAAATGCTGTAACCAACTGCGGAAGTAACAACTTTTCTTATTTTGGATAGGCTATGAGTATATGAAAATCTTGTCTGGTCAGCTTTGGCCTGTGGTATTCTTCATCACAGGGTTTGCAACACTAAGAAAGATTGTGGTTATGCAAGGAAAGCAGACTATTAGTGTTGGTTATAAATTCTCAAGCCTTAGATCTAATGCTGATTGATGGTTTCATGAAAATTAATATGATGGTTTTACTCTTGAAAGACAAATGTTGGGATTTGTTCATGGACTTGCAACACATGGGAATTAAAGTAGTCTGCTCTGACAATTCGACCCATGTTGCAATTCAGATGTTTAATTCAATACACGAGTTACTTAAAGGGGAAGAGATGGGAGGAAGCATTTTCGATATCAGGGGAATGCAACATTTCACTTGTGACTGGCTTCTTCCTGCCATTGCACAGTTGTGTACTTACTTTTGTTGGGAGAGGTACCGGCCGCCACTGATAACGTAAGTGATACAACATGTGGGGGAATAGTGTGCATGCGTGGGTGTGTTAAGTGTCAGTCTACGGGTGATGGATCTCAGATGCAGGAGAGTGAGGGTGTCAAGATCACCCGTGTGGCAGTGATCAGAAGAGTTTAACTGGGTGGTGTTTGGGGAATTGGGTCTAGTGGATAATAATGAAAGAAACGAGTGAGTGTATTCTTTATTTGTTTGTAAGCTGTGGTGAATCAGTGCCGTTACAAGTGGTGACCCCACGAGTTCACAGTATCTTCTAATTTAAAATGGATAGTGATGAGGTTAAACCCCTTCCAGGAGCTGTTGGGGAGGGAGGTCCAACTAGAGATTCCCCACTTCTGAAGAAGAGTTTTGGCTGAAAATATCAATTATTCTTTTTCTCCCACCGATGCTACTTGACCTGCTGAGTTTCTCCAGCAGATTGTGTTTGGCTACTCAGCATCCAAATTTATTTATCATGTTATGATGGCACTTATGCCGAGATGTGCTACTTTGTCTAAGTTGGAGGCAACACTCAACTTGCCAATAACCTACAGTCTAGTTTGTTTGGTTATTGGGGTGTCCTTGGGGGTGCCTTTTGGTTGAAAAAGCATTCTTTGCTTCACTTTGTTTAATTTGATTTCCACAAAGTGCAAGTAAATCTGGAAGTGTGTGCATGAGAATTGACAAATGGGCATTTGGAAGTTAAATATTTCTTACTGCCTTCAAGATAGGACTGAGTTTAAATCAACTTTTTTCAAAGGGGGCCACGGACTGAAATCATAAAATATTTTGATGTCATTTAAGTAGTCAGAAGTACAGAAAAAAAAATCTAAACTTGACTGCTTCAAAAGAAAGGGGACCCATAAACTTTGAGCAGAAACCTCCTCAGTTGGGGCCTCATCAGCAACAATGATGAGCTGTACAACAGAGAAGAGGTGGAAAATCTTGTGAAAAGGTGAGAGAGTAACATCCTGAGTCTCAATGTGGACAAGACGAAGGAAATGATGGTGGACTTCAGGAGGACCAGGAATGACTTCCCTCCACGACACATCAACAACTCTGTAATGGAGAGCACCAAATTCCTTGGCGTTCACTCAATTTGTGACCTTCTATAGACACACAACATCTGCTCACTTGTCAGGAAGGCTCAACAGCAACTGCACTTCTTAAAAAGACTGACACGGGCAAGGCTACAGGCCACTATTATGTCAACCTTCCACAGAAGCACTATCGAGAGCGTCCAGGCCAGTTGTGATATGGTTGCTGCAAAGAAATAGATTGGAGTTCATCCAAAGGACAATAAGAGTGGTAGAGGATAACTAGAGCCTCCCTCCCCCCACTGATGTGATCTACCAGTATCATTGTTTGAAGAAGGCATGCAAATTGCTTCCAAATGGTCATTTCCACCCTGCATACAGCATCTTTAAACTGTTCACCTTGGGAAAGAGATCCAGGAGGATCAGAGCCAGCACCACCAGGCTGAGGATCAGCTTCTCCCCATGGACAGTGAGAACAGCTAAACCAATGATAATCACAACACAGAAACAGGCCCCATGGCCGTTCTAGTCTGTGATGAACTATTTTTTCTACTTAATCCCACTGACCATAGGCCTCCATACCCGTCCCATCCATAAAACTATCCAAATTTTTCTTAAATGTTAAAATTGAGCCCGCATTCACCACTTCAGCTGGCAGCTCATTCCACACTCTCACTACTCTCTGGGTGAAGAGGTTCTCCCAAATGTTCCCCCTTTCACCCTTAACACATGTCCTCTGGTTTGTATCTCACCTACGATCAGTGGAAAAAGCCTGCCTACATAACTCTGTCTACACCCCTCATAATTTTAAATACTCCTATCAAATCTCCCCTCATTTTTCTACATCCAGTGAAAAAAGTCCTAACCTATTTAACTTTTTGCTGTAATTCACTTCCTGAAGTCTGGACAACATCCTAGTAAACCTTCCTGCACTCTTGCAATCCTATTGATAACTTCCCTGTAGTGAGGTTACCAAAACAGCACATAGTACTCCAAATCTGTTTTATACAACTACTATACATCCAATTCCTATATTCTATACCAGTGGTTCTCAA
Organism: Narcine bancroftii; assembly: GCF_036971445.1. Taxonomy (NCBI): domain Eukaryota; kingdom Metazoa; phylum Chordata; class Chondrichthyes; order Torpediniformes; family Narcinidae; genus Narcine; species Narcine bancroftii. The sequence goes on from NC_091476.1 coordinate 4,359,813, forward strand.
CCTTTTTCTTTCCACTCACATACCACTTTAAGTATTCCCTATGCCATAGGTGCTCTGTCATTAGTAAGGGATTACTTAAGGTGATGTATGAGTGGAAAGAAAAAGTTTGAAGACCATTATTTTAATGGTACCTAATTGACTCATTATGTGCATGGTTTCATAACTCCAAAGGAAAAAGGCCAAAGATAACTTTTCTCAAGCAAAATATTTCAGTAACAATTGGGTCTAGAGCGTGATTCTCTCACTTCCCTGTCCTTCCCACTTATCTACTATCTTAAGCCATCCCTTACTAATCACAGAGCATCAATGGCATAGGGATTACATAAAGTGCTATGTGAGTGGAAAGAAAAAGGTTGATTACTACTGCTCTATATTTTGATTTATGAAGGGTGACATGCCAAAAGCTCTCTTTACAATACTATTTTACTCTGACACTTTTAGGAAATTATGTACCTACATTCCCAGATCCCTCTGTTCTCCCACATTCCCCAGTGCCTGACCATTTACCGTGTATGTCCTTTCTTGGTTTGTCCTTCCAAAATGCAACACCTCACACCTGTCTGCATTAAATTCCATCTGCCATTTTTCACTCCATTTTTCCAGCTGGTCCAGATCCCTCTGCAAGCTTTGAAAGCCTTCATCGCTGTCCAAAACACTTCCAATCTTTGTGTCATCTGCAAACTGGCTGACCAAATTTACCATATTATCATGCAGATCATTGAGAGAGATGACAAACAACAATGGTCCCACACGGTCCGCTGAGGCACCCCAGTATTCACAAGGCTTCCCGTATTGCCATTATCAAATCCACTTTACATGAATACTGAGAATGAAAACCGAAAGTCTGAACCTTCTTGACGACCCTCTCATGTGCGACCATGTAAAAGGTGCATTTAGACAACATCTACAGCCTTTCCATCATCCATATTTCTGGTAAACTTGAAAAACTATCAATTGGTTAAACATGACAAACCACGCACAAAGCCATGATGACCATCCTTAATCAGTTCCCTGGCTATCCAAATACTTGTATACTTGATTCCTAAGAACACCATCCAATAATTTACCTACTACTGATGTCAGGCTCACCAGGGTTGCTCTTGGGCCCTTTTCAGACAAAGGAACATGAGCTACCCTCCAATCCTCCAGCACCACACCATGGCCAAAGACATTTTAAATATTTCTGCCAGAACCCCTGCAATTTTTACACTAGCCCCCATCAAGGTCTGAGCAAATATCTTGTCAGGCCATGGGGACATCCATACTTATCAAGACAGCAAGCACCTCCTCCTCTTTAATCTGTATAGGTCCATGACCTTACTGCTTGTTTTCCCAACTTCCCTGGTCTCTGTGCCAGTTTCCTGAGTAAATACATGCAAAAAAAACCATTAAAGATCTTCCTCATCTCTTTGGCTCCATACATTGTCGCCTACGGATCTTCAAGACAACCAATTTAGTCTCTTCCTATCCTTTTGCTCTTAATGTACCTGTAGAAACCCTTAGGATTTTCCTTCACATTGTCTGCCAAAGCAACCTCATGTCTTCTTTGACCCTCATTACTTTCTTGAGATTTTTCTTGCATTTAAAAAATTCTCCTCATGTACTTAATTTGCTCCATGTTGCCTATACCTGATACACACCTCTTTCTTTTTCTGAACCAGATACCCAATATTCCTCAAAAACAAAGGTTCCCTGTGCCTGCTACCTTTGACTTTAATCCTGACAGGAACATACAAACTCTGTACTCAAAATTTCACCTTTGAAGGTCTTCCACTTACTTCACACATCTTTGCCAGAAAAAAAACCATCCTAATCCATGCATTCTAGATCTTTTCTCATTTCCTCAAAATTGGCCTTTCTCCAGTTTAGAATCTCAACCCGATATCCAGACCTATCCTTCATAACTAACTTGAAACTAATGGTATTATAATCACTGGACCCAAAATGTTCCCCTACACATACGTCTGTCACCTGTCCTGTCTCGTTTCCTAATAAGAGATCCAGTATTGCACTCTCTCTAGTTGGTACCTCCATATATTGATTTAGAAAACTTTCCTGAACACATTTGACAAACTCCAAGCCATCCAGCCCTTTTACAGTATGAGAGTCCCAGTCGATATGTGGAAAGTTAATATCTCTTACAATCACAACCTTTCCTGCAGCTGTCTGCTATCTCCCTACAGATTTGTTCCTCCAATTCTCGTTGACTATTGGGCAGTTTATAATTCAACCCTATGAGTGTGATCATACCTTTCCCATTCCTAAGCTCCACCCATATAGTCTGAGTAAATGAACCCTGGGTCTGTCCTGCCTGAGCACAGCTGCGATATTTTCCCTGATGAGCAATGCCACTCCCCCCTGTTTTGTACCCCCCCCCCCCCCCCGCCATTCTATTGCATCTGGAACAATGAAAGCCCAGAAAAATGAGCTGCCGGTCCTGCCCCTCCTGCAACAAAGTTTGACTTATGGCCACAATGTCATAATTCCATGTGTCAATCCATGCTCTCAGCTCATCTGCCTTTCCTACAGTACTTCTTGCATTGAAATAGATGCACCTGACAACATTCCCACCACATACAACCCGTTGACTTCTAACGGTGCATGTAATTTTCACATCATCTTTTCCCTCCTCCACTCCTCTATCTGCTCTGGCACTCTGGTTTCCCTCCCCCAGCAAATCTAGTTTAACCATCCCCGAAGCAGCTCTGGCAAACCTTTCTACAAGGATATTAATCCCCCTCTAGTTTAGATGCAAACGGAATAAGTCCCACCTTCCCTGGAAGAGAGCCGAATGATCCAGAAACCAGAATCCCTCCCTCCTCCATCATGTTTTTTAGCCATGAGTTATGCTGCATTATCCTTCTATTTCTAATGTCACTAGATGAAACTGATCACATTAACCATCTGAGACTCTCATATTCATGAAGGGTGTGTGTGTGTGTGTGTATATATATATATATATATATATATATACACGTGTGTGTACTTGTCCTGCATGTGTATTATTTGACTGTATGTGTGTTATGTCTGGTTGTGTGTCTGTGTGTTTTGCATCAAGGACCAGGTAACACTGTTTTTCCAGATAACACTGTCTTGTACAATTACATGACAATTTACGTGAGTTGTCTTGAAGGGGGTCATTGCCAAAAAAAAAAGGTTGAGTATGGCTGGTTTAAATAATTACTCAAGTCTTTTGGATTATTGTTAATGTGTTTGTTGTCCAAGCCTGTTGTCAGACAGATCACTGTGCAAGATGGAGCTCACATACGGTGGATAATTTATTCAAATCATTATGCTAATGAGCTAGCAATCATTTGAATATCAGCAATGAAAACATTTGCATCATTTCATCCAATATAATAAACTTGGAGCTTTAAATCAGTTGAATATCATCAATTATTCACAACATTCATGCCTTTCTATTGGTCCAAATTTTTTTTCAAAAGGTTAATGCACCAAAGTTCATTGCCCATAAAACATTGGGAACTATATTAATGCAAGTATATGTTTTCAAAATATCTTAAATTTCACTTTAATTGGAAAATAAAGCAGTTGTGAGTTCAACAATTTACATTTTTGCATTAATTGCTATTCTTAATTCTTGCAGAATGCAAATAACTTTAAGAATATGAGTATTACTGATTATGAGAGAAAGATACAAATTATCTAAAGCACATTAATTGGAAGCATTTAGCATCATTAGGTCTTAGAGCAAGAAAACAGGTGCACAGACAAAACTTGTTCACGCTGAACAATGTGCCCTCCTATCTTAGTCCTATTGCCTGCATTGGGCCCATATGCCACCAATCCTTTCCCATCCATGTAGTTATCCAAGTGTTCCTTAAAGGAAGCTAATGCATTTGCCTCTTCCATTTTACCTGGCAGCTAGTTCAGTTGCTTTACCATCTTATGAGTGAAGAACTCTTGTAAATTCCACTCCCATCATCTTAGATTCTCTTATTACGGGACCCACTCCGTTACTTTTCTCCTTATCTATGCCCTTCATTTCATTGATCTCAATAAAACCCCCTCACAATCTGAGGAAAAATATGCTGAGTTTTTCAGTCTCTCACAACTTCCCTAATCCTTCTTTATCAGTCTGATATTTAGGTAACCAGAAAAGCAATATTCCAAGTGTCACCTCACCAATGTGCAACTTCATCGGGATGTCCCAATAATGCTGGTCATTGTCTCGACCGATGAATTCAAATGTCCCAAAAGGCTCTCTTCACTACTCTGTCTACCCATATTTTCATCTTTAGAGAACTAGGTACCTGCACTTCTTAGTCCCTCTGCTCCAAATACTCTTCAGGGTACTGCCATTAACAGAGAAAGTCTTGCCCTGGTTTCATTTGACCCAAATGCAGCACCTTGCATTTCTCTGAGCATCTGGAATTCCTTAACCAAGTTCCCCATTTGAATTACTACTAGATCTCATTACAATTGTGGATAAAATTCCTACTGGCCACCATATTACATATTTTGTATCCTCAGCAAATTCACCTTACCACAAACATCCTTGCCAAATCATTTGTGAAGTATTAGAACCATAGAAAACGACAAGACACAGAAACAGGCCCTTGAGCTTTTCTGGTCTGTGCCAAACTATTATTCTCCTTAGTCCCGCTGACCTGCACAAGGACCAGACGCCTCCCATCCATGTACCTGTCCAAATTTTTCTTAAATGTCAATATTGAGCCTGCATTCACAAATTCATTTGGTAGCTTGTTCCACATTCTGATCATTCTCTGTGTGGTTTCCCCCTAATTTTCCCTTTAAACTTTTCCCCTTTCACACTTAACCCATGTCCTCTAGTTATTATCTCAGCTAACCTCAGTGGAAATAGCTTATTTGCATTTACTCTATCTGTACCTATCATATTTATGTACAGTGCCCTCCATAATGTCCAGGACAAAATCAGTTTTTTCCATTATTTGCCCATGCTCCAGTTTTAATTTGTAATTAAACAGTTTACATGTGATTTAAGAGCACATTCTAGATTTTATTCGAAGCTATTTGGATAAATTTTGGTTTGACCATGTAGAAATTACTTTTAATACATAGTTTGCCCATTTCGTGGCACCATGATGTTTGGGACATTCAGCATCAAAGACAGTTGTGATTAGTCAGGTGTGATTAATTGTTTCACTGATGTAGGTATAAGAGAGCTAGGCTTGTTTCAAGGCTTTTGATCATCTTTGGAACCTGTAGTAGCAATTTTCAACAAGAGGACCAGAGTTGTACCCAATTCAAGTCAAAGAAGCCATTATGAGGCTGAAAAGCAAGAATAAACCAGTAAGAGACATCACCTAAACCTTAGGATGACCCAAATAAACTGTTTGGAACATGATTAAGAAGAAAGCATACTGGTGAGTTCAGTAATCACAAAGGGACTGGGAGGCTAAGGAAGACTCCACTACTGATGACAGAAGAATTCTCATCATAATCTCCAAATACCTGTCCGACAGATCACTCTTCAGGAGGCAGGTGTGGATGTGTCATTGACTACTGTCTGCAGAAGACTTCATGACAGAAATACAGAGGCTACACTGCAAGATGCAAACCGCAAGATATGGTCAGGATGGCTAGATTACAGTTAAAAAGAGCTTGTAGGATTCTGGAAAAACGTCTTGTGGACAGTTGAGAACAAGATTAATCTGGATCAGAGTGATGGCAAGAGCAAAGAGTGGAGGTGTAAAGGAACTGCCCAAGATCTAAAGCAGACCACTTCATCTGTGAAACATGGTGGAGGGGGTGTTGTGGCCTGGGAATATATGGCTGCCACAGGTATTGGTGCACTTATCTTGAATGATGAAGTGACTGTTGATGGCAGTAGTAATTCAGAGCAAATTAATTCTGAGAGGTATTGAAACATCTATTTGGTCTGGTTTGAGCAAATGCCTCCAAACTCATTGGATGGCACTTCATCCTACAGCAAGACAATGATCCCATTCTGCTAAAGCACACATGTCAAACTCTGGCCCGCGGGCCAAATTTGGCCCGCGATATAATTATATTTGGCCCACAAGATCATTTCAAAAATGTATTAGAGGTGGCCCGCTGGCCGCCGGGCCAGTATAGCGCATGCACAGTAATACAACAAATCCCAGAATGCATTGGCGTCAGCCCGCTAATCATCCCCACCTCCTCTGTTTACGTTCCAGGGTCTCACCGTGGACTCTGGTTTTGGGGCCTGGCCGGTGTCAGGGGAAGCCAAGGCCGCTTCCCAGCACCCGGAACCGGAGGCCTCGGGCCTGACCTCGCCAGGACCGTTGCCCACTCCCCCTCCCTGCCGCAGGCCGACCCGCGACTCACGGTGACGGGGCCGCTGATCCGCCGAGATCCCGCCCTGCAGCGAGAGCCGATGCCCCCGCACTGTCGTTGTCCAACCTGATCGCCCGCAAACCCCGCCCTCCCACACACAGGCCTGAGTAAGGATTATGAACTTTAATCTCAGGATAAAACGATCTTCCAATAGTTTCATGTCACAGTGATAATACATTCCTGGTTAAAAATGGTCCTGCACCTGGATACAAGCTCATTAGGCATAAAACTTGAAAAGTGTGTAAATCAAAGGATATCTGTACCAATGGAAAAAGGGCATGGCAAATAACCCTGCTAGAGTTCATGCCCACAATCAGTCACCCATTTGATTGTTTCAGGAATCATGTTATTCTCCCACATTCTCAATAGCCTTCAGATTTTACTATTCGACAGCACACTAGCAACATTTGACAAATCCTCTATAGAGAAATATTATTTATTGAATATTTTCTCATTTGTTAATGCTTCTGGAAAGAGTTTATCCAAAACTATTATTAAACATTTATTTTAATAAGAAAAAGTTTAACATTACATATGTTGAAAGAAGAGAAAACATGCAGATGTTGTTGAAAATTCTCAATAAATATTTAGTTCGGCCCTCGACTTAGTCCAAGTTTTTAATTTTGGCCCTCCGTGAATTTGAGTTTGACACCCCTGTGCTAAAGCAACAAAGGAGTTTTTCAAAGCTAAAATCTGGAAAATTCTTGAAGGGCCAAGTCAGTCCCGTGATCTAAATCCAATTGAGTACGCCTACCATATACTGAAGAGAAAACTTTAAGGGGACAAGCCCCCGAACAAGCAGGAGCTGAAGATGGCTGAAGTAGAGGCTGGCAGACAATCACCAGAGAAGATACTCCTCATTTGGTGATGTTTACATTCACAGAGTTCAAGCGGTTATTGCATTCGAGGCATATGCAACAAAGCACTAAACACATGCATTAATATACTGCGATGTCCCAAACATTATTGTGTCCTGAAATGAGTGGACTGTGTATAAAACGTGTTGCAATTTCTACATGGTCAAACCAAAATGTACACAAATACTCGAATAAAATTGGAATGAGTGCTTCAATCACAGATGAATTGGTTTGATTACTAATTTAAAACTGTGGAGCACAGGGGAAAATACAGGAAAAAATTTCTTTGACCCAAACATTATGGAGGGTACTATATACCTCCATCAAACTTCCCCTTATTCTTCTACACTGCAGGGAAAAAAAGTTCTAACCTTTTTAACTTTTTCCTATAACTTAGTTCTTCAAGTCATGGCAAGTCACTAAAAGCAAGGGTTCTAGTACATAATCCTGAGGCACTCCACTGGTCACAATGCTCCACTCGGAAACACTGCCTTCTACCCTCATTCTCTGGCTATTGTTTATACAGTTGGCTTTCTATTCTGTGAGGTCTAACACTGCAGTGAACTGAAATTCACTGGTGGTTTGTCATATTGATGGCTGGCTCTGCTCCCATCTACCCATATATAATCCTGGTTTTCCGCCTAAACCCGAGCCCTTCTGAAGACCACTGTAAGACCACTGTAAGACCCTACCCTCAGTTATAAGCTGATAAACGCACATGGTCTCCTTCCAGTCGTGAGAACTTTTATTCATTCTACAAATTGATTAGCTTGTTTCCTACAAGATGGAAGTGCTACTCAAGCCAGAGATGCTGCAGATAGACCCTCTGTTCCCAGACACAGCTGAGGAGTTCATGTACTGGCTAGACTGCTTCCAGGCCTACCTGAATGCAACTAGATGTCTTCCACACCAATGAGCTCAGGAAGCCTGCACTCGTTTCCAGGGTAGGAACGAAAGGGTATGTAGTCATCAGGGACTGCACTACATATGATGCTGCCATCGAGATTTTGAAGACTCAGTACCTGAATTTTCAAAACAAGGTCCTTGTGAGGCACTGACTTGCTCTACATCGCCAATGGCCAGGAGAGACCATTGATGATTACCTGCTGGATCTGTGGACACTTGCCAAAAAGTGCAGGTACAAAATAGCTAAAGGCCATCTTCATGTGGAAGAACAGATCCGGTACACTCTAGTTGCAGGGGTTCGCTTGAGGTGCACGAGGCAGCAACTACTCGATTCGGGTAAGAAGGACCTGGCTAGCCACCTTGAATGGGCCAAATCACTGGAACAGACCAAGCTCGAGAATGATGACCTCAAAGCTAGCGAGCTTGCTCACCCAGGTGACCCCTTCCAAGGACCGGCTGCTCCTGCTACCCCAGCCCTAATGGCTACCGATTCCCATGCTAAGGAGTGCTCCTGCGCTAGGGAGTGAATTTTCTGCGGCAAGAGCCCGCACTTCCAATCTCGTTGGCCGGCTAAAGATTCAGTTTGTTAGAGCTGTGGCAAGAAAGGACATTGGGCGAGAGTTTGCCATGTGAGAAGCCCGGAGAAGTCCACGGCCTGCACCACTCCTGGATCCAATTCCAGCCCCAAGTCATCTGCCCCGAATTCACCTGAACCCACTTGCTGCGTTACACGCTGAAGGAGGGTGGCTACGAGAAAACAGCGCAAAAAGGCTAGGTGGCCATCTTGCTGAGACTCAAATTCAAACTTGGCGCATTATTGTCAGAGGAGGAAGGAGGATGGTCTTCTTGCCATGCCATCAGGTCGACACCATCTTACCCATGCAGGGCAACCCAGGACGGTGGGAACCACTTGAGTGAGAAGTCTTCGGGGTCTTGGCCTTGATGGTTCTTGACCAGGACAGATCTCACCAGCTCAGCAACTCCATAGTGACTCTGAAGGTAAACGGACACTCCACTAAATGCCTAATCAACACAGGCTCTACTGAAAGCTTCATAGACTCACAGATTGTGCAGGAATACAACCTAAGGATGTCACCTTCCAATTATCGCATATTCCTTGCATCTCATTCGCACTCGACTTGTATTTGAGAACATTGTATAGTACATTTGTCATTTGAAAGGGGGGAAGTGGGAATTTTGTAAGATACATCTGTTTGTACTTGATATATTGTGTGCTCCGGTGCTGTTGGGTCTGGACTTCTTGTGTCACCTTTAAAGCGTGACCGTGGAGTATTCTGGTCCCCTCCCCAGTAACAGTTCGGAACAGAGGGCCTCTAAAATCAGAACCCACATGCAGCCTCTCCCCACTGAATATCGACCCCTCACCTCTCTTCCCGAATCTGTCCTCAGATTACAAACCTATTGCTACCAAGAGCAGGAGGTACAGCACAGCAGATCGAGACTTCATAAAGTCTGGGATGCAATGCCTACTGAATGAAGGTATCATAGAACCTTGCCCCAGCCGGTGGAGAGCACAAGTGTGGGTGGTAAAAGGGGAAACAAGTCCAGGCGAGTAATTGACTATAGCCAAACTGTTAATCGGTACACACTCCTGGATGCATACCCCCTCCCTCGAATTGTGGGCATGGTGAATGATATTGTGCAGTATCGGACCTATTTGACCATTGCCCTGAAAGCTACTTATCACCAGCTCCTAATCCGTTCTGAGGACCGTCCATATGTGATATTTGAGGCAAACGGTCATTTCTATCAATTCTCTTTCACTATTACTAACAGGGTTTCTATCTTCCAGAGGCAGATGGGCAGAATGGTGGATAATGTCACCATCTGTAGCCATACTCTGGAGGATCATGGCACCAACTTTCAGAGTTTTCTCCACACAGCGAAAACCCTGAACCTCACTTATAACTCTAGCAAGTGCGTGTTCAGGACTAATTGACTATCGACCAGTACCACGGACACCAGTAGCCCAGTGCTCTTCAACTGATGGATATTGTGGAGGGGATGCTCTTACCAATCCTCACTAATTATGATCTGGTGGTGAGGATATCCATCTGATTACATGATGTGGTGGTTAGTCCCAAGTCTTGGAGTTTGCTGATCAGTTTTGAGGGGATGATGGTGTTAAATGCCAAGCTGTAGTTGATAAAGAGCGTCCTGATGAATGCATCTTTATTGTCCAGGTGTTCCAGGACTTTGTGTAGAGCCAGTGAGCTACAATGGGTGAAATGGAACATATCCATAACATCGCTCAGACAGGAGCTGACATGCTTCAACACTGGCCCTTCAAAACACTTAATTACTGTGCATGTAAGTGCTACTGGTCCATAGTCATTAAGGCAGGTTACTACGTTCTTCTTGGTCTCCGGCATGATTGAAGCCTGCTTGAAATGGTGGGCACCACACCCTGCCATAGTGAGATGCTGAAGGTAGCTGAATATATTGGTAAGTTGGTCAGCACAGATTTTTAATACTTGGCTAAGTTCTCTGTCCGGGCCAGATACTTTCCTTGGATTCACTCTCCTGAAGGCAACATGCACATCATCCTCAGATATGTACAGGATGGGATCATCAGGGGACATAGGGGTGTGGAGAGGTGGTTCTTCACTGTTACTGCGGTCAAATTGGGCATAGAAGGCACTGAGTTACTCTGTGAGTGAAGTTTTGCCGTCTGCTACTGTACCGGTCTGAAAGATTCAATTTTTGAGTCATCCAGAAACAACAATTATTAAGGAAAAACATGTCTTTATTGAGTTTAATAATACAGAATCTTCTTGCATTTAATCCAGTGTTACAAAGAGTCACAGTCATGTTTATTGAAAGCAGAACTCATTGGTTTCTCCAGACTAGATTAGCATTTAAACTAACCAAATGAGGACATGTGCATTGTTAAAATGGTTGACAGAAGCTTTAACAACTTAACGATATGATAGTACCTGTCAGATAAGCTGCGGTTCCATTCATAAACATTTTCGCTGTAAGCCACAATTGATTCCATTCATTAACTGCCGTCAACAAAATGGCCTGTCAAGGTCATGACATTAGGTATAGATTTTACATCTCACTATTAGGTGCCAATGAAAGTTTCTTTTCTTTGTGAACCTTGAGGAAAAGCTTCCTTTCTTAAAGATTCAATTATTTCTCCAGATTAATGATTAGCATATGATAATTAAAACTTAAACTAAATGTACACAAGAGCACGGATGTTCAATATGTATTGAAGGCAAAACCTCTAGACATTACCTCAACTGTTCCTAGGACATGAAACTTAAACAGAATTAACTGTTAATTTGGGTAAATGATTGACATCAGTGATTTACATTTCTTAAGTGAGAACACAATGACAAATGTTAACATGGAAATAACAATATACCTCAAATGAATTCAAAGAGATATACTTATCAACTTGTAAGAGATATGCCGCCAAAATATGCCATAAATACTGTACCATTTCACTGTGATATTTGAGTCAAGGTTAATATTGACTAAAGTGACATTGTCTACCTGAACTTGATATTCCTCACTCCCGCTAGTGTAATTTAATAAATCTATTTATATACTCTTTATTATGTGCATTTTTCTATCTTAACAGTGTGGGCTGACTATCACACCCGATTTGGTTTTGTATCATGTGGGACCTTATCAAGGTCCCTAAAATCATTATTTATAATATCGACTGGTTTGTTTTTGTTTACTCTCTTGTCATCTCTTCAAAAAATTCTATCAAGTTCGTGAGAAACAATTTCCCACACTTGACAGATTTCTTTCATTTTCCCTTGGCTTTCTAAATTTTGATAGAATGTATCTCTTACAGTTCTCTCCAGCAGTTTCCTTTCCACTGCTTTCAGATTACAGGTGTGTAGTTACCAAATTATCCTTAAGGTTCTTATTACATACCAGCAGATATGCCAACCTCCTGTCTCTAGAATTTCTCCTGTCACTCACAATGAGTTAAAAATGTCTGTCAAGGTTGCTCGCCTTCCCATAATGTTCTGGGTTGCACCTGGTCTGGACCCAGTGATTTATCTTATGATCCAAGTCGGCACAGTTAGTCCAAATCTATTACAGCGCCAGCGACCTGAGATTGTACATTCTTCCCATGTCTACATGGGTTTCCATTTTCCATCCACCTTTCAAAATGTACAAGGGATGTAGGTTAATTGGGCACTTGGGTGGCATGGGTTCCTGGGCCAGAAGTGCTTGTTATCATGCTGTGTGTCTAAATTAAAAAAAAACTTTTCACTATTGATGCAAATATCCACATCTTTTCAAAAAGATTTTAGTTGCGTTCTGCATGATCAGACAATATGTGGAACACAGCTCTGATGTAAATGGATCACCTTCAGCTGAGGAAAATATATTGCAAGTTGTAAAGAAAAATGGTATATTCTCAATTATAAAGAATTAATTTTATTATTTTTGACTAAAAACTCTTTGGAATACATCAAAGGAATATATATCTTAATTAAAATTGACATATGCAATTTATAAAATTAGTTGGAAGGGAACTTTTTGTTTGTATAGGATTTATGCCATTTTAGTATTAAGTTACTCAACTTCATTTTGGCTCTAAATGAGTTTTACTATTTTTATGTGAAAATACAAATGAGATTTTCTTCAATGTTAATTGTGATTTAGAGGCAAACTGTAAATTCATGGGACTGTTTTAAAGTTACCAATGGTAAATGAATTACAGCAAATTATTATTTACTGCAGCAAGTTCAATGCTGGTCTTCTGTAAAACTTAAGGTCATGCATTGAAGAGTCCAGCCATCATCCTCCTGATAGCTTCCAGATGTGGAAAACTCATATATATAGCTAAAGCATGTTAGTGCCATCATTCAATAATTATTTTATAAGTTTCTTTGAACTGTAAGTTCAAATTTCTACTCAAACTTTATTTAAAAATAAAATAAAATTTAACTTCCAGATGTCTTCACAGGGCAATTTTATTTAGAAGGTTTGGCAAAGGTTGAGAGTAAATGAAATGGGGCACACTCATTTATCTAGTGTTATGCAATGTCTCAGATAATAGCAGCAAATATTATTCTTGGAGATAGAACTAAAAATGGTAAATAGGTTAGTTAAATATTATTGAAGCTGTGGAGGAAGCCACCTTTGGACAATAGCCTTTGACTTTTTAAAAAAGGTGCTCCAAGTTACTGTATACAATCATCATATTCCTTCTGATAAGCATATTTATTTTTTTTCCAATCACTGAAACTTCTGCTCATGGAGAGATGAACATTTATCTGGGACAAGAGTATAATAATGAATGCTATTTCATTATTGACTTTCTGTCCATTAGAACTGGACATCAAGCATGGTGCATGGTTGCCACTCAGGTATTAAGTGATCCAATGAAAATTTCAACCCCATATGCCTCAGATCTCCCTGTTCTTTGTTAGACATATTATTTCTGACAGTACATCTATTAGTCGTGTACCATGTTCCCGTCTGGGTACAAAAATGCTATTTACTTGTATTACACATTGCAGGGAGAAGGTTTTATTTATGCTGTACAGGATGTTGGTTGCAGGGAATGGAAAGCTTTTCTATTTTTGACAGTATCAATAAAGCACTTCTAATTTAGGTATATCATAACAAAATCCTCCAATATTCTGGTCAAATGATATGCTCTAGCTTGAAGTTAGCATTTACTACAGCACCATAGTGAAATATCCACTCTTTGCTTTTGATTGTCTTTCTGTTTTCAGGCCATGATACATTTGGAACTTCAACTTGTAAGTGGATTCCAGTGGCCAAAATTTATTCATTTGGGCCCAAGAATACAGCATGAAAGAACAACAACATCCATCAATGGGGCCAATCTATTGTTTCTTATGACAATAACACCGACACAATTACCCAATAATTTATACCACTCCTTTACACACTTCGACATGTACTACTCAAAGGTGCATAGTGATTGGTTTATTACATGATATTAACTTTCAAATTCCTAGGCTGAAGTCTTGTGCCTGCATTTAATGTCTTGAAATCTCAGTCTGAAGTGTCAGAATCATGTCTTACCCCAAAATATTTTGGTAATACAAGACTTTAGATTTGTAATTTGCTCTGTCCATGGTCATATACAATAGAAGAGAAAAGACAATAATGGAAACACTCAGTAAATCAAGCAACATCTGAGAAATAGAAGCAGATTTAAAGTTTCAGGTTGAAGATCTTTCATCAGAATAGGACGTTAGTTTAAAGTCGGGTGCAGATGGATAGATCAAAGGAAATCTCTCTAACAGGGTTCAGCCAGGGTTGCCATAAGAACATAAGAAATACTAATAAACAGTTAAAGTTAATCTGGTTGACAATTATTGAGGAAAGTTAGATAGAAAAAAAATAAACAGATGGATAGATACGAATGTGAAATGCAGGACAGAACTGTGGGAAATGTCTATTAGATTAGATAGAATCAGTGGAGAGATAAAGACTGATTTAATATTACAAATTGTGTGTGCAGGTCAGTTCTGATAAAAATTAGAAATGAGTTACCCAAAATTGTTGGGAGTTGCATTGAATCCTGAAGGCTGCAAAATGCCAGATAATATATTTATTGTCATAGACCCAAGTACAATTTGCAGATGCATTGAAGTTCTTACTTGCTGTGGCTACATAGTCTTAAATTACCATAATGCATCATGAAACAGATGAAAAGACAATAAATATAAAATAGTTAAATGATCACAGTGGCAGTTAGTGCATAAAAAGTGAGGCTTCAAGAGTCAACAGATCTTTTGGTGGTCTTGGAGCAGGGTACGTTCAAGAACCTGATAGTTGATGGAAAAAAACCCAAATCTTTAACCGAGAAATGCTGGACTTCAGGCGTAGAAATCTACAGCACAGAAAAAGCTCCTTCAGCCCATCTAGTCTGTGGTGAACCATTATTCACAGAGATCTTCAATGGACAAGAGGTCAGTATCCAAAAAGGCTATGTATGCCATTTTCTGCAGCCTTCTGCATTCTCACACTCATATTTCCAAACAAGGCCAAAATATATCCCGTACACCTATAGAAGCTTAATAGAGAATTGATCACATGCCAAATCTCCTCAGACTTCCTGGAGAGGCATTGTTGTACCTTCATTATGCTTGTCTCAATGTGCTAGCTCCAGGAAAAGTCCTCTGATATGTCAAGGTCCTAGCCTTCTCCACTGCTGTCCCACCATTGAAGAAAGGTGCATGGTCCCCTTGACCTTCCCTTCCTGAAGTCCACAATGAGCTCTTTGATCCTGCTGACATTGAAAGTAAGGTTGCTTATCTGGCACCATACAACTAGATTCTCTATTTCCGTCGTATACTCTGACTCATTACTCTCTGTTATTCAATAGCAATCGTAGTGTCATCAGTGAATTTATATATTTATTTGCCAGTATTGATGTTCAATGAGTAGATAATGGTGTTATTGCCAAACTGCACTGACTGGACTAGGATTCATTTGCAAAGGAAGGAACAGAGTCCCATATTCCAGTTTATTATTTAGATATTTAACACCGAGTTTTTGTTACACTATTCTCTACAATATTTATTTGCTATTATTGCATTACCTGCTATGTCTTTGACAGCCTGGATAGTAAACAAAGCTTCTTTCTGTATTTTGGTTCGTGATAATTCAATTCAATCTATTCAATTCTAATGACATTTTCCTATAAATCACAGGAGATGCAACAGTTGCTATTTTACCTTTTCCTTTTGAATACATCTGGGGACCCATAACATTCCTTTAAGGCCAAGTAAAGATTCATGAACATTTCTTCCAAATCAACTACTGTAAATTTGCTGATCATTGAAACTTGTATACATTGGAGAAATCAAAAGCATGTTGGATGACCACTTTGCAAAGCATCTTCAGTCAGTAGTGACAACCCGAAACTTTTAGTTACTCATCTCTTTAATTTTCCATCAACTAATACTCTATGGCTTCCTGCAACTGAGCCTATAATTTTAAGGAACATTAATGCACCTTCCTTCAAGAGGTCAAGCCACTGGAAAGCATATGACCTAGATTGTGTACCTGGTCACATCAATCCTTAATTGGCCAACTTACTGGAGATTTTTTCCAGACCTTTTCAATCTCTAGCTGCTATCATATGAATCTCTATCAGTTTAAAAAAGACATTCATCATACTGGTGCCCAGGTGACCTGCCTCAGCAGCCTGTCAGCAATGCTTGCATCCATTGTCATGAAGTGCTTTGAGAGGTTGAGAGGACAATAGTTCCTGTTAATAGTTCAATCTAAACCCACTTCAACTCACCTACTGTTACACAGGTCAACCCAGGAATCTGGTGCTCTGTTCCTCCCTTTGCAGAGATCGAGGAGTACATACTCAAATTTTATATTTTGTCTGTTCATCTTCATTGGGCAGCATATAGAATATGAAATTTAGAAGTTCATGATTCAGCTGTACAAGGCACAGATGAGACAACATTTATGGCCCTGTCTGCAGTTTTGGTCACAAAACTAAGGAGGATATCAATAAATTGGTAGGAAATTCACCAGGATAATGCTGGGACTGGAAGAGTTGACATAGGGAGAGGTTGTATAGTCTCGGCTTTTACCACCCAGAGTGAAGGAGGCCCTTGGGAGATTTTTTCAAAGTTTACAAAATCACAATGGGCTTGGATAAAGTACCCCTTCAGGAGGCAGGTGTGGATATATCAATAAATATTTGGAACAAAGACAATTTTTTTCCTTTATTTGCCTGTGTTCCAATTTAAATTTTGTAATCAAACAATTTAATTAAAGTACACATTCCAGATTTGTATACATCTTGGTTTGACCATGTAGAAATTACAGCACTTTTTTTAATACATAGCCCCCTCATTTCAGGGCATAATATTTGTGAGATTTGGCTTCGTAGGTGTTTGTGAGTACTCGTGTATGTTGAATTGCTTCATTGGTGCCGGCAGAAGAGAGCTAGGCTTGCTTCTGAGCTTTTGATCACCTTTGGAGCCTGCAGTTGCTATTTTTAATCATGAGGACTAGAGCTGTACCAATGAAAGACAAAGAAGCCATTATGAGGCTGAAAAACAAGAATAAAACAGTAAAAGATATTGCCCAAACCTTAGGATTACCAAAATCAACAGTTTGGAACATTATTAAGAAGAAAGAACATACTGATGAGCTCAGTAATTGCAAAGGGACTGGTAGGCCAAGGAAGATCTCCACTACTGATGACAGAACAATTCTCATCATAATGAAGAAAAATCCTGAAAAGTATGTCCAACAGATCAGAAACACCCTTCAGGAGGCAGGTGTGGATAGATCAAGAAGTACTGCCTGCAGAAGACTTCATAACAGAAATACAGAGGCTACACTGCAAGAGGCAAACCATGGCAAAAGTTTGGATCTTGGGTAATTCCTTTATGCCTCCAGATATTGCTGCTGCCATCACTCAGATACAGGATAATCTTGTTCTCATATGTCCACAAGATATTTTTCCAGAATTCTGCAGGCTATTTTGAATACTTGGCAAACAGTAATCTGTCCATCCTTTCTGTGGCAAGAGGTTTGAATCTTGTAGTGTAGCCTCTGTTTTTCTGTCCACGAAATGACTTCTGTCGTCAGGAATCATTTCGTCTTCACACCTGACTCCAGAAGTGTGTTTCTAATCTGTCAGACATACATTTGTGGGTTTTTCTTCATTACGACGATGAGAATTCTCCCGTCATTAGCAATGGAGGACTTCCTTAGGAAACAAGTCCCTTTCCAATTACTGAGCTCACCAGTACACTCTTTCTTCTTAATGATGTCCCAAACAGTTGATTTTGATAATCCTAAGGTTTGGGCGACATCTCTTACTGTTCTATTCTTGTTTTTCAGCCACATAATGGCTTCTTATATTTGAATTGGAACAACTCTGGTCCTCATGCTGAGAATGACTCCACGGGTGATCAGAAGTTGAGAACCAAGCCTAGCTCTCTTATAACTGCATCAATGAAGCAATTCAACAGACACAAATACTGGTTCTCCCAAACTTCATCCATCTGAACATACGACCGAATTTTAAAAAGTAAGGAAAATTATAAAATGTATGCGGTTGATGTTGTATTTAACCAACTAGGAGGGAGTTGGAGAGAGGGCGCAAGAACCAAAATGTGCGTCCTTACCTTGTGAGTCGGCATCCCGGGGTTGGGGGGGCAGCCAGTTTTGATTCCCGTGCGCATGCGCAGATTGGTGCACGCGTGAGGGGAAAGAACACACTCTTCCGCATGCGCAGACCGAACGCCACGACGCAAACCTAGCACGCATGCGCCAACCAAAGCCTTGCGCACGCGCACAGGAATCCAGAGGGCAAGACCTGCCTCTGGATCCCGGGGATCCGGTTAACAATGCAAGTGTAGAAAGATTCGCCAAGGTTGATCGACAAATTCAGGAAGCTTCAAGTTGTTATTGTCAAGTCTACGATGAAAAAAAATTGATTAAAGAGTTCCCTTGAAGACTTCGGAACTCCACATGCACAGGGAAAAAGTCTGACTTGCGTCCATTTTGAGATGCGACCACCTTTGATTGCAATGACGGTTGTGAGTCGGGGAGTACCCGAGTACTCACAAACACCTGTGAAGGTGACTGCCTCAAACATTATGGTGCCCTGAAGTGAGGGGACTATGTATAAAAAATGCTCTAATTTCTACATGGTCAAACCAAAACCTATACAAATAACCAATAAAATCTGGAAGATGCTCTTTAATTACACGTGAATTGTTTGATTACAAATTTAAAACAGCTGAACACAGGGGCAAATAAAGGGGAAAAAAAGTGTCTTCGTACCAAACATTATGGAGGACACTACGTGTTCAGTTTTATTCCCAGGCTAGGTGATTCTAGACCTAGAGGGCAAAGGTTTAAGGTGGGAGGAGAAAGATTTCAGGGAGACCTGAGAGGAAATTCTTTCAGTTAATGGCCTGTTCATTTCCTAGATACTGGCGAGTCAAGTGAACAACTGCAATTCCTTAAAATGGCCCAACATTATCTTCTGGTGAAACTACTCTTATTGTGATACTGGGTTTGGAAACGACAGGACAAGACCCAAGTTAAGATGATGAATTTGAAAAGGGTTTCAGAGGTAATGATGCTCGGGTGTAGTGGAAGCTGAGGGAATAGTTGTAGATTTTGGAAATGCTATGGCAAAAGAAAGTTTGTGAACTCTTCAGCTATATCCTTGTAAGCATATTACATGGAGGGCTGGGGGGATATAGTTTTTAAGGGCTTTGCGTGGAAATCCAATCTAGTCAACCCTTTCTTCTGAATAGAAGGATTCACTTCTGCATGTGCTGCAAACAGGCAAGTGACTAAACTAAATGTAAACCTGAGGAACATACCATATTCTACCATGTTTAGCCTAAAACCCAATGGCATGAAAATTGTATTTTGCCATTTCAGGTCATCTCCACTTTTGATCTGGTTCTACTATTTTCACCTGTTCCAATTCACACCTCTGTAAAACCTCCCGCCCAATCCCCTGTGGCCTCCTCCACATCTATCCTTGCACGACTCTCATCTGCATTTATCACCTATTGCCCCCTCCATAGCCCTTTCCCCTTTTATCCCTGTCTCTCCTTCTCATTTTCATATTAAAAAAGGTCCCCACCAGAAACACTATTTCTCTCCATTGAAGCTGCCTGAAGCATAGCATCTGTCCAAGATCTTGAGCACTGCTCAAGATTCCAGCTTTTGGGGTGGTCACATGGTGAGGTGAGAGGAAGAGTTGTGCAACTTGAAGCTCCAGACAGAACTAAGGAAAACCAAGCAAGATAACCAGGAAGAAGACAGAAAAGTGGTGAAAAATAAGCATTGAATTAAAGAATTGACATCAAGGCGATGGGGAAGAGAAAAATTACTCAGAGAGAATTGCCACCATGAGAGGATCTGGAGCACCTGCCTTGTGGGGAGAAATATAGCAGAGCCTGTTTGAGGCTGCTGCAGGAGAAAAAGATGGACGGCCTACCTGGAGAGATGATTGAGGACGTCGGGAGGTTCTCATCGGAGAGCTGTGGAAAGAGTGCAGATACCAAGGTGCCAGCACTCTGAGGTGAGTCTAGCAGGTGGCGACAGAAGGCGGGAGGCCGCGACAGTGGCACAAAAGGAGAGGAGAGGACATGGGAGATCGTGGGCCTGCTCCAAAAGGTGGGGACAGGTGCAAAAGTGGCATTGGGAAAGTAGTCTGGCCTGCGAGCCAGGAGCTCTGCGAACAGAAGTGACGGCAATGCAGCAGCAGACGCAAGGTCGACGGCATGAGGGTGACATCGGGCTGCAGCACCTTGGAGTGGGAGTAAGAGAGCCATCAGTGGCGAGGCCTGACAGCACAACAGAGGAAGAAGATGAAGGTGAGAGTGAGAGGAGACTTGAAATCTTCCACGGACAGCTTCAGGAAGGTGATGGAAGCAGTGGTGGAGGCCTCCAAAGATAGACTGAAAAAAGTTTTAATGGACTTATCTGTAGAAATGGGGGAAGAGGGCTACGAGAGATCTGTTGGGAAGGGCAATCGTTGTGGATTAGATGGTGGAGGAGAGTGTGAGGAAACTAGAAAATGAGAGGGATGCTTGTAGAGAGGGAGAGAATATGGGAAAAACTGAATGTTAGAAAACTTTAACAGGAGGAACAACATTAAAATTGTGAGAGTAAAACAGGGAAGGAGGGAAAAAAATCCCCATTAAATTTTTCAAGGAATGGATTCTGGAAGTATTAGGTAAGGATAGGGTGTCGTGGGGGGGAAACTTCTGAATAGAGAGGGCCTAACAGTCCCTCTTTCCAAAGCTAGGTCCGGTGCAGAAGCCCTGGTCAATTTTGATAAAACTCTCAAATCATCTGGATAGGGAAAGGATACTGTGCAACAGCGGAAGAGGCGAGGGTGAGAGGTGGCCCAGTCAAATATGTAGGTGAAAATGTCCTCTTCTTTCTAGATATAAGCATGGCACTTGTAAAGAGACAAAGAGTTCAATGCAGTCAAAATAATTTTAAAGAATAAAGGAATGGACTTTGCTCTATTACATCCTGGGACCTTGAAGGTGTTCCTACTGGGGGCAGACAAAAATTCTTTGTAGAGGCCAAAGAATCGATGAGATACACGAGTACTCCAGTTGCAATCTGGAAGGACAACCAGATGAGACAATAGGATAGTTGAGGGGTTTTGGTTATATTGTAAATATAATAAAGATGGTCTTACTTTGATTAATGTGATGTTTAGAGTTTAAAGATGAATATATGTGGGGAGCTTAGAAATGCTGGAGGAGGTAGCAATTTTTAGATGGGTGAGGCTCCTGAACGGTGGGGATTTGGTGCCAATTTCTCAGTTAGTGGCACCAGGGTGGGGGGGGGGGATGTAGAAATAAATTAAGGGGGAGGAAGGAAAAAAGAGGGTTTTTTTATTGTATTCCACCTTTTGGTTTTATCTTCCAAATGCATTACCTCACACGTTTCCAGATTTAACTCCATCTGCTACTTTCTTGTCCAACTCTGCATCCTGTCTATAATCTTTTGTAACCAACAACAACTTTCAGCACTATCCATAATTCCTCCAGCCTTCATATCATCCACAAACTTACTGACCCATTCTTCTGCTTCTTCATCGAGGAGGTCATTTATAAAAATCAAAGAGCAGGGCTCCCAGAACATTCAATGACCCCAGGCAGAATAGTTTCCATCCACTATTGTGCTCTGCTTTCTACATGCAAACCAATTTTTAATCCACACAGCTAAGGTTCCGTAGATCGCAGGCCTCATGAATTTCTGAATGAGACTCTCATTGGAGTCCTTGACAAATGCCTTACTATAATCCATATAGGCCACATCTCCCACCCTACCTTCATCAATTTCTTTTGTCACCTCCTCAAAAAATTCAGTTATGTTTGAAGCATGACCTTCCCTTCACAAAGCCACACTAAAATCCTCTCCAATAGTCTGACACCACTGACATAAGACATACCAATCTATAATTCCCAGGAATCTCCCTTTATCCTTTTTAAACAAGGGGTCCAAATTTGCCATTTTCCAATCCTCTGGCACCTCCCCTGTGGCCAAGGACTCACAATTATAGCCAATGTCCCAGCTGTCTCTTCCCTCCCTTCCCATAACAATCTGGGCTTTATTTCTTTTGGTGTCTGGGAATGTTTTTAAGAAGATCCCACACTTCCTCTTCCTTAATCTCAAGATCGTTCAGCACACAACCTCACCCTGATCAAGGTCCTTTTCTTTGGTGAATACTATAGCAAAGTAGTCATTTAGGAGCTCTCCAACCTCCTTTAGTTCCAGACACGTTGCCCCCATATCCTTAAACAGTCCGACATTAATTTTCATCCGTTCTTCACATATGCATAGAAAACCTTGGGGTTCTTCTCAATCTCACATACCAAGGCCTTCTCAAGCTCCCTTCGAGCTCTTCTCCTTTCTCAAGTTCCTTCCTGGCATCATGAGCCCTTCCTGTTTCCTGCTTCCTAAATCTAATGCACTGTATTCTTCCTTCTTCCTCTTAACTAGCTGCCTCACCTGTTTTGTCATACAGCATGGTAACAGGTCCTTCCTGCCATACTGTCCAAACATTCTATTTTAACCAGTAACTCAGGATACCAGAGCACCTGGAGGAAATCCACACAGACAATGGGAGAATGTACAAACTCCTTACAGAGAGCGTTAGATATGAATGCAAGTCACTGGCGCTGTACTAGCATTACGTTAACCATTTCTCTGGGTGCTTTGGTTTATTTGCACATCCTAAAGACATGGAGGATGATCGATTAACAGCACCCATGAAGATGGCAACATGTAGGTAAAAACACAAGAGTTGTTGATTTGTTTTTGTCTACTGCAGTTCTACTGTATTAATCAACGTTGGGCATGCATTACAAATAAAACATTAAAAAGTAGCCCCTTAAATGATTGCAGCAAAGCATCTATTCAGCCTTGATTTGCAGCCAATAGAAAATATGCACAAGTTGGGGTTCTTGAAAATCCTATGGAAATGGCCAATGCTTGGAATGCTATTCATCAAAATATTGATGGAAAATCTGTGAATTTGGACTAAAACTGAAAAACGTGGCAACAAATGATAAAGCTCATTTTAACTTATATAAAAATGCCACTTGCACTAAAACTTCATGTATGCACACAGCCACAAGGTCACTAAAAGCTATTATATAACTTTAATGTATGCAGTTTATCATTTCTAATGGATAAAACTGTAACTTGTCCAAAATAATTATATTGTTTCTAAGAAAACATGCCTTAAAATGAACCAGCAATACTGTTACTAAAAATGTAACACATTGATGGAGGCCTGGAAATACAAGTGAATAGCATATGTTGATTCAAGTTTTGTACTTGAATTCTAGATTAAAATTAGTTGCGGAATATATAGTGCTCTCCATAATGTTTGGAACAAAGACACTTTTTTCCTTTATTTGCCTCAGTGTTCCACTGTTTTAAATTTGTAATCAAACCATTCACATGTAACTGAAGTGCACATCCCAGATTTTATTTACGGTTACTTGCATAATAGTCCCCTCATTTCAGGGCACCATAATATTTGGGACATTTGGCTTCACAGGTGTTTATAAGTACCCGGGTGTATAAAATTGCTTCATGGGTCCAAGTATAAGAGAGCTAGGCTTGCTTCTAAGGTTTTGATCACCCTTGGAGTCTGTGGTTAGCATTTTTCAACATGAGGACCAAAGATGTGCCAATGAAAGTCAAAGAAGCCATTATGAGCTGATAAAAAAGGATAAAACTGAAAGAGACATTGTCCAAACCTTGGGATTACCAAAATCAACTGAATATCATTAAGAAGAAAAAGCATGTTGGTGAGCTCAGTAATCGCAAAGGGACTGGTATCCAAGGAAGACTCCACTGCTGATGGCAGAAGAATTCTCCTCATAATGAAGAAAAATCCCGATTAGGAACACTCTTCACGAGGCAATAGTCAATTACTATTTTCTGCAGGTGACTTCATGAACCAAAAGACAGAGGCTACTCTACAAGAAGCAAACCACTAGTTAGTTAGCCACAGAAAGATTACAGTTTGCCAAGTATTCAAAAGAGCCTGCAGAATTCTGGAAAAATATCTTGTGGACAGATGAGACCAAGATTAACCCATACCAGAGTGATGGCAAGAGCTTTTGATCACCTTTAGAGTTTGCAGTTGAGGCGTATAGGAACTGCCCAAGACCTAAAGCAGACCACTTTTGCCATGGTTGGCATCTTGCAGTGTGACCTCTGTATTTCTGTTCATGAAATCTTTTGCAGACTGTATTCACTGACATATCCACACCTGCCTCCTGAAGAGTATCTCTGATCTGTCAGACACGTTTGAGGATTTTTCTTCATTATGATGAGAATTCTTCTGTCTTTAGCAGTGGAGGTCTTCCTTGGATTACTGAGCTCACCAGTACGCTTTCTTCTTAAAGATGTTCCAAACAGTTGATTCTGATAGTCTTAAGGTTGGCGTGATGGCTCTTACTGTTTTATTCTTGTTTTTCAGCCTCTTAATAGCTTCTTTGACTTATATTGGCACATCTCTGATGTTGAAAATGGCTATTGCAGATACCAAAGGTGATCAAAAGCTTAGAAGCAAGCCTAGCTCTCTTATACCTGCACCAATGAAGCAATTCAACATACCTGAGTTCACCACATTTTTGGTCAACCTGTGAAGCCAAATGTCCCAAACATTATGGGGCCTTGAAATGGATGACCTACGTGTAAAAAGTGCTGTAATTTCTACACGATGAAACCAAAATGTACACCAATAAACTTGAATAAAATCTGGAATGTGCACTTTAATGACATATGAATTGTTTGATTACAAATTTAAAACTGTAAAGCACAGCAGCAAATAAGGAAAAAAAGTGCCTTTTCCCCCAAACATTAACTGACATGTCTCCCAATCGAGAAACTGAAAGACTCATTTAATGACCGTTACTTTGCACATTATTTATGATTGAATAGATATTGACGGTATTGCACAGTTAGTTTGTTTTTAATCCTTCTCTTTTTTGTATACCTATCTTTTCTTGAGTACATCTTTTTGCAAGACCATTAAGTAGAAATTCTGCCTGGCCCGCAGGTCAAAAAAATCTCAGGGTTGTACATAACCCTGTACATGTAGTCTGACAATAAATTTCAACTAACTGACAGCTTGATAGCATACGGCACAGACATTAACTTTAGTTTGTGTGTGTACTGTGAGAGGGTATTAATAGAAAGACCAACCATTTATAAAGGGATAGGGATTGCTTATATTGCTATTGTGCAGTCCTTTACAGAAGAGGGATAATAGACTAGATTTCTGAAATGAGGCTTCCTTTGTACTTTTTTTGTTCCTGAAATTTTGTGAATATGTAAATATATGGCATGTTTAAGAACACTACATCACTCTTAAGTATTCCGAAAAGTAGTTGGTAGAGATCATTCACACATTTTTGGTCATGATTTAACTATTAGGAACACAGATCATCGGCATTAAAGTGAAATAAGAAGAATCTTACCTCTGTTCTTCCATGACTTGTTTCATTTTGTTCATGCCAAGTGTGCTACGTTCCATGGGATATTGTACAAAATTACAATATTTCCAGATTTTTCAAGAAGCAACAGTCAAGATTTTTGGCCCCTCTACAAGCAGTTTGCACCCCAGATGAAGAGTTTAATTCACTCGTGGAACAGCTTTGTAAATAGCATTCGCTGGTGAAATGGCTGTCATTATTTATTTCTTTAAAGATACATACAACTTTATTCCAGCAATTTTTATTGTACAATTTCATACCATTTATCCTTTCCAAGTGTACTAGCCCTTCTTAGAACAATTGCAATGTTGGTAGGTGTATCATAAGAAAGTAAGCAGAGATGAATACCATATTTTATGCATATAATGAGCACATTATATGTGATTTTACAAAACAGATATCCCATGCGTGTTATATGCATGTTAGATGACAATATTTTTACATGTTGAAATTAATAGCAGGTGTGGGGAAGTCAAACTGGCAAATTTATAGAAGATGTGAGAATATAATAGCGGCACTGAAAGAACAATTAACAGCGGCCGTGGGAAAGATGCTATTTATAGCAAGCACAGGAATATTATAGTGGGCATGAGAATGTTACAGCGGCAATGAAAGAATGGACACAATTTGATCTTGAGAATATCTTTGTACTGTGCCATAATAGTCCTATAAATGTGTTACAGCAGGATATCATCTATATAATGGGTGATTTACTCCTCTGGGGGAAGTTGATTGGGTGTTAATTGAGGGAGATTAACTGTGGATCCTGGTCTGTGCTATTTCTCATGAGAAAACTGCTGTTGCCAGTCAGAATTTAGAATTCTACACCCGTGCGTTATTTGTGTGTGCACATTATACAAAACTATTTTCACACAATTTAGGATTCCCTGTGCGTTATATGAGTGAAAATACCGTAATGCTGCTGATGCACCTATCATTTTCTGGTACTGTTTACATAGTAAAAGACAATAAATGACCTCTTTAATTCAGTACAGACAACAATTATGACCAATTAAAGCATGTCAAGGACTGTATGATTTTAAACCAATTTGTGGAACTTACTGATCAGTGGTAGTTAGACTTCACACTTAAATTGCAAGTTTCTGCTATATTCTCAGGTCACCTTATCTTATGCTCCTATTGCCATAATAGCAACCAGTGCTATTGAGCCAAAAAAAGGTTTAAGCAGGTTATTTGTAAAAGATTCTGCACTTGTTGAAAATTGCTTTTGTATCCCTTTGATGAAAGCTGCCTGCATTTCTTAACATTGTTTCTTTAACCAACCTTGCATGTCATCTCACATCCATTTTAGGCTGTCAAAATTCAGACACCAACAGAAGAGCTTGAGAATACTTTTCCTGAACTTTAGTAACGTGATTAAAACTGAGAACAAATCATCATGTTGTGGCATTCCTCCTGCTACTGCAGCACAGGTTACTAGTTGGCAGTAGTAGGTTCTGCACAATGCAGGCAACCAGGTAGTCCCCACCATTGTTTCATTAAAAAGATTTTGACAGTACAAGCACAGCATCAGTGTTATAGAACATTTTCAAAGACAACGCTTTACTGTGTTTTTCTATGTAATGCATATCTACTGCTCTCAAATAATAGAATATATAAAAGTGTGCGTATTCCTTTTATTAACAAATGCTCAAGAATACAAAAAAGGAATCAAAAAAGGATGACAAAATGATCACTTATAAGGTGCTTATTCTTACAAAATATTTCTCTCCTCAAGCCATTAAAGAAACAGAACCTATATATTGACAGACTTAAAATTAAATGTGGGTGATGTACATATTCACACTCAATAGATGGTATTGGTCAGATGGGATTTGTACCCTTAAAATATTGAGAGAGTGATGTTGGTTTTGCCAAGAAAAAAACATGGCATGAAATATTATAGATCTCTGGTAAACTTTTATTCAAGGACCATGAAATATATTTGAGATGAAACTGGTAAAAATATTCCTCTTTGAGGCCTTTGTATATCATGAGATACAGAATTTACCTTTTTAAAACACCTATAGATATTGGAAAGATAAAACAAGAACAAGTACTTGGCATCTGAAGCTACAATTTGCATTTTGCAACACAGGGTTAAAATATATATTTTAGAATCTTAGGCTTTAAAGTTTTTAGTTCCTACCAGCCCCTCCCCTCTCCTAAAAACATGAATTGAGCTCTTATAATACTTGCCACCCAAATTTCCAAACACTCAGCTCTTTCCACTTTTGGTTGTTTCACTTCATGGAAAAAACGTTCATGAAGAAGAAAACAACTACAGGTATCTTGTAAATATGTTGAATTAGTAATTATTTGATGAAATTACAATTCACTCTAAATTAAATGTACATTATTATTACCGTGTGATACAATTTATCCAGTGTCATGACTTGGATTTTACTTAAGTTTACTTCATAGGGGCCTCGCCAAATGAGTCTGTAAAGGAGATAGGTGATGGAGAATATCAAATTGGATTGTGGTACTCGGATTGTGATGTTTCATATGACTTGTGGAGTAACTAATCTCATTGCGGGTTACTGGAAAGGGATTTAATCAAAACGGAAGTTTTATAAAGTAACCATAAAAACAGAAATAGTAAAAATTATAAAATGACTCTTGATCTTTTAGGTTCTATGGTCGTTAACATAAAATGAAATTTGAAATAAAAGTTGAGAAAATGGAAAAAAACACCTGAAAATACCTCGCAAAATTCACCCAAATAAAAAGACTTCTAATGCCATGATTCCAGTTAAACATAATTCTTTTTTTTTATATATATACAAGTGTAGTTGCAGTCTAACACATTGACCGTATTTTTCCTGTGAACTTTAACAAACTTGTGAAGGCACTTACAAATGTATCTACAATTGTGGCAGCTAAGGCAAGGGAAATAGGTACAGATATTTATTAGTACTTGGGAATAATTTTCCATAAAAGAAAAATGAACTCCAGAAATTAAAAAAAATTAAATATGAGCACATGCATATGAACAGACACCATCTCAATAAGGAGAGCTGTTTAAGGGAATATTATGGCAAATACTTGTTTATTTCCTATACATTGGGTGTCATCTAACTTAACAGGAATGACTCGATAAATAAAACATTTTAATTGGCATAGTGTTATTTCATTTAAGAAATATCTGTTATATGCATTATTTTTGCAGCACGAGCAATATATTACCACTGAAACACAGATCTGTACATTTACGTAACAGAATTTATTCATCCTAAATGATTGTCACCCTTCTTTGAAATATCAGCAACATTCAGAAATTTTACAAAAAACTCTCATAGCTTGTAAAGGCCAATAAAAAGAATAGTTGAAATTAGTTCAGAAATTGATAATATTTATTCTTTATGAATAATAATTAACTGCTGTGAATTATGGCTAAGAGACGACAAGGATTGTGGTGCTAGGAGCCAAAAAAATTGGCAAGATAAATCGAGTAAACATTAATTATTTATTTACTTGAAAAATTAACACTGGTCCATCCCAAGGGTCTCAAAGTTTACATCTCATTTCCTGGGAGAACTACATGTGAGAGAAGTGAAAATAAATGGTTTTCTTTGCTCCCAGCATCTACAATCATCTAGGTTATTGAAAGTCATGAATTCAAAGAACAAGCCCTGAAGACTTTTCAGATACAATACAATGCAAAATCAACAATAATTAAGCCTGCACTGGCTCTCTTTCCTGTACATCCAGAGAAAAGCAAAAATGATGCAATGTTAAAATAAGTTGCGAGTCTTTTTAATTGGCTTAAGAATATGAACAAGTGCTTTCCTCTATTCTTCCCATCCCTCAAAAATATTTTGTAAAATGAATATTCTTATAGAATTGTACATCCAGCTTTAGTCAGCCTTTTGGCTGATTTGAACAAAAAGATTTTAATTCAGAAAGGAGTCCAAACAAGGTCTGCAGTAGATTGGTGCCATTCACAGATGATGGCAAAAAAAAGATTTCCTTTAAAACGGTGAAGCCTACCCTAACATTTTTACACAACACATTTAATTTTGAAAATGGAGAGATGCAATATCTCTATACCTTTACACTAATGAAGTCTGAAAAGTACATTTTTGTTTTCTGAGGACACTAAATAATTAATAACATGCTTACACCTAGAATAAAGAAAGGACCATTTAAAATCTATTTCTGAACATTTTACTGACGTAATACTTTCCTTTAGATTCAGGGTGCTTTCACTTTATGGCCTATGTTCATACTTTTTTTTCAATGAAGAGCTGGTTTCAGTGGTTTGCAGCAAAATAATTCTGACACAAAAATGTGGCATGCTACTGATGCACTCAAGAGATTTTCAGAAGTGGTTTTTATATTAGGCTGTTTGTATTTTTGTTAGGCTTTGCACAGATTAAAAACAAGGGCAAGGACAAAACTGGCAAAAACGTACCAATCAAAGTACAAACAACAAATGGGTATAGTGCAAACCAAAGAAAAATGCTTTTCATTCTCAATGAATAAGAATAGTCAAGTAGTGTTTGCCTTTTGTTGTCTGTTTGAACTTACCTGCGATGCTTGAAAGTAAAACGTTTAAATCACTAAATATTATTTCTAGTTAAGTATGTACAGAAGAAAACAAATTTAGCATTCTGAGCAAGAATTGTAAATCAGATTAAAGTTTCAAACATACATAGTGCATAGTTACTTAAGAAGGGTATACCAGGATTGTCATTTAAAGAACAAAAGAAGGCTTTGGTATATTATGAAATTAGGAATATTACAGAATGTATATTGACCAAATTAATCAGCAGAACTCGTGTCTGTCAGACATGTTGAACCAAAACTTAGACATCCCTCAAAAGTGAAACATACCATGATTAAGATTCTGAAGTTCAAACTTGCTGATTTTGTTTTCAAATGCTTGTTGCTTTTAAGCAGA
Organism: Narcine bancroftii; assembly: GCF_036971445.1. NCBI lineage: Eukaryota > Metazoa > Chordata > Chondrichthyes > Torpediniformes > Narcinidae > Narcine > Narcine bancroftii. The sequence continues at coordinate 4,390,328 of NC_091476.1, forward strand.
GGAAGAATTCTAGTAAATAATTGCATGTCGAAGCCCATCATAATATGTTCCTCTTTGGAAATGCAAAAGACAGGATATTTGGAACATCCCACAACAACATCTTTTGCAACATTCAGGAAAATTTATAGTGCAATATTTAAAAAAACCCACAATTTACATGAAATTTTTCATTTAACAAAAATAATTTGATAAATGTAACATGATGTGAGGCACTGTCTTAACACCAAGCAAAACTAATATCTGATATGTAAAATGAAAACAGATCATTAGGTAGTTTCAAAATATCAAGAACAAAATGTAGGTAGCTTTAAGTGAAAATCAGAAAATGAAACTACCCTGATGGATCGACAACGAGGTAAATGCAACTTCTTTTCCTTAATGTAATCATGTTATCATCTGATAATGTGTGTGGTCCAACATAACAACTAGTTAATAAGATTACAACCTGCCCGCCACAATAGCCGTATAATTTGACCAACTCTGTTACTTGGGTGGTCAATCAAACACCAGAAATAAAGATAGCCTCTGCGTTAATTTCTTAATCGTAACAGATGGTGCATTTGACTGGACTGAAGAAATTTAAAACAAGATCATCTCTAGGTAGTACAGAATTACAGGCAGTATAACATATATAGGCAATGAATGTCACTGTTCATGAAAAAGAAGCAGTTTGGCCATACCAGCGAGGATCTTTGGTACCTGGACAGAGATTATTTCTCCCATCATTTCAGGGAACTGGACGCTGAGAGACTGAGATTGAACAAAAAGGTCGAATGTAAACTGATGAAGTTTCCTCACGGTCTGTAAAATATATAAATAAAAAACTGGTAGAAGTAAAGAAGAACATTTTACTTTTTAATTTTCAATACTCTAAAGATTGACAGTTAACAGAACACAACCAGTAGAAACCAGAACCAAAAGATTAATACTTTATAGGTAACAAATCGTTCAAGTTGCCCGACGCCACTTACCAGCTGCGATTAGACTTCCTTAAAACAACATTCCGTTCCTGATAATTTATACCCACCAAGTAGCTAATTTTCTTGATGTGAGGGCATTCAAATATTTTCTCCGTTGGAAAATGGAATCTGTTCCACCAAAGTCCATTGAACTTGCACCCAAACTAGCTGAGGCAAGAAATTTGCATTTACTCAAGGTTAACTGGAGGTTACTCCATTTATACCAACCAGGTTTCTTACTGTGAGATCCTGAAGCAAATATAACTTGGATTATCCATCCATGTTGTCTATATTGAGATGGTTACATTGTTCTCAGTAAATTTCACAGTTATCAATGTTCCTGAATAGACACGAACTTCTACATCAATCTATCATTACAAAGGATCTTAAATTCATTGGAAGCGACTGTAATTTCAATGTGGAAACAGCACCTAAACCTGAGAAAATATTTAACTTTTCTCACCTTATTGCTATTCATTTGATACATCATATTACCACATAGTAGACCACTTTCTGACGATCAGCCATGCTCTTTCTTAGAACTTTGATAAATGAATGGTTGAGAAATTAAAATACATTTCTCAAACAGTTTTCATTGCTCCCAAGAAGATGACGGAATTGTTACATGATGTACATTTTTGTATCATGCAGCGTTGATGTCGCTGAGAAATAGTGCTTTATGAATTCACACATTGAAATTTGTTTGAAATTATTACATCAAATGAACTCCAGTTTCCCAAGGAAACAAATGGAGCAAGAATAAGCCAACTTGGACCCATCTTCTTTGCTGGGCCAGTTCTCCTTAGCTTTCAATTTCACTATCTTTCAAAGAAACCATCAAGTGCATTAAATACTTGTAATGATCCAGCCTCCTCAGCTCTCTGTGGTCGGGAATTCTGGATATTCACCATCCTTTGCAAAAAGAAACTTCCATGTGCTTTCTTTTAAATGACTGTCTCTTCATCTTGTAACTATGTCCCCTTGTACATGACACTCTTATGTACTAGCAAAAAGTCTCAACATCTTCCTATTCATGCTCCATCGGGATCTTGTATGTCATCCCTTATTTTTCTAAATTCTGAAGAATACAAACCCAACTAGTTTAGCCTCTCTTGATGGGCCAAGCCTCTCAACACAGGAGTCACCTTGATGAACCACTTAATTACTTCCCTATATGCTGTGTGTAGAAATAAATAGAAAATATATTATTTTATACAAATTCAATATTTTTATGTTTTAAAATAGAATATACAAGATAAAAACTGTAACATCAAGCACAATAAAAGGTGGTAATGTCAGCACAAGAAAATTATGATGCAACTTGATCATTCATATCAAGCAAAATTAATGGTTGACTTAACTAGTGGTAAACAGAATCACAAACTTACTATTTGCAGAGAGTCGAGGAGCTTGGTTAATTGATAAAAACGCTGTGGATTGTGTGTAGAATCCTTCCCCTGAAAGGAAATTACTCTGCCCAGTTCCTGAATGTAGTTCAAACGTAGCTCATCAAAGTATTTCTGGTTTTTCAGACCTTCTATTGGAACTGTCAAAGAGAGAGTGAATTTTGCTTGACAAACTTTCACACATACGACATTGTCATAGTTTTGATCTAAGATTATAGGAAATGCAACTTGCCATAAAAATATAATCACAGTGATAATGGAAACAATAACTTTAAAATTATAAAGAATATCAATAAACTGTCTTGGCTAAGATTCTCTTTTAATGATACAGCTTCTCAATATATTAACACCAATTCCAATTGCCAGCATGTTTTCTGACATAACAGCCACACACATACCAATCCCATCCACACCACTGGTACAGATGATAATAAACTAATCTGGAAACTATTTCACCTATCTAGCTGCAACTGTTCTGTGCACTTTCAGGTATGATTCATTTGGTTCCAGTTGTTCAGCGAGTGACATCCTAGGTCACAGCCACTCATTTCCTCTACTGCTTATAAAAAGAAAGCATTTCCAGGGGAAAACCGAGGCTTCTGCTGTTATATCACGCACGCACGCACAGGCACGCATGCGCACGCACACACACAGGCACACGCACACAGGCACACGCACACACATAGACACAGGCACACACACACAGACACAGGCACACACACACAGACACAGGCACACCCACCCACAGGCACACACCCACATCCACCCACACAGGCACAAACCCACACACACAGGCACACACACTCACCCACCCACAGGCACACACCCCACCTCAAAAACACACACACAAACACACATCTAAAATAAGATTAATTAAAAATAAAGTACTGGATTAAAACTGGTACAGAATAGAACATGAATTAAAGAAAAAGTCACTCTACAAAGAGGAAGCACAAAAATTGCTCTAATTGTGTATAGCACTTGAAATTTTGGCAGAGAATTTCTGCTGCTCCAAGCATAAGTACAGAGGAAATGGTATTCAGGTTGGATACTGAGCCAGACTAGCCTGGGCACCAACCAGAGGAAATGGTATTCAGGTTGGATACTGGGTCAGACTAGCCTGGGCACCAACCAGAGGAAATGGTATTCAGGTTGGATACTGGGTCAGACTAGCCTGGGCACCAACCAGAGGAAATGGTATTCAGGTTGGATACTGGGCCAGACTAGCCTGGGCACCAACCAGAGGAAATGGTATTCAGGTTGGATACTGGGCCAGTCTAGCCTGGGCACCAACCAGAGGAAATGGTATTCAGGTTGGATACTGGGCCAGTCTAGCCTGGGCACCAACCAGAGGAAATAGTACTCAGGTTGGATACTGGGCCAGACTAGCCTGGGCACCAACCAGAGGAAATGGTATTCAGGTTGGATACTGGGCCAGTCTAGCCTGGGCACCAACCAGAGGAAATAGTACTCAGGTTGGATACTGGGCCAGACTAGCCTGGGCACCAACCAGAGGAAATGGTATTCAGGTTGGATACTGGGCCAGACTAGCCTGGGCACCAACAAGCATTCTGAATACATGTACAGGAGCTTTGCAAGTAATGATTGATCATCCTTGCCAAGAACAGCAGCAGAGGAAGGGAAATTTTATCTCAAAACTGTCATTGCATGATTCTACTAGTGGACATGGTGTTTTCATCTTTGACATTCCTCTCTTCTCTGACTGCCAACCAAAATAATAAATATTGCTTCTGCCTTACTTTTTAGCTTTGACATAGGTTGTACAATTTTAAACACATGTGAAAGTTGGTTGTTGTATTAGAACAATGGCACAACCTGCTTGATGTTAAACAAGAAAATCTTCAGATGACGGAGTCTAGTGCAATACACAAATGCGGAGCAACTGCAGCTCTTATGTGTATTGAACGACCTCTTTTTCATTTATTTTTCCTGCCGACTACACCTTCACAGAATTCATTTCGTACTCTTTCTTTTCTTCTAAAAACAATCTAATAAAAACAATTCTGTTGACCTTCACCTTTCCCCAGTACTGAAGGAAGGACAGATCTTAGAAGTGACTTGTATGGTCTTTTCACAAATGCTACAAATATCTTAGCATTTTGTTGTCAATTCTAACCTATCTTCTTTTTACTTTGAAATGGAAGGAAAATAAATGACGAAAACATAACTCAGTTAGAAACAATCGACCTTCCAGAAAATTGTACTTAGATACGTTTTCCTAACGTCGAAAAGAATCCATACTTACTGATGCTAAACAGCAGCAACACTTTCATGCAAAGGAACTCGTCCTGTGAGAGCTGCAGCCACTGAAACTCCTGCGAGAGATGCTGCATTTCCATACAAAGATTATACATGTTTGACTTTTGCATCCGTTGCCTGTAAATGCATAAAAAGATTGAAAAGCAGCCAGTGACAAAGTCAACATTATATGGTTATACAATCTCTAATCCTCCTCTGCTGTTAGTCCCAAATATTGTTTTTGTTTTTAATTTAATCAATTCACAATTCACCGTTCTCTGTGTTGTATTTATTGTTAACTACCCATAAAATGGACAACGGATTGTAATTTTTATTTAAAATCACATTTCAGTCTGGAAGAAAGTTGGCAAGGGTATTTATTCACCAGTTTACAAATAAAAGCTTCAAATCACATCAACCCAAAGTACAACATTCTTTGATCATAGATAATGCACTCTTCCTTTCCAATAACATTGAAGCTGCTCCTTCTGACATTATCCGATTATTATCCTCCGTCCACCTGATTCTATCAGCCTATTTTCTTCTCCTCATGCAATTCCATCCTCTGTTCCATCCCCACTTCCCTCCTTGACTCCATCTGTCCACCATCTCCTCCCCATCTGGCTTCACCTGTAACTTACCAGCCTCTCTCCAACCCTCCTTGTACTATTTTAAATTAGCAATCCTTGTCATTTGTTGCATTCTTTTAACCTGGTGTTTCCCATAAAAATGTGGGTTTTAGATGACCTTATGCAGGATTCTGATTTTACCTGGATTACGTAACCAATTCATGAACCAATATTAATTCTGATAAAATTTTAAAAAGTTAGTTTATTGATCTAAGCATTTTCACCACTCTTTAAATTGAAGCATTTTCCACAAGGCACTGTTCAACCTGTTGTATTTGCTGAAGTAATATCTGTACTTAGTATAGTGTGCATTCATCATAGCTAACTGCAAACATTTTATATACTGTATATACTACATAATCAGATAATGTCACATTATCTATTAGAGAAGTGAACAAATGGAGAAGTAAACTGGATGAGAATATGTAGAAGCACACTAGGAATGTGGATTATCTGAAACTGGAACATTCAATATTCATATTATTTGGTTGTAAACTACCTGATCAGAATATAAGATGTTCTTCCAATTTGCCCTCTCCTTAGCAAGGAAGAAGACTGAAGACAGACAGGTGGTGTGAGAATAGGAAGTCGAGTTAAAATGACAAGAAATCAGAAGCTTAAGATGGATGTTGCGGCAGTGCACAGGTTGTTCACAAAATAATTGCTGAGAAAGCACAGGTGGTTAACATTGGCTTCAGCAATACAGAGGAGGCCACATTGCAAACATCAAATGCATTTAGACCATCTGAAAGGACTGTTTAGGGTGCTAGTATATTATTGAAGGAAGAAGAGATGGGATAAATGTTACCTCTCCAATGGTTGCAGGGGAAATGTGCTAGTTGGGTAGGAGGGATGAGTGGAGCAAGGAGTCATGAAGGGAATGGTTTCTCTGGAAAGTGGAAAATGGTAGAAAGGGGAAGATGTGACTGGTGGTGGCAGAAGTGGTGGAGGGTGATGTGCTGGTTACAGATGTTGCTGTGCTTAAAAAGATGAGGACCAAGGGTACTTTATTGCTGTTCAATCTAGGGAAGGGGTGGGAGGAGGTGGTGTCTGAGGAGATGTGCAGGAAATGTGAGTGCTCCATCAAAGGGAATCCACGTTTCAAAGAAGTGGAGGACATTTCAGCACCTTCTAGAGAATAGATGTGCAGGAGAGAGAGATTGTGAAAAAGGGTCAACACTGTTACAGGAGGCAGGGTGGGAGGTGGTTATGGCTGAGATAGATATGGGAGTCAGTGAGCTTGTAGAAGATGTTAGTGGCCTGTTCGTCTCCTGCCATGGAAACTGACTTGTCCATCAAAGAAAGAGAAGTGTCAGAAATAGTCCAGGTGAATTTGAGGGCAAGGTGGAAGTTGGTGACACACATATTTTGCTATAAACAGATTCTATTTCACAATTTGGGTTGCACTAAAAGATAAAACTATTTAGCATAGTATTTGAATTAAAAAAGCTGCATGCTAATGTAATTTACTGTCTTTACATGCAGATTTTTCATCAAATATCCTTTGGCTTCCTTTCACCTGAATTAGTTTGAATTTTAAAATTCCAGATGGAGTTTGGTAATTTCATTATCATTTACCTTAAATGTATTTTGATTTGAAAACCTGCTTCGTTTTCAGATCAATGGTTGATTTCAGCCTGAATCTGCAAGACTGATGTAAAAGGTTTCTCATCAAGATATAATAAATAGAATTTTGTGTAAGAATTTCTGAAAACTCTACTTCTACTCACTAAACTTCTGATACATTAATTCAGGTATTGGTAAACCTATTACAAATAGGTTTTGAATAATTTTACACCACCCAAAGGTGCTTCTACTTGAATCTGTTCATATTCCTGTAGGAATAGGAAGAACATTAGAGAAAGTTGCAAACTTGTCAGTTTCTCACCCATTAACAAAACAGATATTTAAGATGCATCCCCTGCAAGTGGTATCCCCAGTTTAATTACAAGATGATAAAATTGGTTTTTACTTCAAAATGTTATTCTGTACTTTGTTACATCATAGACCAGCAGCAATAGAAATTCACCAAAACAATGTTATTTCACAAGATAACAAGAATATAACATCCTACTAAAATCTAAACTCAACCCCAACTATGCACAAATATACCCATGAGTATGTGCGTGTGAATTACCCAAACCATTACAGCTTAGGCACAATTCTGGAAAGTCAATTCCCAAAGTTCAATCTTAGAAGTCTTGTGTTGAAACTCAGAATTTTTAAACTGATGTTCAGAAGTAATGATGTAGTAGGTGAGACACTGAGCCATAAAACTGCTCAAAAACTCACAAATACATGACAAGTTGTTTCCAGAGAAATGTTCTTTCATATGTTCTTTCTTGTGTAGGGTAAATGAAACATGTGACTTCCACAAGGCTTCCAAAAATCCAGGTAAGGGTCAGATGAAATGACCATCAGAATGGTCATGATCCAAATGAAGCAATTCTCCTGCTTACTTTACCTACATATGGGTCAATCCAAAATGACAATTACAATGGTCACGGTGGTTCACTGTTTTCCTTGACAAAGAGAAACAGCAGAAGTGTCCTTTTCACAGAGTCATTTCAATTCGGTGTTTTTTGATCACTTGCTTGATCAATACTGGTTTCAGTTTCAATGCCCCCCCCCCAAAAAAAAACTCCATAATCAGATGGCTTCTCTCTGAACAGATGTCTTTTCCTTGGGTAAAAAATCCATAGTTCTAGTTCTTAACTGAGACCATTAACTCTGTTAATGGCTCGGATTCAGATGCTTCTGTGTCTGTAAAAATGTTATGAAATCTGTGTTTCTGCACCCTGTTCCAACCCCAAAGTAACTCACTGACAAAATAACAGAAGTTTGCAACACCACCCCCAAAAGAGAAAATTTGGGGCTTTTAGGAACAAAATTTTTAACTGCAATCTACAATTTATTAGAAAAAAACGACATTCTATTGTTATATAATCAGAATTGTCATGAAATTTGGTGTTTTGCGGCAGCATCATAGAGCAAACATTCATATTATAATCATCTTATGACATTACCATAAAATAAAAATAACAATAATCGTTCATAATAAGAAGGCAGTGTCGTTGGTTCATTAATTATTCAGGAATCTGATGGCAGCAGGGAAGAAGCTATCCTTGTGCCACTGAGTACTCGACTTTTGGCCCCTGTACCTTTTCCCTGATGGTAGCAGAGTGAAGAGGACATGACCTGGGAAGTAGGGGTCTTTGAGGATAGAGGCTGCTTTTATAAGACACCACCTCTTGTAAATGTCCTTAATGGAGTGGTCTGGTGCCTGTGATGTCGCAGGCTGAGTTAACAACCCTCTGGATTTTATTCATGTCCTGAGAATTGTCGCCTCTATACCAGGCAGTGATGCAACTATCCAGAATGCTCTCCACAGTACACCTGTAGAAGTTTACAAGTCTTTGGTGACATACGAAACTGCCTCAGACACCTCAGAAAGTATAGGTGCTGACGAATCTTCTTTGATATTGCATCAATGTGGAAGCTCCACGACAGATCTTTGGAAATGTTGACTCCCAGGAATTTGAAGCTCTTGACCCTCTCCACTACTGAGCCCTCAATGAGGACTGGGCCACATTCCCCTGACTTCCTCCTGAAGTTTCCAATCATCTCTTTGGTTTTGCTGACATTGAGTGCAAGGTTGTTGTCATTGCACCATTAAATGAGCTGATCTATTCCCTCCTTATTGCTGCTTGTAATTCTCCCGACAACTATAGTATCATCGGCAAACTTGGCCACACAGTTGAGTAGAGCAGTGGGCTAAGCATGCATCCTTGTGGTGTGCCTGTCTCAATGATCAGTGAGGAGGAGATGCTGTTTCCAATTAATTTGTATGAACTGTGGTGTTCCAATGAGAAAGTTAAGGATCCAGTTGCAGAGGGGGGTATAGAGGCCTAGAGTTTGTAGCTTCTTGACCAGCAATGATGGAATAATGATATTGAAGGCAGAGCTGAAGTCTATTAAGAGCAGCTGTATGTATGAATTGCTGTTTTCGAGGTGATCCAAGCTGAGTGGAGAGCCAACGATACAGCATCTGCTGTGGAATGATTGTGACAATAGGTGAATTGCAGTGAGTCCAGATCTTTATTTAGGTACATGTTAAATCTGGCCATGACCAGCCTCTTTAAGCATTTACAGACAATTATAACATTTTTCAGTAATGTTTCAAACTTAACATCTTTAATACGAGTTATCATTAAATCATATTCTTGCAAAATTAAACTCCAGTTTAACAATTGTATATTTCTTAAAAAAATTACTCAAAATCACTAAAAGATTATGGTCAGTATACACAACAATTGGTTCCTTAGTTATACAGATGTAAGCATCAAAATGATGTGAAGCCAGAATAAGGGACAATTCTTACTCAATGGTAGAATAGTTCTTTTGATGTTCATTGAATTTCTTTGATTAGCGAGCCACTGAATGGTCAACATCATCACAATCATTATTTTGTAATAACACTGCTCCTGCAGCTTCATCACTAGCATCTACTGTTAAAGAAATGGTTTCTCAAAGTCAGATAACTTGAGCATAGGCTGGTGACATAAAATGGCTGTCAGTTCCTGACAAAATTTTGTACAAACTTTTCACCCTTCTTCAGAAGGTTAATCAAAGGAAGGGCAATATCAGATTATTTTTTTTACAGAACTTTCTATAATACTCTACCAATCCCAAAAAAACACTGAATAGCTTTCTTTCCTGTCTGAACTATCGACTGGGTGGGTGCCAATTTACCTTGACTAACATAAGCAAGATAATTTACAGTGGCATGGCCACATTCACCTTTAGCCAAATTAACAGTAAGGTTTGCTTTTGAAAGTTTGTTGAACAATTTCTCTAACTCAAAAATATTTGCTTCCCAGGTGTCATTCCCTATAATTGAATCACCAATATAAGTGTCTGTATGCTCTAAACTTTGAATCAGAATTGATAATTCTTTGGAATGTTCCTGGAGCATTTTTCATTTCAAATGGTAAAACATTGTATTCATATAAACCTGACGGAGTCAGAAATGTCCTTTTCTTTCTCTGTTAAGGGAACATACCAGTAATGTCTATTTTCATAACAAACTTAGCCTTTCCAACCTTGTCCACACAATCATCCACTTGAGGGATAGGATAAGCATCTGTCTTTATTACCACATTAACTTTCCTATAATCAGTGCAAAATCTAATCTTCCCATCTGATTTAGGCTCCAGGACACAAGGTGAACCCCAATCTGTGGTAGAACATCTAATAACATCATTTTTTAACATACATTCAGTGTCTTAATCTACTAGTTTACACTTTCCAACATTAATTCGATATGGATGTTGTTTGTTAGGTTTGGCATCTCCAATATCAACACCATGACAAGCTATTTAAGTTTACTTAGGCACATCTGGAAGCAGGTTCCTAAATTTTAAAAATAGGTGTTTCATTTGTTCCTTTTCCTGGGGCTGAAGATGAGCCAACTTCTCATCCAAATTCTGCAAAACACTTGAATTAGACAGATGAACTGGGACATTGTTTTGAAGTGACTTTCACAAGAGTCAGATTATAATGTCTCATGATCCTCAAATTTTTCAGTTTTGTCAATAACTATTACCCCTGGTGAAGGTTGCTTTTTTGCTAAAATCCAAATTCTCAAAATAAGGTTTTACTATGTTGACATGGAAACTCTGTGTTTTACATTTCCGATCAAGTGTTTTAACTACATAGTTGGTTCATTCACATACATAGTGGAGTTTATCTCATATGGGCCTGAAAGTTTTGCCGCTAAGAGGAGTGGTATTTGTTGGGAAAAGAATGAACATTTTATCCCCTGGTTTAAAAGTTCTCACTCTCGCTTTCTTATCATACCAGACTTTCATTTTACCTTGATCCGATTTCAAATTCTCTTCAGTTAGTTTACAGACTTTCCACAAACAATCTTTAAGCTTTAAAACATAATCTAACAAATTCAACTGCACATCCTTATTAACCCATTTCTTCAACAACATTAAAGGTCCTCTAACTTGATGCCCAAATACCACCCCAAAAGGACTAAAGCTCAATGATTTTTGTACAGACTCCCTCTCTGCAAACAAAATAAATGGACTCCCTCATCCCAGTTCTTCTTATTCTCACAACAATAGGTTTTTAGGGTCAAATGGAACCTCTCCAAGGCACCTTAAGATTCTGGATGATATGTAGATGATGTGATTTGTTTAACTCCCAATTTATAAACCATCTGCTGAAACTGTCCCAACATAAAATTACTTTCCTGGTTTGATTGGATCTCTTTGGACAAACCAACTAAAGTATATAAAAAAAATTATAAGAGCTCTTGACACAGTTTTAGCATTAATATTTCTAAGAGGTATTGCTTCTGTAAACCTGGAGGCTGTGCACATGACAGTGAACAAATACTGATTCCCAGCTTTTGTCTTGGGCAATGGGCCAATATAATCCATTATAACTTTAGAAAAGGGTTTGCCAAAAGCAGGAATGGTTTTTAAAGGAGCCACTGGGGTCCCTGATTGGGTTTACCCACAAATGTGACAGGTCTGGCAAAGGTCACAACATCTTTTCTTAAACTAGGCCAATAGAATTGTTTCATAATCTTAAATATAGTTTTTCTTACACCAAGATGACCAGCCAAGGGTGTGCTATAGGCCAAGGCTAAAATTTTATCCCTATAGGCTTTAGGAATTGCAAGCTGGAGAACAACTGACCATTGTTCACTGGCAGGGATATCAGGTGGTCTCCACTTCCTCATCAACACGCCTTCCTTGAAATAATATCCAACTGGCATTTTCTTAATTTCATCATTAGAGAGAGCCTTCTCTTTCATTTCAATAAGATCAGGATCTTTGTTCTGCCTCCCTATAAACTCTTTTCGGAATAACGACAAATCCTTGCTCTCAGATTTAGCATCAGAACTTTTGTCCAGTAAAGAAGGATGTAAAGTCTTTGGCAGATCATTACAACCTGAGACTGTTGTGTATTATCACAGATTCCGGTCCCTTTTTAATCAGTTTGCACAGCACCATCTGCACTGGCAAGCTTCTTAGCCATAGCTCATGTCACTGCACAAGCTAGATATATATCAGAATCTGTCTTCGTCTCATCAATGTCTAGCTTAGCCGATAACTTCACCACAGGGACAACTTTACCCTCTGCAAGATAATTTCCTAATAACAACAAGACCCCTACCACAAGTAAACTTGATCTGATCCGATCATAACAGGTTCATTAACGTATTTTGATTTCAACATTACCTTCTGCAAAGGAATTGATTCTGGATCACCCCTCCAAATATTGAATCAAATTTATTTCACTCGTGGCTGTCTTATCGCCAAACTCCAAATCACTGTCTAAAACGAGTGACTGGGTGGCCCCAGTATCTGAAAGGATTTTCACTGTCACGTGATGACCCTTTAATAAAACCATACCCTCTGAAACAAAATATTTGAATTCCTGTTATCAGCAGGTCTATCTTTTATTTCTATGTGTTTCATCTCTTTGAACATAGGCATCTAGCGTTGCCTTCTTTTCTCTCTTTTTCCTCAACACTGAAGAATTTGCTATCATGTGACCAGATTTCTTACAACAGTGACAAAGGGGACCCAAAGGTTCTTCCTTTTCTTGCTTCCCTTCTTCTTTACCCCCAACACTACTTCCCCATTTATTTTCTAACTTACTTGGATAGTCCTTATTATCCTTTTGGAAAGTTCTACTGGGTTAAAGTATATCCATCCGAGTCCTGCCAAGTTTCCACTCCCTTTTCATCTAAATATGCTTTTATATCATAATGAACACACCTTTTAATTTTCTCAACCAACAACAACTCTTTCAGTCTGTCATAATCACCATTTATATCTTTTGATGTGCACCATTGGTCAAAGCACCAATGTTATATGCAAAAACTGTATAAGACTGGTTCTCCGATTTTCTCAAATTCCTGATTTTTTTGTCTATAAGCTTCTGGAACCAATTCATAAGCCTTAAGCACAGTTTGATTTACAGTATCATAATCAGTGGCTTGCTGTATTATTAGGGCAAAGTAAGCCTGCTGGGCTTTCCCTTTTATCATGCTTTGTAACATGAAGGTCAAATGATATTTTGGCCACTTTAAACTTTCAGCTACTTTCTCAAAATGGTGGAAGTATTTATGAATCTCACCTTACTACTAGTCATCAACCTCTCATGAGGACCAAAAGATGGATCTCCTTCTCCTCTCTTTCAAATTCCCCCTTCTTCTCTACCCCTCCCACCTCAAATCTCTTTTGCCTCTCTGCTTCCCCCCTTTTATGGTTTTCTAACTCTAGTTGAAACTGCTTTTGCCTCTCTGCTTCCCCCTTTTATCATTTTCTAACTCTAGTTGAAAATGCTTTTGTTTCTCTGCTTCCTTAAATTTATACTTTTCTAACTCAAACTGCCTTTGTTCTTTCTCTCTCTCAAATCTAAGTTTTACTAATTCAATTTGTTCCACTGCTCAAAGGATTTATTCGAGAAATTGTTTTAACTCCTCCTCTCCAAATTTCCCCTCTGCTATATGATGGTTAACAATAACACTCTTGATCTCAGCCTTTCTCATCGACTGTTTAACCATCGCAAGTGCCAACTTTTGAGCAAAATCCACTAACTCATCCTTTTTCACCCTTTGCAAATCTGCAAAGGTTGGCAATCCCAAACACTTATGAATATCCATTGCTGCTGTCTTTCTACACACACAAGCTTTTTAATTGACTTTCAAAAAGGAATTTAATGAATCAAATCAAATATCAATTAATAAGCTTCAATTTTGGTTGGATCCAGGAAGAGCCCCCAATTTGTTATGTCATACCAGCAGCAATAGGAATTCATCAAGACAATGTTATTTAAAAAAATATATTTTTATTAATATCTTACTTAAATCTAAACTTAACCCCATCTTTGCACAAATATACCTATGTATGCAATACCCAAAACCATTGCAGCTTAGGCACGATTCTGGAAAGTCATTTTCCAAAGTTCGATCATTGGAAATTTTGTGTTGAAACTCAGAACTTTTAAACTAATGTTCAGAAGTAATGATGTAGAAGGTGAGACATTGAGCCATCAAACTGTTCAAAAATCCACAAATGCTTCTCAAGTTGTTTCCAGAGAAATGTTCTTTCATATGAATGATTGTTACAGTTCCCCTCTTCCTTGCATCGAGTAAATGAAACATGTGACTTCCACAAGGCTTCCAAATACCCAGGCAAGGGTCAGATGAAATGACCATCAGAATGGTCACAATCCAAATGAAGTCATTCTCCTGCTTACTTTACCTACATATGGGCCAATCCAAAATGAACATTACAATGGCCACGGTGGTTCACTGTTTTCCCTGACAAAGAGAAACAGCAGAAGTGTCCAGTTCATAGAGCCATTTCAATTCTGTTTTTTTGATCACTTGCTTGATCAATACTGGTTTCAGTTTCAATGTCCCAAAAAAAAGACTCAATAATCAGATGACTTCTCTCTGAACAGATGTCTTTTCCCTGGGTAAACAATCCATTGTTCTGGTTCTTCTCAAAACATTTTTTAATGAAGGATTTTCAATGAACAAAATGAAAGAAACATGACAGATATAGGCAACAAAATACCCAAACTGAACTACGTTGATATACATAGAAAGAAGAATCAATCTATGATCACATTTTGCACTATTGTTTTATAACTACAACATTACACACTGTGCTGATCCTTAAAGGTCGGAAACAGAAAGAAGTAATGAAGAGAAAAAAGGAAAGGAGAAAGACCTCCCCCCCAAAGGAAAAAAGAAAAAGGGGTAATTCTCCCATATGATATGACAGAATCATCTGTTTTCCAAAAGCACTAATTACATACAGATGAAACATTACATAATTCATCCAGAACTTACTTCCTCCCTTAAGTGATAAATGTCTTGACATAGACATCACCAGGGATACTGGAGATAGTCGTATTGGAGACGGTGGGGGGGGGGGGGGGGAATTATCAAACGTTAACCGCTTAAATATGGTTCCATATTCTTAAAAACATGTTGTAACAATTTCTGAAGTTGTAAGTAATTTTCTCCAGAGGAACACAACCATGCATTTCTCATTTCCAGTGGGTCACTCGGTTGGGAATCAGATTTCCAAGTAATGACTATGCATTTCTTGGCCACTGCTAAAGCAAGTTTAACAACTTTCATTTGATATTTTGACAGTCTTATTTTAGGTCTTGTATTTGCTAATTTCCTCAATTAAAAACAATTCTGTCACCTGAGGGTACAGTTGTTTCAGAAGATTCCCAAAATCTCACCATAGGTCTTGACCAGGTCGAATGCAAAAAGGTCCCTATATCTTGACCACATCGAAAACATATATTGGATAATTAGATTTCAATTTATTTAATTTTTGTGGAGTAAGGTACAGCTGATGCAAAAATCATATTGCACCAGCCTATACCTTACATTAATTGTATTGCTCCAACGCCCTAATAATTCATTAAAAAAAAATAAGAGGCTGGAAACAACTTGAATTAGGATTATAAAGAAGGACATTTCACAACAAGCTACAGGAAATGCAATTATACGATTATATAATTGCACTTTCAAGCACAGCATATATTTCTTACAAATGTTTATTGTAACACAGCTCAAATTTTCTCTCATGCCATGACACCTTTCTCATGACTCAAAACTCCTGCAAATGTTCTATACAGTATATTCTTTCATGACTCTTGTTTCCCACAATTAGGAAGGTAAAGCGGCTTCAGATTAAGACATTTCTGTGGACAGGGATCCTGTGACTTGTGCAATTACAAAAAATGGAGAATAGGAGTTTTTGCTTTCTTTTGGACCCTTAATACCAATATGGGTATGGGAAAACTACTTTCTAATCCTTCAGAATATTAATTTTGTGTGGATGATAAAAGATACAATTTTTTCCTTCATATAAGAAATGCTAATAATTATACCTTTAGACAATGCCCAGTATAACATTTTGACACTAATACCTTTATTGCTGATAAGTAAGACTTAAATCTTTAAGAAATGCATCAAAGTGTACACATTTTAGCTCAATTTTTAAACAAACAATTATCAAACCTGCTCATCACATTTTAACCACACGTTCAACGATGTACTTGGCTGGTAAGATATGTAAAATCAAAATCGTATGTTTCGCCCCTCAGGATTTAACTAGGACAAAAAGAGGATGAGATATCTTTGACAGATAAGATAAAGAAGAATTCCAAGAGATTCTATACATATATATCAAGAACAAAATGATAAGGAGAAAGAACGTAGGTCCCCTTGAGCATCAGAATTATCATGAACTTGTGGAGATATGGGACATGAGAAGGATCTAAAATGAAACCTTGTTTGTGCTTATGATGGAGAAATCATGGAAGTTAAGGAATTCAGAAGGGATGGTGTTTTGAAATACTTCTACTTCCAAAAGAGGATGTGCTGGTGGACATGATGAAAGAGATGATGTGCTTGATGAGTAGGGCGAAAGGTGATGGTGCAGAGAGTTCCCATTCTATTTGGAGAGAATGAGGGTGAGAGGAGAAGTCTGAGTAACAGAGGGAATGCAAGAAAGGGCTTGCATCCAGCACATCAATCTTTGGCTGTTCAATCAGCTGCAATGGAATTTCACAACTTCTCCACACGACTTGCTGCCTTCTGCACAAACCTATCCCTGATCCCTTGGATATTTGAAAGGGCTTGCATCCAGCATATCAATCTTTGGCTGTTCAATCAGCTGCAATGGAATTTCACAACTTCTCCACACGACTTGCTGCCTTCTGCACAAACCTATCCCTGATCCCTTGGATATTTCCTTGCAACCATAGGAGGTGTAACACTTGGTCCTCACCTGCAACCAGGGATCTCAACAGTCTTTCATTCATTAGGATAAAGGTTAGGGAACATTTACATGCACTTCCATTGAAGGTAAGATTAGCTTAGACGAGAAAACTAATTTCTCATTCACCTTTGCTCTGTCCACAATGCCCATCCCAAGTTCCTGGTTGCAAGTTTTTGCAATTCCTCTTCCCATTTCCACACTTACCTGTCCATCCTTGGCCCTCTCTACTCCCTGGGTGATGCCCAACACAAACCAGAGGAAAACATGTCATACTCTATCTGGTTACTCCACAACTCAATGGTATATGCACTGAATTTTCTATTTTCAGGTGATTTACCTAATGTGTTCCCTTGCCATATACCCACACCCCATTCTTTCCCCTCCCCCATGTCTTTCCATCCCTCATTTTCCTCCCACTTCCCCATTTCACATACAAACCATCTGTTCTTCATCTCCCCTCAATGGTTCCCAATTTCACCTCATTACTGATCAGATACATGCACTGGTAGCCTTTGTATCACTGCTTATAACCCTCCAGCAACGGTCTCCACCATCACTCTTCCCTCTCCACACCTGGCCCCATTTATCCCTTTTCATTCTATTCTGTCTACTTTCACCTAACAACCACCTAGCTCCATCACCCTTTCTTGGTCTAGTATCACCTTTCCTCCCTATCTCTTTCTACTGGTTACCTTCCCTCTCCACTCTCAGTCTTGATGTAAGGTCTAGATCCAAAATGTCAACAAATTCACCACCCGCCTCCAAAGATGCTGCTCAACCAACTTAGTTCCCCCAGGTGTTTGTTTTTTTTGCACCATATTTCAGAATTTACAGTCTTTTGTGTCTCCAGTCAACAGTTATAACGGATGCATGTCCTATTGGAGAACTTGTCAAATGTCATAACCATGGAATCTGAAAAAACAGTGAAATCACCTGCAGAGATCAACCAAACCATTGTTCTGAAAAACCTCAGTTGGAATAACCTTAATTAAATGATAAAACGTATGTGACAAATGATATTAAATTTTATATTGTATATAGATATGTTTTTGGAAGATAGATTGCGGGGTTTTTAGTTAGGTCACACACAGATACAAAGACACCAAAACAGATTTAATTTAAATTGCTGGAGCTCTGTTCAAACCAGACAGTCCAGGCTCCGAGTACCTTTGCAAAAACTTTGAAGAGTGCCTATAAAGACTTCATAAGTAGGTGTTAATTAGACATACTGTGGATTAATGGATTATTGTTTTGGTAAGCAACAGATGAACAGACTCAGAAGATTGGGGCCGGTGCCGCAGGTTGCTGTTCTAAGGTCATGTGGTTTTGTAAGCAGAGAAAGTGTCAAACAGTTTTTTTTCTCTAAGAGTGTGTGAGTGTGTGTGAGAGATTGAGAGAGAGAGAGAGAGAGAGAAAGAGAGGAATCCCCATTTTGAAGATGGGATGTGAGTTATGAGTTCAGCCTATTCAAAGCCATCGTGGTCTATACAAGAGGAAATAGCTTGCTGTATAATGTTTCATTTGAGATAAGGGAAACAAAAAGGAACACTGTGGTGACCTGAAAAAAGAGGTAATCATCTGGAAAACCCTGATTGGGCAAGTTTCTTTAGCAAGACACTTAAGTGGCTGATCAGAAGGAATCAGTTGTGTGTCCAACAAGCAACAAATCTCTCTCTGAAAACCAACAAGATCCTTCTTGTGTGGAAACCATTCATCTTTCAAGCACCAAAGCCTGGTGAAGATTCATAAATGTTAAATTCTGGGCACAGTATAAGAATTGCCTGATACTGGTGAACTTGGAGGAGTGAGAAGTGAGATTGGACTGTGAATCAAAGAACTTTTCTGAATTTATACACATATTACATACACGTGCAATTAGAATAGAAGGGGATTAAGTTTAGTTAATAGTAATAAGTTAAAGTTTGATCCTGTTTTATGTTTAAAGAAAATTAAAAGTAACTTTTGTTTAAGTAACCATTTGTCTTGGTACATTTCTATTGCTGCTGGGTTTTGTTGTCCTCTGGGCCTATCACATATGTTAGAAGGACAAATTCATCTTCAGATTGGATTAAACAGATTAACAAAATCTAGTTACAAATTCAGTGTGAGAGGGAGTAAAATTTTACAGACTATTAAAAACTTTTAGAAAAAGAAGAAGGAAGAGTAGCAACACCACTGATAAAGGCTGAGAAAGGAACTACAGCAAGGAGGATCAAAAATAAACTAACAGCTTTCATAATAATTAAGGGCTGGTTAAATACACAAGACCCTAGCAGAAGTTGTGCATGAACTTTGTGGTACAATGAGAAATTACTTTTATTTTACCAGGAAAGCATATTGTAAAAAATGTTATAACAGTTAATTCAAATAAAATTAAAAAAATTGTAGATGCTGGAAATCTAAAACCAAAAGAGAAATAGTTGAAAATATTCAGCAGGTCTGGCTGCATCTGTGGGAAGGAAAACACAGTCAAGATTTCAGGATGGGGAACCTTAATCAGAACTGAAATGGAGACAAGTTAAATTAGTAAGGTATCGGGTGGGGAAGGATAGGATAAAATCAAGATGATCATGGAACAAGTTGTAAATGAGGTTATATGGTCTATTAATGAAGTTAGGGTGAGAATTTACATAAAAGAATAGGATTGCTCCTTCCATGACTCCTTCATCCACTCATCCCTTCCCACCAATCGCTCCCTTATTGCCTACCCTTGTGACCACAAGAAGTGCTACACTTGCACTTAAACCTCCTCCCTCACCAAACCTCCTCCCTTCCAAGTGAAGCAACATATCACCTGTGAATCTGGTGCTCATCTGGTGCTCATAATTCACTATATCCTGTGCTACAGCAAGGACCTCCCAAAAGCCAAACTGCTTAAATTCCACAAACCACTGCCACACTGACATGTCTATGACCTCAAATAGTGCAAAGTTGAGCCACCACCAGCAAATTGGAGGAACAATACCCTGTACCTTGTATTTCATTTTGGTAGTCTCCAACCAGATGGCATCAATATAGACTTCTCAATTTCTGTTAATCCCCTCACCTGGTCTCCCTCTTTCCCTCAGTTTCCCTTCCTCCAGCTTCCCATGCCTTTGCTGGCCTTTTCTTATCATAGCACCATTTTTCAGCCCTCTGCCTATCAATTTTCAGTTTCTCTTCTACCCCCCTATCTATATTCACCTATATATTCACGATGGTGGCACAATGCAGGATGAGTGGCTGACTTTGTTTCCCATAATCCCTCACGCAACTGGATCCGCTCTGGGAAATACAAAGCAATTCCAGTTGCACGAGGGACTATGGTTAATGAGGACGGCCACTCATCCCATATTGTGCTGCCGTCATGATGTGCCGAAGCAGCCTGCTGTTGTTAGGATGTATGAATTTTTAAATTTAATCGCCTAAGTGACAGAGCATGCAAGCACTGATGTCACAAGGCTTCCCCTGCTTGGCTATTTGCCTTTTCACATCGCAAGGAGAGGGTGATCTGGGAAAATTACTAGGGTCCACGACCCTACGTATGAAGTATGGCCTTGGACCCTTTAAAATTCCAAGGCCAACCTCTTCACGCCGCAGGTTCACAGGAGGGTCCCCTGTTGTTCATCATTTATATTAATGATCTGGATGAAAATATATGTGGCTTGGTGTGCATGTCTGTGGCTAACATAAAAACTGGTGATGGAGTGGACAGTGCAGGTTTATCAACTACAAGGGGACCTGTGAAGTCTAATTTGGATAAGTGCAAAGGGTTGCATTTTGATAATTCATACCAGGGCAGGGCTTGCACAGTCAATGGTAGTGCCCTAGAAAGCATATTAGAACAGAGATAACTTGGTGGGGGGTTATAGTTCCCTGAATGTTGCTACTTAGGTAGACAGGGTGAGGAAAAAGGTGTTTGTCACACATGCTTTTGTTGTTAGGGCCAAGAACATAGGAGTTGAAACATCATGTTTCAACGTGTTGGTTCGGCTACATTTGAACTACTGTGTGCAGTTCTGATCACCTTTCTATAAGAAAGATATCTTTAAATTGCAAAGGATGCAAGAAAGATTCACTTGGCATGGTTGAAATATGAGGAGAGGCTGAATAAACTGGTATTTTTTTCTCTGTGGTATAGGACGAAGGGTGACCTTATAGAGGTCATGAGGGGAATAGGTAAAATGAATAGTCATAATCTCTTCCCTAGGGAAGGAGAGTTCAAAACTAGAGGACATAGATTCAAGGTTAGGAGGCAAATATTTAAACAAATCTGAGGAGCAACTGTTTTTACAGCAAGTTGACAGAGGAAGTAGAGGCAAGTACAATCATGACAATGAAAAAATGGTTGGATAGATACAGGATTAGAGGGATAAGGGTCAAGCTCAGATAAACCACTCAGTTGGTAGAGACACATTGAGCTGAAGAACCTGTTTCAGTCCTGTGTAGCTCTATAATTAGAAACACCTGACTATAGTTTCTCATGGCTCTTAATACCACCTATTTTTGCATTCACTAACATTGGTAACCTAAAGAAACAGCTAATGGGAAAAGACCTGACCAAATATCGCAGTTGGCAGGCCTGAGGTGCTTCACGATCAGAGGTCCCAGTGTTCTCATAAACAAGACTGACTAAGAACAGCACAAGCATTCATAATCAGCTACAAATTGAATGTTACTTGTTTCCATTGTCATGATGGCCAATATTGGCACAAACTTTTCATTTAACATGATCCTTCCAAATTTCTCCAGGGGTCATGTGCACAGCAATGCAGTGTGCAATATAACGCTTATTAAACAAGAAATCATCAATAAAGCACGTGGTAATATACTCAATAATAGCAGCCAGCAGCTTGGGCCGACACAGGAAATGGCTATTGAATGTGGTGACCGACAAAGCATTGTGCGGGCTTAAACGCCTGTTTCCATAGGCTGCCGGCAGAGCAGTGAAAATTGCCAATCACCGCCAGTGGATTGCAGGAGGCCCAGATCGGGGCCCGGGCATCCGAGATAACCAATTGGCAGCCAACCCACTCGAGCCACACCCTGGTGGTGACGCAGCTGAGCTGACTATAAAAGGCAGAGCTGGCACTCAATAAACTCAAATGTCGGATGCACTCTGGTGTGTGGGTGTCCTTCTTCTCCTGTGGATTTGAGCTACAGCCTTAGGGCTATAACCTAGCTGTAGCCATAGTAACCTTGCTATGCAATATTGTTGATATGAAAAGAAGTACTGGTAATCTGCTGATCATATACTACAATATTTGTTCCTTCAGGGGTAAGTGCAAGAATGATTGACATATGGATATCAAAGCTTCTTTACCATGTCTCTGGGCTTTAATAACAAAACAATTTACAATTGTAAAATACACAGCCATGTCTATGAAAAAGCAACCATCATGTTTTGTTTTATTTATCCAGCATTCTGAGATGCATAATTTGAAATTCAGTAAACATAGATACACAAAGTGTAGTGAATGTACAAAATGAGATAATGGTTTGGGCAATGGTAGTAATTAAGTTCATGCTTTGTTAGGTTGATGAGAAAAGCTGAGTAGATTTTAATATAGATTTGTGCTTACCAGTTGATTGCTTTATGATTTGGAATTATAAATCCAAGTATTCTTTTGGTACCAATATAACTTCTCCTTTTAGGCCAAGAACTCATGTCTTCAATGGATTTTGCGCATTTTCGGGTGAATGTATAGATAAAATTCCACATGGCAAACTTGTAATAATGCAAAATGATGCAAAACCAAATCTACTAAATGTCCAACGATCATTGATGTCCGCTGTTTTGATGAGACAATACTAAATCTCAAGAAGACTGTACAAGAACACACTAAAACTTCAGTTGAACAAGAAAATCTGGCAGATGCAGAGTTTTCAGAAAAAATGCTGGATTAACTCAGCATGTTATGAATTGTTCTTTATGTAGCAAAGATAAATATATTTAGCCAACATTTCGGATCGGAGTCCTTCATCAAGGTGTGTGCAAAAAGCAGGCAGGTGCCTGAATAAAATGGTGAGGGAGGGGCAGGGGAAGGAGAACAGGCCCACAGATGAGGTAATAGGATAGGGTTGGGAGGTCACAAGAGAAAAAAACTGGGAAGTGGTGGGAGTATGGTAGCATTCTGAATGGAGAGGGAATGGGTGTAGAGCTAGAGGAGACAGGAGAATGGGAAGGGAGAGAGAGACAGGGGAGTGTCATAATGGTAACTAGAGAAGTTTGATGTTAATAACATCCAGTTAGGGTGGCCTTGGTTTGACGTTGTATGAGACCCTGGACAGATGTTGGCGCAGGAATGGAGTGCAGAATTGAAATGGTTGGCCTCTGGGAGATCCCACCTTTGTTGCAACATAACAATCTGCGAAACAATCTCCCATTTGATGCTCCAACAGTCCTTCCAAGTGAAGCAACCGTTCACTTGTAAATCTCCAGCATTTATCTACTGCATCTGGTGCTCCCGATGTGTCCTTCTCTACATCGGAGACTGGGCTTCATAAGACAAGGGATTGAGTTCAGGAGTCGAGAGGTACTTAGCATATTGCGTTCAGTTCTTGTCACCTCATTATAGGAAGGATGTGGAAACAATGGAGAAGGTGCCAAAAGATTTACTGGGATGTTGCCTGGATTAGAAAGCAAGTCTTATGAGGCAAGAGTGAAAAAGGATGTGAAATTACTTAATAGAGCAGTACAAGATTCTGAGAGGCATAGATAAGGCAGACAGCCAGTGCCTTTTCCCAGGTTGGAAATAGCAAACACCAGAGGATATCTGTACAAAGTGAAGGGAGGAAAGTTTCGAGGAGACATCAGGGGTAAGTTTTTTTAAATTATTCAGACTGTTGTTGGTGCCTCAAATGCCAGGAGTGGTGATGGAAGTGTGTGTAAAATTTATTTTTCAAATGTATTACAATATTCCAAAGTGAGGGCCTGAAGCCAGGCTTACACAGGTCCACAACAATCAATGAAGAGTGGTGGCAAGACCTGTGTCTGGACAGTGTGACTGGGGTCATTAACACAAGATACAAGTTGAAGCAATATAACTTTTTGCACCAGCTGTACCTCACACCACAAAAATTACATAAATCAAAGCCGGAAATTTCAGAAATATGCTTTAGGTGTGGTGTGGAGATTGGCACATTCATTAAAGTTTGTCAGCCATATCTGAAATACATGGGCATGTAGATTGACTAGCTCCCCTTCCTGGATATTATAAAAACCTCCTAGTAGGGAAAGGATTGGAGTTTAGCCATTTTTTGAGTTTGTTTTATTTTAGTTTTTATTCTTTTATTTCACACTTTGGTTATTTATTTAATTAGGTCATTCTTTTTTAAAAAGTCTTTGGTGGGGGCTCTGATCCCACCTGCATTTGTATAATGTATAATCGGTCTGGTTATGTGTTTGTGGGCAAGGAAGGAGGTGGGAACAAAACACAGTCTCTGTTAGTAGGGCACGCATTCTTGACTGAACCAATGCTGAGGTAGTGATGGTAGGGAGCTTTCATTTTTTTCAGTTTAAATATTCACAATAATGTAACCTGATCCAATCAATTTGACACCATGGCAAATAAAGCGAAGCTAACACCTCTTATTCCCTCTGAAACTCAGGGAAATTTGGCATGCCCCTATTATGTCTCATTACTTTTTATAGATGAACCACAGAAAGTATCTTGTCCAGATGCATCATGGATTGATATTGGAAATGTTTTCCCCTTGACAACAAGAACTGAAGGGATTTATTATCGAAGGTCAGGCCATATCACAAATTAGCCTTCCCTCTGACTCAGCCTACACTTGCCATTGCCTTGGAAAAGTAGCCAACAAATTAAAAGACCCTTCCCACCCCAGTGACACTCTTATCTCCCTCCTTCTATAAGGCAGAACATAATGAGTTTGAAACTTTCAACACCAGATTCAAGCGCGATATCTTTCCCGCTGTTATTACTCTTGAGTGATTCTCATTAATAAAATGACGATACCTTTACATGGTTTTAATTGAACTTTTCCCCCCACTTTTATTGCTTGACCACTTGTTGGACTTAAGTATGGACTGACTTGCCTGAATTGCAAGCAAAACAAAATTTCTCAGTCTATTTCTATACATGTGACAAAAAACCCCAACTCAATTCAATTCTTGTTCTTCCAAATAATTTGAATCCAGTACTTTACATTTCAATGTGACTATGTTTATCTCAGATTACAGGGTATATGAAAATGTTAGCCAGTGTGCATGGATAGTAATCCTGTGCCTCATGGAAGCAATCATATAAATCTGTGTTGACTGATGCTATATTAAAACTTTTTGCCTCCTGGAAAGGATTTAATAATTTAAAGCTTGTGTGCTGTTCCTGTTTTTAAACTATCCACCTTGTACCCTTTTCCAGCTTTACATTAGTACAGTAAAATCCCCATAATCTGAAATCCAAATAACTGGCAGCCTCAAGCAACCAGCAAAAATAATTGCAGAAAATAAATAGGTAAAAATTACAAGTTTAAAATTGGTGCTACGACAGGTCAGTTTGCCAATCACACAACATGCAAATCTCAAGCAACTGGCAAATTCACATCTCTGGCATCCACCAATTCCCAGAGGTGCGAGATACTGTTTTTTTACTGTATTTAGGTTCAGACAATGACAGATGGAATTGATCGCTGACAAGTGAGAGGATAAACGAGATTAGGACTTTTAAAGTAAAAGGTAAGATATTGTCCAGTGGAGCAGAACAGAGAGATCTGGAATACAAATACATAATTCCTAGAAAGAAGCATCAAAGGATTGAAGAAAGCTTTTGGCACAATGGCCTCCATAAATCACTGAGCAGACGAACTGGGGGGGGGGGTTATGCTGCAGACATTAGTAAAGCAAAATTTGGAGTAATGTGTGCAACTTTAGTCATCTACCTACAGGAAAGATATCAGTAAAATTGAAAGCATGCAGAGAAAATTTACAAGGTTATTTCTAGACTTGAAATGCTAGGTTATAGGGGAAGTTTGAATGGCACATCTTATTCTCTAGAACATTGGATAATGAGGGGAGATTTGATAGAGGTATATAAAATTATGAGGGATACAACCTCAGTAAATGCAAACAGGCTTTTTCCTCTGAGGTTGAGTGAGACAAGAACTGGAGGACATGGGTTATGGGTGAAATGTTTCATACTTAGCCCACTGCTCTACGCATTATATACCCACAATTGAGTGGACAGGCACAATTCCAATGCTATCTACGTTTGCCGATGACACTATAATTGTCAGCAGAATCATAAACGGCAATGAGGAAGTCACAGAAGGGAGATAGATTAGCTCTTTGAGTGGTGTCACATCAACAACTTTGCACTCAACGTCAGCAAAACCAAGATGATGATTGTGGACTTCATGAGGGAGTCAGGGGAACATGACCCAATCCTCATTGAGGGCTCAGTAGTGGAGGGCGTCAAGAACTTGAAATTCCTGGGTGTCAACATCTCCGAGGATCTGCCCTGGAGCCTCCATGTTGATGCAATCATGAAGAAGGCTCGCCAGCGGCGATACTTTGTGAGGTGCTTGAGAAGATTCGGCCTGTCACTGAAGTCTCTCGAAAATATCTCCAGGTGTACTGTAAAGAGCATTCTGGCTGGTTGCATCATTGTCTGGTAGGGAGGTGCCAAATATCAGGACAAGAAGAAACTCCAGAGCGTTGTAAACTTGGCCTGCGACATCTCAGGCACCAGACTTCAATCCTTTGAGGACATCTATATGAGGCAGTATTAAAAAAGCACCACCACCCAAGCCATGGCCTCTTCATTCTGCTACCACCAGGAAGGAGAAGCAGGAGTTTACAGATGGGCACTCAGTGGCACAGGGACAGCTTCTTCCCCACTGCCATCAGACTCCTGAATGATCAATGAACTAAAGACACTGCCTGACTTTACGTGCTCTGCTATTTTCATTTTTTTTAAATATATTAGTGTTGTAAGATGGTTCATAATCCGAACGTTTGCACTGTGACGCTGCCACAAAACACCAACATCTGTGACTTGTTTATGACAATAAATTCTGATTCTTCTGTTTAAGGTGAACATTAGGGGGAGCTTCTTCACTCAAAAGTAGTACAAGCTGCTAGCAGATGGATGCAGGATGGATTCAAGATTTAAGAGAAGATTGAATAGGTGCATTGGAGGGAAAGGTATCAAGAGTAGGTCGATAGAATGAGGTGGTGTAAATAGTTTGGGACAGACTAGATGGACCAAATGACCTGGTCCTGTGATGTAATATTCCAAGGTTCCTTTACCCTACTCATTTCCTGAAAAAAACCTCCACATAAAAGAAATTGCATTGTGAAGAGATGATTGAGAAATATTTTGTATCGTGCTAATACTTGTGTAATTGGATCAAAAGGAGAAAAGCAATTTTTTTGATTTCATGTAGAAGCTAAAACAGTTGATACACCATATTACTTAAGAAAGAACATGCCTATCTATAAGGCAGTGTTTCTCTGCCTTTTTCTTTCCACTCACATCCCACTTTAAGTAATCCCTAGGCCATTGGTGCTCTCTGATTAGTAAGGGATGGCTTAAGGTGATATGTGAATGGGAAGGTAAGGCTGAGAATCACTGCTCTAGATTCAATTGTAACTGAAATATTTTGCTTGAGAAAAACTGTCATTGGCCCATTTCCTTTGGAGTTATGAAACCGTGCACCCAACAAGTCAATTAGGGATGATTAAAACTGGTTTTCAAACTGTTCCATTCCACTCATCAATCCCTTACTAATCACAGAGAACTGATGGCATAGGGATTACTTAAAGTTGTATGTGAGTGGAAAGAGAAAGGTTGAGAACCACTGCTCTAAGGTAAATTTATATCTGGCACAAATTAATGTAACAAAATATCTCCCATCAGGACAACTACTCAGAAATTTCATCTGCTTTACCAATGTTTTTCGGGGAATCTCACCTGGTCTTTTCATTTTCTAACCCCAAACCCAGGGCGATTGGCTTCTAAATGTTTTCTTCAATTAAGGACAATTAGACAAAGACATTAAATGCTGGCCCTGCCATTTGTTCACATTCCATGAACAAAAAAATGGAGTGACAGGATTAAATGTGAAACAAGTACTGTAATTAAGAAAAATTTGGAAAGTGATGGGTGGAAAAAGATTAATAGGACTCAAAAGCAAATATAAAAGTCAACCAGATGAAAGAAGAGCTAAAATATTTTACAAATATAAAATTTGAATGCATCAATAAAATTATAGAGGCAACTAGATAAAATTAAGAAATGTAAGCAAATCTCAAGGAGATATCTCAGCAAGTCACAATGACATACATCCAAGGCTAGCATAGATCAAGAGAAGGTAATGGAGGTTGTGGCTGTTGTTTATCAAAGCTAGGTTGAAGCATACACTGGATATGAGATTGTTGGCCACCAGCTATCTACAGTAGACAATAGACGGATTATTTGGGGGCAACACTTAGAAATATCTCAGATGAATCAGGGTAATTATGAGAAAGTTTGTATTATTAGTAAGTCAAGTACAAGCCCACCAACTCCCACAACTGCCTTGACTATACTTCCTCACACCTTGTCCCCTGCAAGGATTCTATTCCCCTCTCTCAATTTCTGCCACATCTGCTCCCAAGATGAGGTCTTTCAGGCCAGTTACTATTTGTTAATTTCCCCTTTGGTCATTTAATAGTAAAAAGTAATTTTACAAAGATTATTCTTTGCAATTAGATACAAAGGGCTAAGGAGTAGTAATTCAATGGAGTGGCCCATTAGTACCTCATTTCTACTTTAGCATTTTAAGTTGCCAAGAGCCCCCATGAAATGTTTAATTAGAAATTGTTGATGGAGAGAACAATGAGTTGTTCCTAATTTTAAAAGCATTGTACCTTTATGCTTCAAAAGGTTAGTGACAAACCTATCTAAAAGTTTAAAAAGCATGAGCTTTTAGATGTTAAACAGCATCAATTATCCGAACATCATCAACTGAACAATAATGGCAAATTAAAAAAAAACAAATTATGGCAACTCAAATTAATGGAAATAGCACTTATGTACTAATGGTACATTAGTTTAAAATTTCATGAAGGCATGATAATTACAGTATGCTCTTTAAAGTTTCAAAATACTTCAACATAAATCCAATAACAAGTTCACTAAATTTGTGCTCCTGCAGAGATCATGATTAAAGATCAACAATATTGCAGATGGCCACAATGGCTGCATAAATTCAGCTCACTAAATGAGGAAATTCATTCCCAGGTTTTTCATCCCCATGTACTATACTTTATGTAGAATCATGTTTTTGCTCAGCCAACATGATATTCGTCAGCTCAATGTGTTGTGCTGCATTTTCCTATTATGAGCTAACTTTAAGAATAATGACTGAACCAGTAATCCTGTGTAAGGATGATGACTGACTGAAACAACAGCTGTCCCAATAAGTCTTATAAAGCCATAATTAGAATCAAAAGGGCACTAAGTTAATGAGAAAAATATTTAAGGAGAAGTTATGGGTCAATGTTAAAATGGTAATAGTAAGCGAAAAGTTTAGAAGCCAGTAGAGGGAAGCATCTACGTGATGGAACAGGTAGATGAATAGTGCCAAATGTACAAGATAAAGTGAAGCAAGCAGAGTTTTGGATCAGCTGCTCACTGAGGATGGAAGTTAGAAGTTAAGCTGGAGGTAATAATAGCATGAACTTGGACTTCAGCATCAGTTGACTGACACAAGCTAAGTTCATGCTAATGGTGGAAGTGGGTAATTTTGGTGATGGGGTCAGAAATCTATGTCAGAATTAGAATATAATAGTGAAAAGCCTTGTTTAATGTGAGATGTTGGCTCTGAAAAGGCAATAAATCAGTTGTAACAATAATGCATTTCCAAAGTATTGAAAACAATAGATTAATCTTCTCAACATTAACTGGAGAAAACTGTATCTTATCCAGAATTGGAAGACAAATAAATCCACGTTACAGATAAATCCACGTTACAGCATGTCGTGGACTTAGAATAAATAAGGTGAACAGATGGAGCTTGGTACCATGATTATACATATAGAAATGGACACAAAACCTTCTCATGATTCCATTCTATTTGAAGAGGCATTTGTCACATTTGACTAGGGCAATTTTAAAGAGTGACATTTGGAGACATTATTATATAAAGCTGCGTAAACCATAGACAAGATTGAAGAACCAATGAAGAGGAAGAAAACAAACCATTATACAGCATGAGATAATAGTTTGCAAGGATAAAGATCAGGGATGAAACATGATAGGCTGCAGACACTGTGATTGTAGTAACACACTGAAACACAGGAGGAACTCAACTGGTCTTTTCAGCATCTATACGAGACAAAGAAATATTGCTGACATTTCGGGCCTGAGCCCTTCTTCAACATAAAATAAAAAAAACAGAAGCAGGATATATCAGAAAGTCTCAGAATTCAAACAATAGGGGGAGGAATTCAGACCAACAAAAGGTATTAATTGGATATGATAAGAGACTGGTAGAATATATCACGAATGTGCGAAAGGAGACAGGGAAAGGAGAGATGATGGGGGAAGCAGGAGGTTGGTGGTGGGGAATTTAATTAAAGACAGAGAAATTGATATTAATGGCATCCAGTTGGAAGGTGACCAGTCGGAAGATGAGGTGTTGCTCCTCCAATTTATGTGTGGTCTCAGTCTGGCAATATGAGACCATGGATAAACATGTTGGCAAGGGAATGGGATGGAGAATTGGAATGGGTGGCCACTGTGAGATTCACTGGACAGATCCGAGATGCTCAACAAAGTGATCTTTCAGTCTGCATCCAGTATCTCTGATAGAGGAGACCACAGCGGAGCACTGCATGCAATAGATGACCCCTGCAGGTTCACAAGTGAAATATTGGCAAGACTGTTTGGGGTACCAAATGGTGCAGAGAGATGAGGTTAGGGCACAAATGGAGCATCTCCTCTGGTCACAGGGGTAGGTCCCAAGGGGACAGTTGGTAAGGAGAGAGGAGTGGACAGAGAGTAATGGAGGGAGTGATCCCTGCAGAAGGCGAAGAGGGGAATATATGTCTAGTGGTGGGATCATGTAGTAAGTGGTGAAAATGACGGACGAGGTGTTGGATGTGGAGGCTGGTGGGAGATAAGTGAGGACAAGAGGAATCGTCTCCTTGTGCACGTGGGGGCATAGGGGGCCAGGGCAGATGGAGGATATGGAGGTGAATGTCAAGTTGATGGTGGTAGTGGGAAAGCTCAGGGATGCTTAATTTGAAGAGAGGTTAATGAAGGTTTTGAAGGAGGGCAAGAGTACCATGAAGAGCAAACAGTCTTAAAAATGATTAAAATGTGGGATTGGGAGATTGATGATTATGATATGGAGAAGCAACAGGAAGGTTTAATGAAAAAAGATGAATTCAGAGGGCATGAGGGGATATTGCAGGGAAATTAGTGGATTTTGCAGGTGAGGGATAGGCTGGAAAGGAAAGTAGAATATAGAAGAAAAAGATTATTTCAAATTTAATAGCCAAATATTTCTCTCAGTGCTTGTTGCAGATGAGAGGAGGAGTGATGATAGAGACAAAATAAACCATTATGCACTTTGATTTTCCAGAACTCTAATCAAGTACATCTAAATACTGGTCATGTAAAGTTCAATGGTTTCATCATTTTGCATTCATATGACAGCTTATTCTACACATGCAATTAATGGTAAAGTGGGCCAATTAAAGTGGGTCAGCACAATCTGTCACAAGAATTGATTCCTGGACTGCATTAGGGATATCCAAAGCACAATCTAAATATAGATTCAATACAGATTCAATACTCAATGACGATTTCAGGTAGCTGGATAACTCTAGAAAGTTTTTCTGCATTGGTTTGGAATTGCTCTTGGATTAGTTTCAAATGGAATGCAGAGTTGGAAGAAAGGCCTAGAATACAATCAGAAGAAGAAATATGGAGAAGGACTATTATTTTGCAGCGCTTTGACCCATCCAAGGCCAATATACATCAGAAAGCGCATTTCTTAACATTTGCATTGAATACTGATTGTAATTATTCAGATGTTACTGGAGTCTGTAAGGTAAAACATCATGAGATGGGAATGTGTAAGGAGTTACCCTGGGCAGGGCTGTAACAAGATGTGAATGCATCCTTGTACTTACAAGATAAGAGAGACATTGATGGATTGAGAGGCAGGAAGCTAGCAGGGAAAGGATAGCAACAGTTTTAGTCATTGGACAAGTAATGATATGATGATGTTCTAAGCACGTATCCAAGGGTATAAAAAATCACCATTTTGCTGATAACGGCAGAATGCATTCTCCGACTAACATTGTTAGTCGCAAGTGTTACAATCCGGTAATAAAGAACAAAGAACCCTGATTTCGACTCAGTCTGGTGTTTGTCTCACTCATTCATGAACAAAGCAGACCTAACAATTCATGAAAGTACTTGAGCTTGTGGTGGTCTGAAAATCTGTTGTTGGTGTCCTAATTTGATGCAAGTCCTGTTCATGGTTTTTAACCTCTGCTGTTAAATGTTGACATTAAAATTTTCATCCCGTTTTCAAATCCCTCCCAGTTCTTGCTTGCCCTTCCAAATTTTTGAATTTTCCTTTTGTTTGGTGACATTCCTCAGTAATTCTCTATTTATGGGCTTTTGCTTGCCCTTAAATTTAATTGTTCCACCAAGGGTAGTTGTGCGCTCAGTTGCTACAATTCAGACTACTTAAATTCTCTCTGTAAAACTCTGTTGCTCTTTCCTTTGAGGCACTCTTTTAAGACCTTCTGCATGGCCTGGTTTCACTATATTTGCTTGATAAAGTTCCTGTGGCGATAAGAAATGCTTTGAGATGGCCTAAAACTCAAAATAATACATAAATTGAAATTGCTGCCATTGATTTTCTTTAAGGATCCCCGTCATACCTGTCTTTATAGCAAAACTGTTATATGCATATACCCATTTGACTCCCAAACTCCCTTCATCAATGAATTTTATTGATCTCTACTTGTGGTTTTATAACCACCAAGATATCACCTAACTAATGATGATGATGGTACATGAGCTTCTTGGCTTAACTTGAAAGCCTAAAAGATAAACTGAGCAGATCTAGACTGAAAAATTAGAAATATGTAAAAACACAATGCTGGAGAAATCAGTCAGTCAAACAGTGTCTTTTAAGTAGCAAAGGTAAAAATACAAAACCGACGTTTTGGGGTTGAGCCCTTTATCAAGGTTTGAAAAAATGTCAGCAGGGGTCCGAATAAAAGAGTGGGGGGAGGCATGACTATGTACATTTTAAAAATGGTCCATATCTGCAAAAAGATTGTTTGTCACAAAATAGCTTGAAATGAGATACAGAAAGAATGCAACCCAAAGATTCATGATGGAGAAGGACTATTATTTTGCAGTACTTTGTATTTCCAAGATCAGTGTGCATCTGTAAGCTAATTCCTTAACAGCCATTCTATTTAACACATTGTATTTATTGAGGTTATCTATAATATTCATAAAGCAGCGTAAAGAGCCAATTTACGGTTAAAACTTAAGATTCAACTTTGATATTTCAGAAAGTGCAATAATCAGAAGCCAAAACACCATTTTTCACCTGATGTATGTTCATACATGTCATGCTGTTGGAAATTGTGATATTGAAGTGTCCCTTTTTCGGTACATTTTTGAACATGAGAAACAAATGTTAATTGGGCCTGTCAAACCAAGAACCTAAAAGAGAGCAGAACTATAAACAATACTGATGAAAACTGAATTGCACCATGCAGTAACAGGGAAGGACTATTAAGTTGAATCCATAAGCTATGATTAAGACTGAATTCAACACTGAGAGGTATAATAGCTGGAAGACAAAATACAACCTTGCAGCTCCAAAAAGCAAACTGATCATTTGTGTTTGTGCTTTGATAAAATATGTAAATAGAAGCTCTTGCTCATAACGATATTTACTTTAGCTGTTGAAATGCATCGTTTCTTACAGCAAATTAAGCTAGAATTTCCTTTTGTCATGTGCAAAAACGGCTTAAAAATTTGTTTCAGCTTGTATAATGTTTTTCTAAGAGATCATGAAGCTTTTAAACTGGTTTTAAATTGCAGCACCTGTTCTTTACAGTCCCCACTGCCATAAAGATGGAGATCGAATTTGTTTAAATAATACAACTGTGAAAAATGTACTATAGTAACGTGATAGGCAGTTCGGTTATTTGTGACTTTCAAGGACTGAAAAGCAAACAACGCACTGTGTATTTGCAATTTTCCATTCTTTCTTACAAGCACCATTCCCAGTTGGGATCCCCTGATCATGAATGAACCCTAAATCCCTTCTAAAGTTTCCTATCAATCTAGTTTGCTCCATATAGAGTAAGAATTGCACATAGCTTATGTAATAAACAGAAATTACTCAATATTTTTAATGGTAATTCACCGTTATAAAATGGATGTGTTCAAGCAGA
Organism: Narcine bancroftii; assembly: GCF_036971445.1. Classification (NCBI taxonomy): domain Eukaryota; kingdom Metazoa; phylum Chordata; class Chondrichthyes; order Torpediniformes; family Narcinidae; genus Narcine; species Narcine bancroftii. The sequence goes on from NC_091476.1 coordinate 4,424,852, forward strand.
TAAATAAATATTGAGTCAGACCAAAGGAAGCAAGTTCATGTTGAGTCACAAGGGAAAGGTGTTAACTTTGTAGCAAAATTTTTACCAGCAGGTTTAAGCAAATAAACCCAAGGAATTTGCGCAGTGGGTACTGAGAGTCCATAGACATTCTTTGCATATTTTCATAAAAATTATATACTGGCTTTTACTGATGTAATTGTATTTCCATAAAAACTTACAAATTGTACTTTTTTTCCTAAAAGCTTCTATAGTCCATTTCTTTGCTGAAGATTTTCAATGTACTATCAAAATGAAACTATTAGACATCATAAAAAATTAGATTTGCATGTTGTAACCACATTGCAGCTAAAAAGAAACAGGAGACAACAACCAGGTTAAAAAAAAGTCGAACCCACAATTTTTCATAACCTTCTGGTTATGAAATGTTGGGCGGGGAAGCTGAGAGAAAATAGCTGTAGCATTTAATGGGCTTATTGCAAAATGCTTTGCTAAAGAAACTCAAAAGAAAAGCCATTTTGTAATTGGCGCATTTGAAACTAGTTCATAATAATCAGTTTAACTCTAAACAGAAAAGATCATCTTGAACAAAATACAACTCTAGTAATAGAGATACAAATCCAGACAGAAATTTCCAAATTAATAATTAAGCCAAGGCATATTTGCAAATTTTTTTGAAATTAAGTAGACAGCCTTGTTAGAAAATACAACTAATTACCATTCCAATCAACACAAACCAAAGATAACTCAAACTGTATGAAGAACTTATGAATTATTAGAATTAGGCACAAATCAATTGGGTTCCAATATCCAAAACAAATAATTAGCAATATTACTAATTTTTATCATTTAATAATGAAATAGAAATATATATTTGGAACTGACATAAGCTTTGTCAGTCAAACCCATCTTTTGCTACTTGTCTAATTGGAACTGATCCAAATGAAATAAGCAGTCCCTGAAGAAGACCAGGAAACAAGATTCCAACACTGCTCAAGGTTGCAACAAACGTGAAATTTCATATCCCTATCATTGAGCATATGAATCACGTTTCTTATTCAGAAAGGGGAAGACTTCTACTACAAATTAAGTAATTTTCAGGATTTATTAATTGAAAAATTAACGTGAATTGCTTATAAATAATATCATTTTGACCTGAATTGGAGACTCCTACCAGAAGTATATTCACTTACTCATTAAATACCAAGTCTGGTGCAAAGTAGAGCATTCTGGCATTCACAATTCTATAGGACCTCCATCCCATTGCGAAGACCATAACTGCCATCCACGAATACTGTATGAGACTCATTTGGTCATCCACATGTAAATTGCGAAAACCTGCAGACAAGGAGCACTTGTGCTGAAATAATGTTACAATTTGCAAGAAGCAATACACAGCTTGGCAAAGAACAGATCTTCTTAGCAGATAAGCACCAAGGGCAATTTACTTATGGCGCAAATGCATAAATCGTTATGGAGCTTGTTGCATGGATAATGCTGTGCAATCTTGACTATTCACATGGTCAAATTACAGTACCAGCATTCGTTCAGGAAGAACTGATATTTTCCACTTCATTGTAAATCGGTAGGTCTTAATATTACACAGCAAATTTATAATCCATTCTCTGAGCAGCTTGAAGAATCAAAATGATGAAAATAGTTCACCACCAGAAAATAAAAACAATTCTTTTGTGTTTCTGCCAGCAGACGTATTATTGTGCCCAACAATAGATAACAGGTCATTTCTAACTTGCAGCAAATTAATTTATTTTTGCGACTGCTAAAGCATTCAATTCATGCGGCAGGGCTTTTAAGATGAAGATTAAACTTGATTTATTTTTGCAAAAATAGCACATTGCTTGCTCTCACATGAAATAGAAGCTGATGCAGAGTTCACAATGAAAAGAATGGACTCTTGATTGAAATGCAAGACCCTACAAATAGCTTTATCACATAAAAGATTATAATGCACAATGGAAATTTTATTTCATCCATTAGCTCCTGGCTAGACAGATAGTTATGCATCAGAGAATTGTGAGTGACATCAGGTGGAATGTAAAATTTAAATGCAACAGCTGAGTCTCCTAGTTTAATCATGGTAGTGGAGTTGCACCAATAATTGAGAGATTTAGCAAGGAAGTATCAAAAGAGCAGTGAGATAAATTTCTACATGACACAAAATGTTTCCATAGTATCACAAATTGGCACTGATGTCAACATTTATATCTTGAACTTCTTCCAGACTCACAATAGGATTGTCTATAGTTTCAGCATTTTGTTGGCTATAGAAGTATAATCAAAAGCAAAAATGCATTATTCAGGATGACAAAACTTATACCCTATATCAATTGGTCACTGACTAATTTCAGTGAGTGAAACCATTCCAAAAACCTACAAGATTCCATAATTACGTTGGAGCTCAAGGGTTATCAACTGAAGCATTGACTGCATTTAGGCAATCTATGCCCAATGCCATGATATGCCGATATATTTCAACGAGCATGTACTTTGAAACTTAATTATGCAGGTCAGTCCTCATATGCCAAGAGCTTCTATATTGGTTCATTTTCAAGTATGTAGGTCAATATCAGCATCATTTGAAGGTTCATGAAAAGCTGAAGAAAAGCATCAAGATAAAGCCAGTGATGTCAATTGTCAATTATAGATAGAAACTAATACAAAACATCAAAACAGGTGCAGCAATTAAAATAATATAACTATTGTCTCAAACATGCTTTGCATGGATGGATTGATCAGTAACCCTTTTACAATTCTTCATCTCTTGCAGTTTAAAAATACAAGCAGCAACATCCATAATTTGATGTGGAAAGGAATTTTCATGAATATATCAACAACTACACTTGACACGTCAGTGTAAAATAATGCCAAGAATGAATTTACCAGCAATACAAGATGTTGCTGCCTTCAACGAAAGCCATAATTAAATTGAAGTGACAAACAATATTCACAAATAGCCCTAATGCATTGCGCACTGCACGTCTCTTAATGATTTCTTTTTGTCTGAATGTGTAAAATGACATATACCCAGCGACCTATTCATATTAAATCCAGTAATTTATTTGATCTACCATGTTCTGTGAATGTTGGCAGCTTGAAATGACATGCTAATCCATATTTAATTTCATCTTTTTAAAACCATAACTTACCATTTCTTCTGACTGATTTCCTGTGGATGGAGTAAATATCTTGACAGGAGGATTGCACTGAATCCAACTGGAATCTAATTAGTTGGACCCATTGGAAAAGTATATTACTACTTCAAAACACAAGAGTAAAACATTAAAGGTGGTGCTTCTGTGATAACATTGCTCTTTTCTAATGTCAGAGCCTTGTCTGATCCAAATTGCAGAGTAAATTTCTGCGGCCATTCTGTGGGTTAAGCCTCTGCACCACTAAATTCTAGAGCAAAAGATGATGAAGATGTTTACTATTATGTATCTTAAGATCCCAGTAATTTTTATAATGATTCTTCAAGATACATGATCTTTCTGAACTTGTGTTCCTTTTCTTTTTAATATTTGTTACTAATGGTTATGTCTGAATTCTCTGAATGTCTGAATCAGCCAGTTTGCTCAGTAAGCAATCTGTAGCACTCAATCGAAATCTGCAAACTATGTCCATTTGTCAATTCACCACATGTTCAATGTACAGTATCTAACTCCTGTAAAATATACAAAAATGGTATTTCAAGTCATTTTCCCAAGATTTTCTGATTGCTAGAATAAAATTTCTGTGGACAATCAGGATAACAAGATTGAAATTCATTTTCCTGATTTCCCAGAAATAAATCAGTTGCTTTATCCCTATAATATGTTAAATGAACAGGAAATTATTTGCGGGAACCCAATAAACTCAATAGAATGCGATTCTATTTATTGGCATCACAGTTGTCAGATTTATCCAAAACATATAGTAAAATCAATTAAAATTGATTTTTGTGAAGGTGATGATGAGTTATGATTCGGAACCATTTCCGATTATATAGTGAAGGTACCCACAATGTTTGAAGAATTGTCAAGTTTTAGTTGTAGCAACAATGAATGAATAATGACGTATTTCCTAGTTAGGGATGTTGTGTAACATGGGAGGGTAGCCTGTGGAAGTGTTCCAATGCAGCTGGTGACCTTGTTTGGGGGAAAGAGCTGTATGGGGCTGTCCACTGAGGCAGGGATTAGACAATGTTCTTTCCTTCAAGAGGACTGCAGCCTTTGGAACTTTCTTTGTAAAAGGTTAGTTGAAGTAGACCTTGCATATTTTCAAGGCAGAGAAATACATTTTCTTGACAGACATGGGGATAAAAAGTTGCTGGCTGAGATGGGAATGAGGCTACAATCAGCTCTATAAAATTTGTGGATGATACCACTGTTGACTCATCATTAGTGGCTTGGTTATCAAGACAACAACTTTTCTTTCAATTTCATTCATTTATAGACTTCGAGAGGATGGTAAAAACTCAATACTGGTCATCAATTGTAGTCAGCTTTAAGTTCCTAAAGTAAACATCTCCTTTGATTAACCCTGGACCACTAATGTTAATTGAATGACCAAGAAAATGCCCCAACATTATCTACTTCCTCAGAAGCTTGGAAAAATTTGACACAACACCTGCATTCCTCAACTTGAATAGTGATGTTATTTAAAAAAAACCTGTTTCAAAAAAACTTGGAGACTGCTCTGCCCAAGAGCACAAGAAACAGCAGGGAATTGTGAACACTACTCAGACTATCCACAATCCACCTCCCTTCTATCAACTCTATGTACAGATCCTCCTGACTTGGAAAGAGCTGGTGTATTAGAAGACTCTTTCACCCTGGTCACTCTTTCTTCACCTCTTTCCTGTTGGGAAAATGGTTCATGAACATTCTAGTACATGAACTTGAGTTCAACTATGTTCTTATCAAATGGTGAAGCAAGAACAATGGATCAAGTTTCCCATCCTTGCCCTAATTCACATATGTTCATAAAGGACTGGAATATTATCTGTAATGCATGATCTGAGAACAACCATGTCAGACTGCTGCCTAGTAAAATGTGAGAGAGCTCGCTCACTCACTTTAGACACGAGTTCCTGGATTTTAGCAAGAGGGATATTGCAATGACACTTGAGTTGGGAACAACTTTACAATTTTTAAATTTGGTGCATGGATCAAAGGTAGTTTTATTCTCCTGTTTCTTTGATGACAGTTGTGGTATAACTCTGGTCTTTAAAGCAAGCAAAGAATAAAACTAGCAATGACCCATGGACCAAATATCTGTGTGGCTTGTTGCATCACATACAGGCTAGACTGGCATTATTTTGCTTTATATTAACAATATAAGAGGAATAATAATTTGAGCCCACATCTGGAGTATTGTGTGCAGTTCTGGTCTCCTTACTCAAGCATGGAGGTGCTGCTGAGGAGGTTCACCAGGTTGATTCCAGAGATCAGGGGATTAGCCTATGAGGAGATTGAGTAGTCTGGGCCTTTACTCGCTGGAAATTAGAAGAATGAGAGGGGTTCTTATAGAAGGATAAAATTATGAAAGGCTTAGATAAGATAGAGGTAGGCAAGTTTTTTTTCCATTGGTAAGGGAGAACAGAATTAGGGGAGGTAGCCTTGAGATTCAGGGTAGTAGATTTAGGATGAAGATGAGGAGGAACTGCTTTTCCTAGAGGGTGCTGAATGTGTGGCATTCGCTGCCCATTGAAGCAATGGAAACTATCTCAGTAAATATACTTAAGACAAGGTTGGATAATTTTTTTACATAGTAAGAGAATTAAGAGATATGGGGAAAAGGTAGGTAAGTGGAGATGAGCCCATCATCAGATCAGTAATGACACGAGGCATTTCAATTTGGACTGTAATTTTTTTTAAGCAGTTATGTACACCATTGAAATAAGTTCAAAGACAGGAAGTGGGAATGTAATCTGAACAACAGCAGGAGACAGGTTATAAAATGATTAGTGGTGCTGTTCTAGAACTTTTGGATCATTTTTATCATTTATTGAAAGCAAAAGATATTAAAAAATAGATATAGTTCAACTTTTACTCAGTTTTTAAATTCTTGGCATTGTTCATTTTAATTTCTAAAACCAGTGTTCATTTCTGCTTTTAATTAACAGTAAAATTTTAACTGAGGAACTATACCCTCTCTTGCTCCTATTTCTTATAACATATTAAAAATTTAGACATAAAGGACAGTAACAGGCCATTTTGGCCCATGAGCCCTGTGCTGCTCAATTACACCCAATTAACTAACAACCCCTGATAAGTTTGGAATGGTTGGAGGGAACCAGAGCTCTAAGGAGAAATCCACAGAGTCACGGAGAGAACATACAAACTCCTTACAGGCAGTGTGGGATTCAATGCCCAGCCCAATCACTTGCAATGCTAACAATGTCGCCCATTATGTTCTTATAATTATACTATAAGAAAATATCAGAGTAACTAATTTAGTCAAAAAGATATAGTACTATTTCAGAGAACTGATGTGACAGAGTATATAGATAATTTTTTGGGAGATAAATTGGGAAAGGTTTGTTAAAGTAGGTCACATACAAACACTTCAAAACAAATCTTATTTGAAATACTGGAGCTCTGCTAATGCTCGACATATCAGCCCCACAACTTTTGCAAGAGCTTTGGAGAATACCCAAGAGACTTCACTAATGGATTGTTGTTTACAAAAAAGCAACAGATGAGAAAGAGCTTGTCAGAGCCACAGATTGTCTAGATCATGTGGTTTTCAAGCAGAGAGAGTAAAACAGGTTTTCTCTCTGTGTATGTGTGTGTGAGAGAGAGATACAGAGAGAGAGAGAGAGAGAGAGAGAGAGAGAGAGAGAGATCACTTCCACAGTGTTACAACCAGCAACAGCAGATGGGACTGGAACAGGACAAGCTGGCAAGCTTGTGAAGAACCCCATTTGGAAGATGGGTTGTGAGTTCTTAATTCAGTCTGGTCAAAGCCCTTGTGGGTCATGCAAGAGGAGAGAACTGGCTGTATAATGTTTCACTTGGAATAAGAAAAAAAAAGTAACTCTGTGGTGACCTGAAAGAAAGAGGTTATCATCTGGAGAACCCTGAAGGGGGCAAGTTTCGTCAGCAAGACACTGAAGTGGCTGGGTGTCCATCATACAACAAATCTTTCTTTGAAAACTGACAAAAACCTTCCAGAGCAGTAACCATTTACCTTTCAAGCACCAAAGCTTGGTGAACTTTATAAATGTTAAATTCTATGCACAGTATAAAAATTACCTGCAACCAGTGAACTTGGAGGAATAAGAAGTGAGATTGGACTGTGAACCAAAGAACTTTTCTGAACTTACACACACATTAAATACACATGCGATTAGAATTAGAAAGGGGTTAAGTTAGGTTAGTCAAGTCAATCTTGATAAGTTAAAGTGTGATTCTGTTTTCATGTTTAAAGATAATTAAAAGCAACTTTTGTTTACGTAACCATTTGTCTTGGTGAATATCTATTGCTCCTGGGTTTATGGGTCCTCTGGGCTCGTAACACTGGTCATTTAAAAAAACACAGCCCAATAACAACAGCAAATCACTTGCTACAACAACCAACAACAAGGTTTCTTAAGCATTAAAATGTTAAATTCTTATCAAAATAAAATGCTGGCTACCGCTGATCACTGACACTTCCTCACCAAGACCCCATTCATGCCAGGAGCCCAAGGGTCCCGCTCCTGCCCATAAGCTGAGATCCACTGTTGCTGCCACCGGGAGCCCAAGATCTGCTGCTGCCGATGCTGGGAGCCTGAGGTCCCTGGTCAGTTCGGCTCCAAAAAAATTTTGAATAAATGAGGATTTTGGAGAAACAAAGTTGTACTTGTATTATTACTGAATTATATTGATTTTACACATCTATCCACCATTTCAATTCATGCCAATTGGATATTAGCACCACCAAAAAACATGGTTATATGAAAATCTGTGAGGCAGAGGAACCATGTGAGGAATTCCAGTTTGCAAAGTCTCTAACATTTTGTTATTTAGAAATCCAAATTCTAATAGGAAGGGCACATTCTTGTATCTCAGTTACTTATTCAAAAACTTTCCATTCTTGTTCCTTATTTATTAACTTCAACCCACACAATTACATTTCCATCAGATCAAATAGAAATATTATTTTTGTCACATGCCATCAAAACATGCACAATGAAATCTTCATCACCATTTATAAATAAAATATGGGGAAAATTTTTGTTTCATTTCTGCGTAAACATTTATCAGATGTTTGTATGCTCTGAAAAAAATATTAATGCATAGCTTTGTATTCTATAGGTTATCCAATTTCTTCCCTTTTATACATCTCTATAATAGTCACATTTGCATTTTTCCTTTCTTCCCATCAGTCGTGTTTGCGCACTAGTGTGACCAAATTTCTTGTGGAATATGATTTGTTTCCAAAAGATAGCTTTACTATGAACTTTCATTGTTGAATTAATAAATTCCAACAATGAAATGGCTTGATGAGTGGTTCAGAACTGTTTGCTATATTCACAAAATAAGCATTTTCATAATTTTATTAGTGAAACTATGTCCTTTACCAATTCAATGTTCAAAATTTAGCAATCTCAGGATGCTACAAATGTTTTATCATTTTAGATAAAAATCATACTTTTGACCAGATTTGTTTTAATAAAAAGCTATACTGGGTATAGTTCCTCAGTTAAAATTTTACTGTTAAGAATTAACAGAATTAATGGTTAAAAAACACTGTCCAATTGAAATACCTCTTGTCAACCTCAAACTGAGACCTTCCCTTCTATGATGCTGTTGTATCACAATCTCAAAATTAAATAAATATGGGTCTACTGACTTGAAAATAAAATGACAATCCAGAAACTAATAACTAAATGAGTGATTAAAGTCTGAGAAAATAATTATTATTCATGAAAAATTATAATTTCATTACATTCAAATTACCAACATAAATTCCATTTGTGAGAACTTTTATTGAATTCCCAGATTCAAAATGCAAACTTGAATGAGAATCAGAAGTAAGCAGCTCTTTTTGATACTTCATTGATTTTCCAAAAAAAATTCTCAGGCAGAATTACTGCTTAATTCTAGTACAAAAAAACTTCACAGCTTATACATGTAAACAAATAAGAACTGTAAACAGATAATGAGTGTAAACAAACCAACTGTGCAATACAGAAAGAATAAAAAAATTCAATAAGGTGCACGAGTCCTTAAATGAGTCACCTGATTGAGATTGTTGTTGAGGAGTCTGATAGTGGTGGGGTAGCATCTGCTCTTAAACCTGGTGGTGCGAGTCTTGTGGTACCTATACCACTTTCCTGATGGCAGCAGCGAGAACAGAGCATGTGCTGGGGGGTGTGGATCCTTGATGGTTGTTGCTGCTCTCGGACAGCAGCGTTCCCTGTAGATGTTCTGAATAGTGGGGAGGGTTTTGCCTGTGATGTCCTGGGGTGTGTCCACTACCCTTTGAAGGGCTTTATGCTCAGGAGTATTGGTGTCCCCATACCAGACCATGATGCAGCCAGTCAGCACACTTTCCACCACCTATCCGTAGAAATTTGTCAGGGTTTCTGGTATCATATTAAACCTCTGCAAACTCCTGAGGAAGTCGAGGCGCTGACATGCTTTCTTCATGATGCCTTCAGTGTGTTCAGTTCAGGAAAGAACCTCCGTGATAGTGACTCCCAAGAACTTAATTGCTCACCCTCTCCAAGTCTTGAAAGGCTGAATGGGGTTTACAATATCCAGGAAGTGTAACTTTCTTGAAGCAAGCATCAGACAAAGTTCATGTGCCAATACGTGATCCTTTATGATCGGTTTTGTTTTAAAATCCTTCTTATTTCAAAGTAGATACAACAGGCTTATAATGCATGACCAAACATAAATAGAAAAAAGTACAAACTTCAATTGAATAAACATTTCAAGAAGCTTTACCCAGTAAATCTTTCAAAGACAATCTAGCTACATAAACCACATTTATTTTTTCATTCTCCATCAGATATGGACCAGAAATACTAAATTATTGATTGTCATCTTTACTGAGAACTAATGAGATCATTAAGGGAACAAAATTGTGTGAAAATTGTTCCCTAAAGCTTGGAACAGCCCTCTCTGTTATGACTTCTCATTAATTCACTCACAGTAAGGAATACAATTAACATTACAACAAAACCACTGATTAAATAAATCTTCTGTTGGCAGCAAATTAATCTGTTCTCTGGTCTGCAAGAACAATTTAGTTGACCTTGAATTTCACATTGAACTGTCTGAGAATGCAAAATAAATTTGCATTTTTCCTGCAATAGAGTGTGGCTGGAAAACAGTGGGAATATAGAATTCTAGGAATTGAGATCTTGGCCTAGCTCTCTTGCTCTGTACAGCAATGACACTTAGAAATCCAAAATGAAAAGGCTAAGATGCACTGTATTCAGCCTGAAAAGTTGCCTGTTGTTCTGGCCCCACCACATTTATCTTGGCTGGATAAAGAGGTCTCAAAAAATTAGTATTGCAGCCTGTGATGCCATTGGAAGAGGCAACAGGAAGGCTCAGGGCCCAGTGTGCCACAGGTGGCATTCCTCTGAGTGTGCACCTCTGGAACACCCTAATAGCTATTAATAGAGAAGAACGGAACAGAAGCATGATTTCTTTAGAAGCTGGGAGACTATTTTGATTAAAAATAAGACATTTAAAATATATTAAAATAATTAAAGAGAATTTCAACCATTATTTCAAATAAAACTATTTTAAAACATATTAAATACTAAGAAATAAAAACATTAAAAATTAAAATTTAAAAAATAATCTGCATTTATTTATCTCTCACAACTAATCTATAGGGCCAAACCACTTTTGCATCTGGACTAGTTGATGGAGGACATTGGAGTGAATCATTCATTGTATTGATGGGGAATTCCAATATGATTAGGCTTCTAACACTGTACTTTAGGTGGAGTGACAAATGGATCTGCAATAGGGTCGAACCAGCCAAACATCAGAGGCTATCTTTGAAAACAGCACGCACTGATAACAAATTTCACTTCTATTGCTTACAGAAATAGTGGACTGAATTTCTACAAGGAGCTCTTAATTTTCGGAACTCTACATAAATATAAAAAGGTATTTTTGCTCATCAGAGGAAAAAAAATACAGATGCTAGAAATCTAAAACAGAAAATGCATGCAGAACTCAGAAGATCAGTGCAGAGAGAAACAAGTGCCAATGCTTCATGACAAGAGTCTTCATCAGATTTGGGAAAGTGAGAAAACAAGTACGCTGAATTGCAAACAGGGAGGATAGGTTTTGTCTAAGATTTTCTGCTGCAACCCAATAATAGCCTTCCAAAAAAATAGTTGGAGAAGAGGTGAAGGAACTTCTTATAAGTTTGTCTGGACCTTGCAGGATTATTATGCTGATTCATCTTGAGATGCGCAAAACAAATCTAAACCATCGAGTTCTTGCACACCTTTTCTCAAATTAGTTACTTTCACCAGTCTTGAGAGGTTTCAGTTTTTGTCAACCAAATGCTGTGATACTAGAACTGGTCACTTAGTCATGCAAATATTGGAAGGAAATACATTTACTCTTTACATTGCTTTAAATTATAAATGCTTGAAATGTTCTCTCATGGAGCAAGCAAGTACCTCGTATCACTCATGCTCACAATCTTTCATTTTAAGTGCATGGTACATTTTTGTTACAAGATAAAGTGGCAGTTAAAGACCACTAAGGCACCCAACAATTCCTTTGCCCTATGCCCTCCTGATATGACATGGACAGGCAGCAACAGAAATTCACCAAGACAACAGTAGCTTCAAAACAATAATTTTTATTAATAACTACTAATAATATAAAATCTTATTTAAATCTAAACATAACCTCAGTAGGCGCAAATGTGTGTGTATATATTATATATATAAATATATATATATAGTGTGTGTGTGTGTGTGTGTGTGTGGGGCAAATCCCAAACCATTACAGTTCAAGCATAATTCTGAAGAGATGATTTTAAATTTCAGTCCTAGAAATCTTTTGTCTTGAAACTCAATCTTTAAACAGCTATTCAAAAGTTCTCAATCTCACATACGCTTGTAGATTTGCTTTCAGATGTATGACTTCTTTTCTCCAATTTCCCTCTCTTGAATGAAGGTTATGAAATTTGTATGTCACACGATGATTTCACAAACCCATTCAAGGGTTAAACGAAGTAATCATTAAAAATGATAACAGTGGCACTGCTCTCTCTTGACCAAGAAAAGCAGTCAAGTGGCCATCTTTTCTCAAAGCCACATTGATTCCGCAACTCTTTCCTGTCAAAGGGAGAATGTACATCAGTACATCTCTCATTGAAGGTTACTGCATCTCTAACTTCAGATGAAGCATGGTTCAATATTAAAGATGCCTTCTTCAGGTGTCTTTAATCACATGACTGCTTTAATCAAACACTGGTTCAGTTTCATTTCTCCAAAAGCATGAAATCATGGCAGATGGCCTCCTGCTTGTTTTTACAACGTATACTGATGTCTCTCAGAGTGTTTGAAGTCTTTCAAAATTTAAATCTTCTGGTCTGTTTGCTTGGATCAAAAGGCAGAATAGCTGTGTGAGTACACAGATGCCATTGAGCAAACATCCATGGTCTCTGGACTTTCACTAGCACAATCCCAAATTCTTACTGCTTTGAATTAACAGACAATTTGTCTCTGGAAGACCTTTCTTATCTGTTAACATGAATGTGTGATCTGACTAAGTGTCCCTGTATCCAACCCACAAAGTCCTTTAGTAAAAAATATATTCATAACTAGCAACATAATTCTGCAACATCTCCTTCCAACATAAGAAATCATGAGTTTTTAAGATCAAAATTTTAAACTGCAATCTATAATTTCTTGTAGATATTACATCCTAAGTTCATACAACAGACAAATATTGCAGAAACTACATGCAAATTCAACATCTAGAAAGGCAATCAGCAATCACGTTATCCTTTAATGAGTTATCATTATATCATATTCTTGCAAAATCAAACTCCAATTTAACAATTGTCTATTTTTATTTTTCATTTTACTCAAAAATGCTTAAGGATTGTGATTAGCGTAAACCGCAATTGGTCCCATAGCGTTGCAAATATAAACCCCCAAATGCTGCAAAGCCCACTATACAAAAGACAATAATTCTTTTGATGTTGTTTGAATTTCTTAGTTATGTAAGCCACTGGATGTTCAATACTATCACATTCTTTTGTAATATAACAGCTCCTGTCACTTCATTACGAGAATCATCTGCTAAAGAAAATGGCTTTTCAAAGTCAGATGACTTAAACACAGGCTTTTAACAGCCTCAGTTTGTCAAATGCTTCCTGAGAAATATTTGTCCAAATAAACTTTTCACCTTTTTTCAGAAGATTAGTCAAAGGAATGGCAATACCAACAAAGTTTTTACAGAACTTTCTGTAATACCCTACCATTCCTAATAATTTCCTAACAGCTTTCTTACCCATGGGTATGGGAAACTCAGAAATCATCTCAACTTTTGCCTGGACAGGTGATAACTTACCTTGACCAACAACATAACCAAGATAAGTAACTGTAGCATGACAAAATTTGCTTTTAGCTAAATTAACAGTAAGATTTGCTTCTGAAAGTTTATTGAACAATTTCTGTACGCTCTAAATCGAGTACACACAATCATCCACCCTAAGAGTAGAATAAGCATCTGTCTTTGTTAGCACATTAACTTTCCTATAATCAATGCAAGATCTAACCATCCCATCTGATTTAGGCACCAGGACACAAGTGAACTCCAATCTGAGATAGAACATCTGATAATATAATTATTTAACATATATTCAATCTTTTGATCTACCAGTGTATACTTTTAAACATTATGCTGATTGACAGATTTTGCATCTCCAACATCAACATCATGACAAGCTATTGATGTTGTCTGAGGCTGATCTGGAAACATGTATCTAAATTTTAAAATTAACTGTTTCATTTATTCCTTTTCCTGGGCCAACTTCTCATCCAAATTCTGAAAAATCCTTATTAGACAGACAGACAAGGACAATGTTTTGTTTGAAGTGACTCTCACAAGAGTCAACTTGTAATGTCTCATAATCCTCAAATTCAGTTTTGTCATCAACTAATACCTCGAGTGAAGGCTGCTTCTTGTTAAAATTCAAATTCTCAAAATAAGGTTTTAACATGTTGACAGGGAAACTCTGCATTTTACATCTCCGATCCAGTATTTTAACGATGTAAATGACTTCATTTTCCTTGGATTCTCTCATATGGTCCTGAAAATTTTGCCCTAAGAGAATTACAATTCATTGCAAATAGAATGAACATTTTATCCCCGGTATAAAAATTCTCTCTCTTGCTTTTAAAAAAAAATCAGACCAGACATTAATTTTATCTTGAGCCATTTTCAAATTTTCCTTAGCTATTTTACAAACTTTGTGCAAACGATCTTGAAACTTTGAAACATAATGTAACAAATGCAACTGTACATCCTTATTAACCTATTGTTCCTTCAACAACATTAAAGGTCCTCCCCATAACCCTTAATTCCCCTGTGCACAAGAACCTTATCTAACTCCCTTCTGAACTTATCCAGAGAACCTGTCTCTATCTGCAGCAAAGCATTCAACAGACCAACAACTCTCTGGGTAATTTTCTCTCTCTCATCTCTGTCCTGAAGGGCCTTCCCTGTATTCTTAAACTATGGTCTCTAGTCCTAGTCTTTCCCAACATCGGGAACATGTAATCAGTTTCTATCATATCCAATCATTTGATATATACCTCAATCATATCTCCCGTTATCCTTCTAAATTCTAACAGTTTATCCAACCTTTCAGCATACATCAATCCCGCCATCCTGGGAACTAATCTTGTGAATCTACGCTGTACTCCCTCAATTGCGAGAATGTCCTTCCTCAAATTAGGAGTCTAGAACTGGACACAATATTCCAGATGTGGTCTCACCAGGGCCCTGTACAACTGCAGAAGGACATCTTTACTCTTATACTCTATTCCCATTTTTATGAAGGCTAACATGCCATTTGCCTTTTTCACAGCTTGTTGAACCTGCATGATGTACAGGTGTACAAGTGACTGATGTACAAGTACACCTAGATCACGTTGCACTTCCCCACTCCCTAAGTCGACTCCATTTAAGTAATAATCTACTTTCCTGTTCCTGCCACCAAAGTGGATAACCTCACATTTATCCAAATTAAACTGCATCTTACATGCATCCACCCACTCACCTAATCTGTCCAAGTCTCCCTGCATTTTCTTAACATCCTCACCAAACTTTACACTGCCACCCAGTTTCGTGTCATCTGCAAATTTGTTAATATTATTTAATAATCCCCTTATCTAAATCATTAATATATATGTTAAACAAGTGAGGACCCAGTACCGAGCCCTGTGGGACCCCACTTGTCACATCCTGCCATTCCGAAAGTGACCCGTTAACCGCAATTCTGTTTCCAGTCTGTCAACCAATTTTCTAACCATGTCAGCACCCCAACACCATGCTCTATGATTTTGCCAACTAATCTCCTGTGAGGACCTCATTAAAAGCCTTCTCAAAATCCAAGTACACCACATCCACTGACTCTCCCATGTCCACCCTCCTTGTCACAATCTCGAAAAATTTCACAAGATTAATCAAGCACGATTTTCGCTTCAGAAATCCATGCTGACTTGTAATGACACTATTTCTGTCTCAGTGTTCTGATATTCCTTCTTTTATAACAGATTCTAATATCTTCCCCATCACTGACATCAGGCTAACCAGTCTCTAATTGACTGTTATCTCCCTCCCTCCCTTCTTGGAAAGTGGCACATGAGCCTCCCTCCGATCCACAGGCATCTCTCCTGAATCTATAGGACATTGGAAAATGTCGACCAATGGGTCCAGAATTTCAATAATAACCTCGCTTTGCACCCTGGAATGCAGTCTATCAGGTCCTGGGGACTTATCAGCCTTCAGTCCATTTAATTTACTCAAATCTGGATTTGCATCAATTTCCCCATTACTGATGAAAATTCCTTCAATACCGCAGGACCACTACCCCCTATCTGACCTTTACCTGTATCTTCCCTGGTGAAGACAGATCAAAGTCTCTGTTAAACTCATCAGCTATTTCCTTGCTTCCTGTAATAATTTTGCCCACTTCGGTTTTTAAGAGCCTAATTTTGGTTCTGATGAATTTCTTCCTCTTTATATATCTGAAGAAACTTTTACTATCCCCTTTTATATTATTGGCTAGCTTACTCTTGTACCTCATTTTTTCCCTACTATATAGGTTTCTTAGTTATCTTCTGTTGCTCTTTGAAGGTTTCCCAATCCTCTGGCTTCCCACTTCTCTTTGCTATATACTATCAAATCTGCCTTTGTCTCTTGGCTTCATCTCTTTTTTTCTCTTCTCCTCTTTGCCTGTATGTGTGTTATGTCTGGTTATGTGTCTGCACGTTTTGACCAAGGACAGAAGAATGCCGTTTCATTGGTTTGTATTTGTACAATCAGATGACAATAAACTTGACGACATCCCATTCCTTGAGGCTATGATACCTGCTTTGCATTTCTTCAGCTATTGAAAACATTTTCCCTGTATCCACTGTCTAATTCTATTAAAATGATGGGGTTTCTCAGATCCTTCTAATTATTGTATTCACCAATGAATACTGGGCTCATTGTCCAAATCATTCTTCATATGTGATCCCTGCTGGACTGAGGAGGAATTTGGTGATATTTCTCCATTTGTACTGACTTTTGCTCATGGTTTGTTATGCACTGTATTTATCCAAATAAATGTTTGTCCCATTCCTAATTTTTCAAAAACTTTAAACAAAAAAGGCCATTCTAGCTAATCAAAGGCCTTTTCTGCATCTACCAAAACTATTATTCTTGGATCATGTTTTGCTTGTGCCAAATGTATAATGTTAAATAGTCTGCTCACATTGTTAGCAGAGTGCCTCTTCCTGGTGAAGCCACTTGATCCAGATCTATCAGCTTGGGATCCTGCCTACTGGCCAGTGCCTTGGTTATTATTTTGTAATCTGTGTTTAATAGTGAGATAGGTCTGTACAAGGATGACTTCAACAGGTCCCTGTTCTTTTTAAGCATCACCATAATGATAGCTGCTGAAAAAGATTCCAGGAGAGTCTGTGTCTCCTCGGCCTGGTTCACTATGCCTATTAACAATGTTATCAATAGGACTTTGATTTCCTTATAAAACTCAGGGGAGAAGCTGTCCTTTCCCAGAGACTTGTTTATTTGTAATGTTCCCAAGAACCGTTCGATTTCCACAATGAAAAATGGGGCATCTAATTCCATCCGGTTCTCCAGGGCCAATCTTGGCAACTCAACCCTCACCAAGAACTCCTCTATTTTATTTAATATTCTTGGCGCGTTAGATTTATACAATTTCTCATAAGTTTTAAAGGTGTCATTTATTTCTTTTGGATTGTATGTTACAGAGTCTGGCCCTGAATGAACCGCACTAATCGTCCTTGAAGTTTCCTCTGCCTTCAGTTGCCATGCCAAAATTGTGTGTTTTTTTCACCATAATATCTTTGCTTGGATTGCAAGAGCATTTTTTCATTCTGTATGTTTGCAGAGTGTTGTATTTAAGTTTATTATTTTTCAATTCTCAATTTTTCTCATTTGATCCCAGATTTTGATATTCTTTTTCCAATCTTGTGATCTCTTGTTCCAATGCCACCTCAGTCAAGCATTTTTTTTAATACTTTTGGTATACAAAATTATTTTCCCCCTTAGATAGGCCTTTAGTATGTCCCAGATTAAAAATTATTATTAGTTGAGGGGCAATTTGTTTCATAAAACAGAGCAATTTGTCATCTTATAAAAGTTCAAAATTCTGGGTTTTGCAACAGCATAGCATTAAGGTGCCACTTATAAGTATTTGCCTGTTTTCCAGGCATTGTTATTTGCAAGGTCAACAGTAAGTGGTCTGATTCTGACTCGAGCATTCTGCCTTCCAACCGGGCAGACATCAGAAAATAATCAATTCTGGGATTAGTGTCATGGAGCTTTGAGTAAAAGGAATAGTCCCTAGCCTCCGGGTTCCTCTGCCTCCATATGCCTATCAAATTTAATTCTTTTATAAAGGCCAGAGTACTTTTCACTGCCTTGGACCTCATCAATGTCTTTGTTGACTCAACTAGAATAGGGTCCAGATAAAGATGTCCTCCAATTAATATGTTCCGTTTATCCTCTGCAGCTCTTAGAAAAGCATTTTGCATAAACTGACCGTCATCAAATTTTGGTACATAGAGGTGTCTATGGTTGCAAATATAACTGGCAGTTACAGTTAGAAATCTCCCAGTTGGGTCTGTAGCTTCATCATTCACCACCACCGAAACCCTTTTGTGTATTAAAATGGCTACCACCTTAGCCTTAGATCTGAAGGAGGAAGAGAATGTTTGCCCCACCTCATCCCTTTTAAGTTTATTATGCTCCATTTTCTTTAAATGCATTTCCTGTAAGAATATAATATCTGCTCTCAATTTTATTTTAAAGGTGAACCAGGACTCTTTCCTCTTTATGGGGCTGTTTAAACCATTCACATTGATACTAATAAATTTGATAGTCTTATTTATTTGTTTTTATTTCTTATCTTTTCACCTTCATAGCACCCCTGTTTGGGGGTCCAGACCAGCCACAAAGGGTAAAAGGAAAATAAAAATAAACATGAAAAAGATGACCCCCCCATAAAAAAAACCTAGATAAAATAAAATAAACCTTAAAAAAAACCCAATATGTCAAAGTTAACAAACAAAACATTCTCTGTTTTGGCACATCTCCTCTCTGCTCCTGTACTACCTTCCCTCCTATTTCGAGTCTCCTCGTGTTCCATCTTCTCCCTCGCCCTGTCTGCACTGCAGCCTTGTGTAGCTTCTTCTGCCTCGAGCTCCCATTATTTTCCCCACTTATACATTTAAAAAAAAACAAGTATATAGCCTTTGATTCCCTCCGATCATTATAAAATTTTATCAGAACCCCAACAACTATGTACAACAATAGCCTCAATCATTTTAATTGTTTTCATGAATCAGTAACTAAAAGACTTTTGTTCCATAGCTTCTCAGGCATTCTGTCTATGGTTCTTTCAGGGGTTCGATTCAGCCTGTACACATTTCATGGTGATTCCTGGGTGCATAACGTAGCATCCCGTGGTTCCTTAAAATATTTCCTCTCTCCTCCCGTTAGCATAATTTTTAGGGTGACTGGATATAGCTTGGCAAACTCTACTTTTAAAAATAAACTCTCAATATTTTCTTGATCTGGTCAAATTCTTTTTATTGTTTTAGCAGCACAAGACTCAGGTCAGAGAAGAACATCAGTCTTCCTCCCCACCTCCCCAGAATACCACCAGTCCCCTGTCTCCCTTGATCAGGCCATCGCTGACTTAGCACTGTTTTCCCGGTCCCAGCCACACCAAACCAGAACAGAACCAGCCTCGGGCGTTGATTTGGAGCGGGATTTGGGGCCAAATGTCCAACAGGCCCTTTCTATGGTTAGGTGGACTCTAAATCCACCTCTTCCCAACACTTCGAGGATCCAATGTTCAAAGAATTCCATAGACTCCTTCCCTTCCTCCCTGTCATTCAGGCCTAGTACTCTAATGTTATTGCGCTACTTGTAGTTTTAAAGATAGTCTAACGTAACTATCAGCTGCTTTTTTTTTTTCGACGAACCACGTGTTGGCTGCGTTTTCCATTCTTTCTTGTCTATCTTGGACATCCACCATCTTGCCTTCTAGAACCCCAACACAATTTGTTAGAGCCCCTATTGAAGTCCGGAGGCTGAGCAGACCATTGGAGACCTCGTTTAGTTTGGTGTGCAGTCGTTACTCCAGTCCTCGAATCTGTGTCACCAGTGATGGCACTGCTGCTAGCTCGACATCGCATGCTTCATCCTTGTGCCTTCAGCACTAGGTCCTGCTAGCAGGACAGAGCCTGCAGGTTCCTGCTGCTTCCAGCAGGTCCCAATCCTCAACCACCTGTTTCCTGCCCATCTTATTTCAGCGTGGTTATGTTTAACTTCTATTTATATACATTATTTTCCTTGTTGTAGACTCAGAGGCTTTTAGACTGGAGCTCTCTGAGCATGTCTGTTTATGCTCTCAGCATCATGCGACTCCGAGACGATCTTCATTTAAAAATAGACATGTTTTCTTGTGACTGCAATAAGTAAATTGATTTTGCATGGTTGACATGACAGTCTACATGTGGGCAGGGATGGGATCAATGTCCTAGGGAGCTTGTGGACTAGTGGGGAAGGTTTAAACTAATGGAGCAGGGGGATGGGAACCTACAAAGAAAGAATAAGGAGGTAAAACACAGGATTCTGTTGACATTGTGATTAAGTGAAACTATACAAATTCTGGAGAAACTCAGCAGGTCAAATAGTGCCTTTATATAGCAAAGGTGAAGATACATCACCGTTTTGAGCTGGAGCCCTTCATCAAGGTGTGGGGAACACGAGAGATGTCCGAACAAAAGGGGAAGGGGGAGGGGTGGTGGTGAGGGTGGAAGATGATAGGTGGGGGAGGGGGTGGGGAGGAAACACTGCCGCGGTTTGAGAGAAAGGAAGTAGGAAATGGAATAACTAGTTAAGGGGGGGGGGGTAGGGGGGAAGGTAAGCTGATTAGTGGAATGCAGTGAACTCAATGTTCATGCCCTGTGGTTGGAGAGTTCCCAGATGAAAAATTAAGTGCTGTTCCTCCAATCTGCAGGTGGGCATGTGAGCTTGAGAATGCGACTCAGAATCAAAATGGTTTGCTATGGGGAAGTCGTTTTTGTTGCGGACAGAGGATGTGTTGGGTCGCAGATTAGGAGAAGGTGGTGGGGTGGTGCTCTTAATCAAGGATGAGATCAGGGCAATAATGAGAGATGATATAATCCAAGAAAGAGAATGTTGTGTCCATCTGGGTAGAGATTAAGAACAGTAAAGGGGAAAAAAAAAATCACTGGTGGGAGTTGTCTATCGCCCACCAAATAACAGCAGCACAGTCTCAGAGGCAATTAACTGAGAGATAACTGAAGCACATAAGAACGAAACGGCAGTTGTCGTGGGGGACTTTAACTTCACGTAGATTGGAAAAATCAAGTTGGTCGAGGGAGTTAGAAGGATGACTTCATAGAATGCATCCGTGATAGCTTTCTTGAGGCATGTTAAGGAACCAACAAGGGAGAATGCTATTTTGCGCAATGAGATAGGTAAAATTAACAATCTAGTAGTTAGGGACCCTTGGAAAAAGTGATCATAGTATGATTGAATTTCTCATGCAGATGGAGGGTGCAATAGTTAGATCTAAAACTAGTATATTACGCTTGAACAGGGGAGACTACAACAGGACGAGGGAGGAACTGATCAGGGTGGACTGGAGCACAGGCTAATTGGTAGAGCAGTTGAGGAACAATGGAAGACTTTCAAAGAGATTTTTTCACAGTGCTCAACAAAAATATATTCCTGTTAAAAATAAGAGTGGGAAGAGAGGGAAGAGTCAGCATTGATTAACTAAGAAAAAAAGGAAAGTATAAAATTAAAAGCTCATGTGTACAAAGTAGCCACGAATAGTGGGAAACTGAAGGATTGGTAAAAGGCAGGCTGGATTCAGAAAGGGCAGATTTTCTTTGACAAACTTGCTGGAGTTCTTTGAGGATATAATGGATGCAGTAAATAGAGGGGAACAGTTTTGGATTTCCAGAACACGTTTGATAAGGTGCTGCACAAGAAATATCAATAAGATATAGATGAATGGAGTCAGGGGAAGTATATTGGCATGGAGTGAGGATTGGTTAACAAAGAGAAAGCAGAGAGTCGGGATAAATGGATGCTTTTCTGATTGGCAGACAGTGGTAAGTGGAGTTCTTGCAGAGGACAGTGCTAGGCCCACAGCTGTTCACCGTTTACATTGATGGTTTGGAAAGGGGACAGAGTGTAGTGCAGCCAAGATTGTGGATGATACTAACTGAGTGGAAAAGTAAATTGTCCAGAGGATGTGGAGAGGCTGCTGAAAGATATAGTTAGGTGAGTGGGCAAAGGTCTGGCAAATGGAGTTCTATGTTAGCAAATGCAAAGTCATCCCCTTTGGTAGAAAAAATAGAAGAGCAGATTATTCTTTAAATGGTGAAAAACTGCAGCATGCTGTAGTGCAGAAGGATTTGGGGGTGCTTGTACATGAGGCGCAAAAAGTTGGATTAAAAGGCAAACAGATCCTAATTTATCTCTTAAATAGTCTCTTAAATGAAAATAACAAAAAAGTGTATTGTGAGGAATATCATACTTAATTTTTAATTGATTAAATAACATCAGCCTACCATTATTGTAACAATCTCCTAATTTAGAAATTCCTTTATTATTCCAAATATTCAAAAAAATTAAGAGAGGATTTTTAATGATAAAAAGATTTCCATCAATTTCTAATTTAATTTTATTCCAGACATTAAGCAAATGTTTCAATATTGGAGCATCTCTATCAGTTGTCATCAACCTTGGATCCATTTATAAATAAATTCTTCCAGGTATAGTTTCTCCAATCTTATTTCATTCCGTCTTGACCCCATGATGATTTAGTTTTCCCAAATAAAGAAACAAGAAATTTGAATTGTGCTGCTTTATAATAATTCCTAAAATTAGGAAGATTAGTTCATATTTCCATGTTAATTTTTCTAAATATTTTCTTGCAATTTTCCCTTTCCAAAAATTTCCTAACTTGTTTATTTAAATCCTGAAAAATATTTTGAGGTATAGAAATTGGTAAAATCTGAAATAAATATTGAATTATTGTAAAATTGTTCATTTTAATAAAATTGACTCTTCCAATTAAAGTAATAGGTAAATTTACCCACTTCTTTAAATCTTCATCAATTTTGTTAAATAATGGAATATAATTTGTATAAATTTTTCAAATTATTATCAGTACGTATACCTAAATATTTAATCTTATCTCTTCATTTAAATTGAATATCCTTTTGACATTGTGAGTAATCCCCCTGTACCAATTCCATTACCTCACTTTTGTCCCAATTTATTTTATATCATGAAACTTTTCCATATTCTATCAACTGCTTATAAAGTCTAGGTAATGATAATTGTGGTTGGGTTAAATACACTTAACATAGCATCTGCAAATAAAAGAATCAATCTTATGTTTGGTCCGATTTATTACAAATCCTTTCAACTGTTGATCAGAACAAATCCTTTGTACAAGGGCTTCTATAGCCAAAGCAAGCAAAGTTTTGATCCAAAACCAAATTTACTCAAAACGTTAAATAAAAAAATCTATCAAAAGCTTTTCTGCATCTAAAACCGCTTATACTTAAGTCCTTTTTCTTTTGTGCTGTGAAATTATACTTCGTAACCTTACTATATTCTCCGAAGTTTGTCTATTTTTAACAAAACCTGTCTGATCCATATTTATCAATTTAGTAAGATAATAATTAATTTTATTTGCTAATACTTTTGCTATAATTTTATAATCTACAGTTAACCATGATATAG